>NC_138055.1:1522500-2035866 GCF_964194185.1 Rhinolophus hipposideros
CTCAAACCATTGCCGTAGGACTTGAAAACTCACTCAGAGCCTAAACATCAGGAGGAACTCGGGACAGGGCCATCATTTCTGGACCGATATGTGGGGGCCGGCCGGCCAGTGCTCCCCAACAAAAGAGAAGTGTCACTCTAGCGGCCAGCTGTCGTCGATGGAAAAGAAAGCCCCGAGTCTCATTCATCTCCTCTGACCCTTTAGAAACTGGGGAGGGTCGGGGGGGGGGGTCAGGACTCCCGCACTGAGCCTGCCCCCGCCTGGGGGTCCCCTGGAGCTCTCTCAACCCAGATTTCAACAGAAGCCCCCAAACCACACCTCGGGCCAGGCCTCGCCCTGTCCAGGGTGCTGAAACCCTCACAGACTGTCTGTTTCCGGAAGTTTGACAGGTGGCTCTCCCAAGGCCCAGGGGGGTGCCCAAGACCCCCAGCCGGTCTCATCTGCAGAGAGCGCAGACAAGAGCGGAAGTAAATCCCCAAAGCTGCTGCTCACCGCTCACAGGTCGGGACTTTAAGAAAAGTGGGTAAAAAATGCAGCCACCTCAGCGCAGCTGCCGCCGCTTCCTGTAGCCCCCGGAGGAAGGTGGCCTGGTGCTAATGTCATTAACACTGTTTTCACCCGCCTTTGCTGCTGCTCATCTGAATAAAGCCCAAATTAGCACTCGGTGCAGAGCTCTGCATATTTCACTCAAATGCTGCCTCATCAGATGTCACCTCTGCTGAAGATCTGATGGAGTCCCTGCCAAACGGGGGACAGGCTTTGGGGGGAGGCAGCGGCTGGAAAGGTGGAAAGGTCCCCCAAACACTGGGCCCACTTGCCTCATGCCAGTCGTCCTCCCACAAAATGGGCAAAGAGTGAAGAGTGGAGGTCGCCCCCTAGGTCCATAGCCAGGAGGTGGCCCGCGACCCTGCCTGCCATTGGAGGACTTCTCACTAGTCAGCCAAGGCTGGCAGTTCTGGGGAAAGCTGAGGACGTGGAGATATTCTGTAAAGCCGCGGGACCCAGCAGGCGCTGCTCCTGGAGGGGACCCCCACCCGGGCCATGTGGGTGAGGCACCTCCTGTCTGGCCGACGGGTCTGGTGCAAGAGGCTCAGGAGCGGGTGGTCTCAGAACCGCCATGCCAGTCCCGCCGAGGACCCAGGCGCTGCACTGCAGGCTGGGCTGGCCACACCACCGCTGCCAGATTCCCACTGGGATGGGCCACCTGGAGTGGGGCCTCCCCTGCCTCCCAGAGCCCCTCGACTGTCAGGTCCCTGGGCTCTGAGAGCAGCCAGGCGAGTTGCTGTTGGGGACAGACTCCTGCCATGCGCTCGGCCCCCTTTCCCAGTAGCTCCTGCTGGAGTCCTGAGAAAGGGGACGTCGACCCCTCCAAGCGGCAACCTGTTCAGCCAGGACACCAACTGCAGGGGAGTGACCACCAGGCCCAGACACCAGCCGTCTGGCACCCAGACAACCAGGTCAAGTGAATCCCCCTTTGCCCAGGCTGTGGGCACAGGCAGGCCTGGCAGGCAGGGTCTGGGCCCACACAGGGCCAGCTGCCCAGGAAGGTGCGAGCACAGGGCGGCCCCAGGGTGGGGCCCGACTTCCCGCCACAGGGACAGCTCTGGGACGTCCCACAGGAGGGTGGCCGCTGCTCAGGGCCTGCCTGGCAGAGACTATCCTCTCCTGGGTGACATTTCCTCCAGAATGGCTGGAAAGGTCATCTCCCTCCACTGGGGTTGGCTTCACAGCCGTGATTACATTTTATGATCCTTTCATGAAGGTTTTCTCTTTAAATTCCACAAACGTTATCGCAAAAAATGACCCAGGTAGGTCTCCCACCAGGGAGAGGGTGATTCTCTTGACCGATGGGTGTTTGGGAATGAGAGTGATGCCATTCCCGAGTCCTCACGTTCAGTAGACCTGAAGGAGAGGTTAAGAACAGGTAGACGTGACCTGATTGCTCCCCAGAAGTGCTAGATGTGGGGGCCAGCAGACAGGACCCGGCTAAGGGAGGGGCTGTGGGAGGTGGACCCCCATGTGCCCCTCGCTGTGGGCTGCTAAGCACGTCGCCCCACTGACCTGACGGGGCTCAGTCTGAGCAGTGGGCCTAGACGCAGCCCCCCACTGGCCTTCCAGGCAGGGATGTGTGGCCGGAGTGGGGGAGACCCCACTTACAGAGAAGGACAGGGACGTGTGTCCATGCAGTGCTTCTGGGGAACCCAGCCAGCGGGGGTCAGGGTGGAGCTGGGTGCTGCTGGGGAGGCTGAACAGCTGGGGGTGGTGCTGGGCATTCCCCAGCCTCCTGACGGTTGCGTGGCCGAGTGCACCTGCCTGCCCGGGGCCCCCATCTGGGCTCTCACAGCCGCAGGACGTGGGCAGAGCACTGTCCTCCATCTGGTCCTTCCACACACACGCCTGGCGGACTCACCGGGACCTGGGGCTGAACATGAGGTGTCACACATGGGCGCGTGCCCTCTCCTGGGGACAAAGGGAGCAGGAAGGATATGTCCCCCCATCTGTGCAAGGCGGAGGGTCACCTTCTATGATCCTCAAGCTCCGTTTCTCCAGCATGGCTGTCCTAGAAGTGGGCCATGGCTGGCCAATGCCGACCACTCTTCTGTCCTGGCCGGGAGTCACTACAGACCAAGCTGGGACCGCCGCTGGGACAGGGGCTGGAGCAGGAGGCCTCTGGTCCGCTCAGGGGGCTCCCTCACCCGTGTGCGGGACGCACCATCGGGCAAGTCAGCTGTTTGAATACAGCGGAGGTGGCCTCCCATGTAAGGCACCCCTCCCCCATGGGAAGTGTTTGCAGCAAGAGAGGGCGGTGCTGGACGAGGAAACTCAGGCACAGAGGTCACCCTGTCTTTTACGGGTTGGACTGTGTCCCCTACGAGAGAAGTCAATGTCCTAACCTTACAAGCCTCAGGTTCCAAATCTCCTTATAGGGAAACAGGGTGTTTGCAGACGTGATTGGTGAAGACAGGCCACACTGGTGCAGTGTGACCAGGGTCCTCCCGGGAAGAGGAGAAGGGACAGGCAGACACAGAAAGAACTCGCGGTGAAGACAGAGACAGAGGCTGGAGTGACGCAGCCACAGGCCCAAACCCAAGGACGGCAGCAGCCTCGAGCCTTACTGCGAGGCAATCAACTGTTGTTTAAGCCACCCATTGTCACAGCAGTCCCAGGACACCAACACAACGCCCAAGGGCACACAGCTTGAAATCAGTGGCCCTGGGCAGGACGCCAGGTGACCTGAGCAAGCAGCCCTGTGTGGGGGCCACACTGCAGCCTGCAGGATACAGCGCCTCCTGGGGACGTGAGAATCAGCGTGCCATCCCCAGGTGCACAGAGCAGCCCCTGAGACCCAGAGCCTGTGGGCTGCACACCCTGCCGCCCACCGGCTTGGAGCAGAGATTGCACGGTGCAGGGCTTTGAGCCAACACCCAAGACCAGGAGTGGCTGTCTGCTGGGGGGGGCACTGAGCCCCAGCACGGACCACCGGAAGGGACTGCCTGGGCGGGGCCACGGCGCCCTGGCGCAGGCAGGCGAATGTCACCACTGGGCCAAGGGGTCTACCTGAGACGTCACAGCTAGGCCGGAGCAGACTGTCCTGGGACCGAACGTGAGCTGCCCTCACTGAGAGGTGCAGCCAGCCTCCCAGGTCCCGACGCTGCGTCTTTGGGCCACAAAAACCCAAACACCCGGGGTCTCTGCCCACACCCAGGAGGCCCGGGAGGGTGGGGGTGGGGGGAGAGGCTTGGACATGCTGGGGCTGGACTGTTGGTCCCACCTCTTCCTGGCCAAGTGTCCTTGGACACGTCCCTCAGCCCGGATCCCGCTGTCCAAGGTTCTTGCAAGGACCAGAGCGGCAGGTCCACGCATACAGCACCCGCCAGCCCGGCACTGCCTGGCTGGCTTTTCATAAATGCCTGCTTTTATTCTCAGTGATGAAAAATGGTCCCACAGGCCAACACAGAGCAAACCAGTGGCATGGAACGCACACATCTTCCTCTAAACACCGGAAGCTGAAATCGAGGCCGCCTGTGTCACAGTACGCCAGTGACGACATTCTGAATGACATCATTTGGTAAAGAAGGAGTAGCTGGTGAGTTAGGAAATTATTTCAGTGCAGTACGTCGAGGAAGAACTGCAAGAAAGGCACCAGGCCTTGGAGAAGGAGGGACAGGACACATCGGAGGCAGCACAACGCGGGAGCGCCAGGCGCCCTCACATCTCCGGCTGCAGGTGCCAAGGTTTTGCCTGAGCTGCAGGAGGCCCTGGGGGTCATGGTGCAAATGCCCGTTTGACGTGGGGGAGCCTGGGAACAAAGGGCTGGGCACCCTGCTCACTTCCTTAGGGGGTGAGACCTCGGCTCCAGGTGACCCAGGAAAACTGGCCTCTGAAGGGACTCAAGCGCCAGGCAGCACCCACCTCCCTCCACCCCTCCTGATGTCCACAGGCTTTCCATGGCCATGTCAACCCGCCCGGGCAGCCACACTAGGGCAGCTGGCCGTCCCCAGGGCTGTCCCAGTGGCTTCTGGCCGTCAGCTCCACCCCTTCGCACCTGCAGTCCCAGGTTCGAGCACAGGTGTGTGCCCCACTGGTCCAGGTGGGACAAGCCTCAGCCTCGCGCCTGGAGGAGCGGGACCACATCTGTGCTCACTGCTTGGACGGGAGGCACAGCCCTAAGGGGAGGGGAGGGAGCCAGCCCAGGAGGGGCAGGGGCGGCCGCAGCCCACCTGGCTCTGACCAGGTGCTCGCCCCGGGCTGGGAGCAGATGACACTGCCGTTTAAGCTGGTTTGGACTGAGCTCTCTGTCACCTGCACCCAGGAGCGTCTCAGAAGCGTCCCGGGGCTCAGCTCCAATGGGTGTCACAGACCGAGGGCATGGGTGGGATCGATGGCATGGGTGCGCAGGGCTCCCCTGCTCTCACGCCCGAGCACCCCATCCTTTGCCCAGACTCTTCTGTCTGCTCCCCACTGGCCTCCCAGTTCCACTCCTGAGCCCTAACCCACAATCACCCAGCAGCCGGCATGAGCATTTACGGCCTAAATCTATTCCTGTGTTCTTTCTGCTTTCTTCTGCCCTCCAGAAACTTCTGTCACACAGGGAAGCAAACCAAACCCCTCTCCAGCCCTCAGCACCCTAGGACTGCCCCCGTCTGCAGGACCGTAGGCCAGTCTTGGGCTTCCTGCTGCTTTGGGGCTTCGCAGCGTCCCCTGGAAGGCCACTTCTGGCTTGTCACCAGCACTCGGCTAAAATGCCACCTCCTGGGAGCAGCACTCAGTGACCCCTGAGCCTCCTACCACAACCAGGCTCCCCTGTTGCAATCCTTTGAGGGGACCGTCCAGCCACCAGATGTTTCTGCTGCGTACCGAGCCACTTGCCTGTCACCTCTGTCTTCTGGGGGGCAGCAGCTCCCTGTAAGGCCCTTGCCAGGCTGCGGAGTGTTGGTCCCGAGGGGTTCAGAGGTGCTCTGGCACCGACGGAGCTGCAGGGAGCCTCTGCCAATCTCATGACAGCACGAGATGGTGACACCGGGCACAGAATGGTGGCCTGTGTCCCCACAGGGCCCCCTTCTTCACTGCTCCTCCTACTGGGTGGCTCCCTCCATCCCCAAGTGCTGCTGTGCCCACGGCAAACAGAAGCCGGGGCTGGGAGAAGGAAAGCTGCAGTGACAAACGGCACCCACCCTGTCTTCCAGAAAAGTAACTCTGTCTTCCAGAAAAGTCAACATAATAGTTCTTTGTTTCAGACCAGGTGCCAAAAGGGAAATCAAACAGCTTTTCTTGATGGGAAGCTGCTACGGCCACCCGCCGACCCCACGCGGCCCATCCCCAGGGCCTGGGCCACACACCGTCTGCACAAGAGCCCACGTCCTCTCGAGATGCCTTCCTTGCCTCTGATTACCTGGCAAACAAACCAATTTGGGGGCCCCCCAGGACCTCCCTGGCCGCCTCTCCAGCGCCCTGGCTGAGTGGGCCATGACTTCATTCCCATACAGCAAGCTTCCTCTGTGACATGGAGAAATGTCTTTATTTACCAAGAAAGCAAGGTCTGAAGTGGCAATCCCTCAGCAGGTCACCAGAAGGCCCCCCAGTACCTCTCTCAGCAGACGCCAGCCGGGCCTGACGGGAACTGACTGACACGGCCATGTTTCGGGCCTGGTCAGTTTACAAAGTGCGCGTCCCCTCGATGTGTATTTATTCACATCTGCACCTTCTGCACGCGGCATGACACAGTCACTCTTAGAGAGAGGCATGGGAGGGGAGGAGCCAGCACCCAGCACGCGTGACGGACCTCCCGCTCTCTCTTGGGCCCCAGTGGCTCCGGGTGCCCCCAGCTTACACTGCATGGCTGGCTGTCCACCCGTCCACCGGCCCACGATGGTGCAGGCACACAGTGGGCGGAGACCCCTTCCCCGCCCCGTGGATGTCAGGAGGGGCCAGGGGACTTCCTTTGGCCGGTGGACTGCCAGTGGGTGTGACCCAAGCAGGCGCCCCACCTGAGCCCGTGTGGTCGAGTTTGGCCTCCTGTGGGCCTGCCATGCACCGTGAGAAAATCCCGCTGGGCAGTTGCTAGTGAGAACGCGTGGACACACGTGGAGGAGACCTGAACCCGACCAGCAGCCTGGAGCCGAGCTGCCGGCCAAATAAGGACGTATGTCAGGCTGCACTGGGCAGCAGGGGCTGGAGGTGACACTGACCTAGGCCATTGCTCAGTCCCGGCAGCTGACCCCAGGAGCTCCACCCTCTACGACACCCCATGAAGGATTCTGCGTTTCAAAGAGCTCAGGTGAGGGAAGTTTCAGCAGCTAGTGTCTAACTATTCCAAACCACGCAGAGCCGGAAAACGGGCACACGATGGGGGCTCACAGCACAGCCAGCCTGAGGGCAGGAGCCGAGCTGGCCCATCAGCCCTTCGCTGAGAGGCACTGTCCACCGCCTGCCCAGCCTGGACCCCACGTCTCCCCCAAGCCAGGAGTCGGCAAACGTTCTCCGTAAAGTGCCCGGTGGTAAACAGACATCCAGGCTTTGCCGGCCAACCCGTCTCCGTCCATCACGCACTTTTCTTTCTTGTTGTTATAACCCTTTAAGAATGTAAAATGTATTCTTGGCTTCCTGAAAATACAAAAACAGCCACTATCAGGAGGTGCCATGCAGTTGGTGACAGTGACGTCTGTGGGCTGCACGGAAACCACTGGCATCCACAGAGATGCCCTGTGCCATCCTCGCCTCCCTGCGCCCAGCACGTCTCCGCGTGGGCCTTGCCCGCCGTGCCCGGGATGCCCGGAGTGACCCATGGGGGAGGGAAGGTCACCATGTCTGCCACCCATCATCCTGACCACCCGCCCAACACCCCCTTGGTCTGTGCACGCCTCCCTGACCCTTCCAGCCAGCTGGCAGCGTGCTCAGCTCTGGGACACGACCGTGACAGGACGACAGGCTACAGTGTGGGCACAGTCCAGGCCGATGGCTCCCCGGGGGGAGGAGCTGGGGGCAGGCCCCCCCACTGCAGTGCTTTTCCTTGAACAAGAAGGACGCCATGAACCCCCAGTTTACACCCACGAGGAGCTGCCCCTGTCTGGTTCTCATGAGAACCCTGTGACCCCACCTTGATGTGAGTCACTGAGGCCAGAGGCCACCTGGCCCGGGGCCAGGACCTGAGCCCCGCGGTACCTCCCGGCACACACGTGGACTGCCCCCAGCTTTGGCATGGCCATCCCAGTACAAGAGCCACAGTCATGACAAGTGGATGGACGTTGGGGGGTCACCACCCATGGCTCCCCACAGCCAGCCCCACTGTTCCCCCCTAGGTACATGCTGAGGGACATGCACCAAGGAGACTGAGCAGGAAGCAGGGTCCTCAGGTCTCGGGCAGCAGCCACCACCGCAGCCCCGCCGACTGCCTCACACACAGGAGGACCACCTGTGCTGACCGGCCTCTGGCTCGTGTCAGCAGGGCCTCCCGGGTCCTGCCCGGCCAGCGGCACCTCTGGGCTAACTTGGGTGGCGTTTCTCCGAAGCACTTGCCTGTGCAGGTCCCAATCCTCCCGTGGGGAATGAGCGCTGCCAGTCCCAGGTGGAGCCAGGCCCGCGGCCGTTCCCCTCCCCACCCCCACCGCGCGCTTCACCCCTGGAAGGCATCGTCCCGCCGACTTTATGGGTCCACACTGTCCCCGACGTCCGACAATGCTGCCACGTCCCTGCGTGCGCCCCATGTGCACCTGTCACTGTGAAAACCAAGGCTGCCTCTCCAGAGCAGACGCCCGGCCGGAAGCCAGGCCAGAAGCCAGGCATGTGGCTGACACGGAAACCCCGGTTCACAGCTCCTCGGGCGGACCCCACATGTCAATGTGGATAAGCAGGTCAATGTCCTTGTTCTCCATCATCAAATGTTTGGCCAAACAAGCCCTGCCATGACTTCTGACAACTCATCACATCGACCTCACGGCCCCACGCACGGCTGTGAGCGCAGGGGACCGCGGCTCCCTGGGCTGGTCTTCTGCGCACAGAACTCGTCGGCGAACCCCGGAAACCACCTGTGTCCTGGCGCCACGGAGGGAAAGCCCTCAGCAGGCGGTTCCCGCTCACCCAGTCCCTGCTGATTAACCGAAATGTGTGCGTGTGTGCACAGGTGTGTGCATTGTGTGTATGCATGTGCGTGTGTACGCATGTTTGTACATGTGCAGGTGTCGTGTGCACACATGTGTTTGTACATGCGTGCACACACGTGTGCCGGGGTGTGGGGGTGCATGGAGAAACAGTCCTGCACCCACATATGCACAGTCAGCTCTGCCACGTTTCCGGAGAAGCCACTGGAAGCGGAAACACAGTGCTGGTTCTGAGTCAGCTTCACGGTGTGGGTTCCAGAGCAGAGGCTCTGTGGAGAGTGCGTGTATGTATGTGCGTGTGTGTGCGTGCGTGCCCACGGGGCCCTGCTGTGTGTTGCAGGGCTGAGCACACACACATCTGTATGTGCTCATACCGCCTTTCGCACGTGTGTGTCAATACACATGTGCAATGTATGCACAGCCGTGCAGCGTTCAAGTCACGAATCTCAGCTCTACACAAAGGCTGCTCCATTCTCTTCCGTCCTGCTTTTGTGTCCATATGAATCATAAATGTGGCTTCCACGCACAGACACGTGTGCATGTCAGATTACACGGAGTGTGTGCATGTGTGCCGATCGCATGCTTTTATGAGTCATGCACACATAGGCCTGTAGGAGTGTCCCATGTTCTCAGGACACTCACACACACACACACACACACACTCACACGCATGTAGATCAGAACCAGAAGGTCCCCATGGGGCAGGAAGGCTCTGTCCCCCACCCCCTAGGAGCTCCACCAGGCCCTGAAGCCCGTCCTGTCCAGGCCAAGCACTGAGGGGGTAGGAGCCCCACACCCAACATCCAAGGAACGGGGGATGGGGGGGCAGACATTCCCGGAATGCTCTTGGAAACAGGAGGGACCCGCCTGGCACTGCCTCAGGCTGGGGTGACAGAGCTGGCCGAAGGCCGACAAAGTGACAAGTGAAACTGGGAAGGAAACCAGAGGATGCGAGGAACTCAGGCACCCGCCCTGAGGCCACAGCTCCATCTTGGGGTGCTACCAGGGAATCCACCAGCCAGCACCCCAACTTGCCCTCTCCTTGCCCTCTATGGACAAGAGCCTCGCCACTGCGTCCCTGTCCCAGTGCTCACCTCACCCCATCTCCCTCTGCCACCCACTCCCTTAAAACTGGCCCCAGCGATGTGCCCCAGAATCACGTCCCCCTGGGGGCCTGCTGCCCCTCCCCTCTGAGCTATTGAAGACCAACCTTTCTCCTGGCAGACCTGACCCCAGTCGTCACCAGTCCAAGGCCCCCCTGACCCCCCGGCAGTCAGCACACAGTCCACTTCTCCTCCAAGCTCCCTATGCCTGGGGCAGGAGGCATGTTTGGCCTGGGGCTCAACCCCGGCTCTGGGCTCTGACCACAGCCCCCCTCGCCTAGCCCTCCATGCCCACTCCGTCCACCCGCCCCTCAGCCCCCTGCCTGCTGCCTGGCACTCAGGGGCTCTCCTCTCTGCCCCACACACTCCCATCAGCCCTAAAGCAGACCAGGCAGCGTCACCTCCATGCAGCGCTCAGAAGACCCCGGGAGGAAGGCCTGGCCCTGCCTCACCGGTCTGTCCCCGCCTCGCCTGAGTGTCTCCCTCTGCCAGGGAAGTGGCAGCTGGAGGGAAGGCCTGTGGCTGTCCCATCTACCAGGCCCTCATGTCCTCATCAGCGGCCACCCCGAGCCCTGGCTCTGAGGCCTCCTTGGTCAAGTTTGGGGCACAGACCCCAGGCCACTTGGCACACATCCATCCTCGTGCCTCCACCAGATAACTGATCACAGCTGTGTCATGCCACACGCTGCTTTGGCCAAATGTCCTCAGATTTGTAGACACCGGCTTCTCTGCCCAGAGAGAAAGCACAGGTGGGAAAAGGGGAAATAAATACAAAGTACAAGGTAAAGTGAAAAATGCCCTTCTCTTGGCAACAGCACACTGTGAAATTTCATTTTGGCCGCAACCGAGACGCCCAGACAGCGGAGTCACGCTGGACAGGATTCCAGGCTCCATGTGCTTCTCCAGACCCCTCCTCCGACAGACATCGCCCGAGGGACCGCCGGGGACCAGGCGCAGCAGCCCCTTCCTGGCATTTTGGACCTTGCCAGGACCCACGGCTTCAGCGGAGCACGTCCGTGTACCTGGGGGCCTGACGGGCAGACTGAGCAGACAGTCTCGCCCTGCAGCCATTGCCAGCCACATTGCCTTGTCTTCTCCAGGCACAGGACACACTACTCTGGGGGTGGGGACAGCCAGGAGAGGGCTGTGGGCCTGGTGTGAGCGTTGAAGTTCCAGGGCTGTGCCCCTCGCCCACATGGGGTCCCCTCAGGGGAGACCCGCTTCTCTGCTCCTTGGACCCTCATCACCCAGGCCCACCCACCCCCCTCAGGGACACCCCACTAACCGCCCACCCCAGGTTGGGGCCAGCTCAGCCCCTCTTCAGGTGTGCTAGGGCACTCCTGCTCCCCGACGGGGGCAGAACCCCGACTGGTGTTTGCTCTGTTAGCAACTCCCTCACCCTGGGACAGAGTGTGGGGCCGTGGCCTGGGCTCACCATCGTGGGTGTGTTCAGCTGTGCCGACCTACCCTCCTCCCTGTGTCTTCTCCAAGCTCACACACCTTCCCTGGATGCAGGGCCCTGTGTGGAGCTGGGCCTCAGGGTGACTGTGGAAGCAGGGACGCGGGCAGAGTGGCACGTGCCTTTGCCGGCCTGGCCCTTCCCTCCATCGCTACCTACCTTCCCTCAGCCCTCTTCCTCCTGGACTTTGCTCTCTCTGTACCCACACATACTCGCATGGCTCCTGCCCAAAGCCGCCTCTCCTGGGACTCCCTCCACCAAGACGCCGACTGGAGGGCTGGGCCTGGGGCAGCTTTGGCCCAGATTGCACAAAGGACCCGGTGCAATCCGAGTCCTCAGGGGAGATGGGAGCCATGGCGGTGGGCCCACGCAGATAGCAGGGCGTAGGAAATGGGCTCTGGGCGCCTAGTCCCACAGCAATCGGGGAGAGAAGGAAAACACCTGCCAGCCCTGGTACCCTCTCTGGCCTCTGCTTCTCGCTCTGTGAAAACGTAGCTGGTTGAGCTGGACGGTCCCAGGGCCCCGGGAGAGTCTTTGCCAAGGAGCAGAAACGTTTGAGACCTGAGGACAGCGCTCGGGTGCCAGGACAGGGAGGGCCCTAGTCCAGGCTCTGAAGACCCTGGAGTTGATGTGTCCTTCTCAGGGACACAAGCCGTAGGGCCACAAGGGGCATACCCATCTGTTAGCACGTCCTGCTTGGACATGGAGGCAGTGAGCACAGGGGACTTACTAAATGCCTCTGCTGTGAAAATGGACGTGCAGCCCCTCCTCAAATCTAGGGACAGACCCTCACTCCACCTGGGCCCCCCCCACCGCCCTGGAACTTCCCTTCACATCAGTGGCAGTAGCCTCTCCAACAGCCGGCTTGGAGCCTACAAGTTTGAAGGACAGGCTAAGAGCCACTGGCCAGGAGAGAGGTGCAGGGGTGCAGGGGGAGGAGCCGGGTGCAGGGGGAGGAGCCTGGGACAGGGGGAGGAGCCTGGGACAGGGTGGGGCCTGGGGGAGGGGGAGGAGCCGGGGCAGGGGGAGGAGCCTGGGGGAGGGGGAGGAGCCGGGGACAGGGGGAGGAGCCGGGGCAGGGGGAGGAGCCGGGGACAGGGGGAGGAGCCGGGGACAGGGGGAGGAGCCGGGGCAGGGGGAGGAGCCTGGGACAGGGTGGGGCCTGGGGGGAGGGGGAGGAGCCGGGGACAGGGGGAGGAGCCGGGGACAGGGGGAGGAGCCTGGGACAGGGTGGGGCCTGGGGGGAGGGGGAGGAGCCGGGGGCAGGGGGAGGAGCCGGGGCAGGGGGAGGAGCCGGGGCAGGGGGAGGAGCCGGGGACAGGGGGAGGAGCCTGGGACAGGGGGAGGAGCCTGGGACAGGGTGGGGCCTGGGGGGGAGGGAGCACGGAGCCCAGGCTGAGTCAGAGCTGCAGAAGGGAGCGGCTCCTCCACACTCACCCTCACTGCACACACATGTGCACTCACACATGCACACACGTTTACACACGTGTGTCTGTACACACACATGCACATTCGCCCTCACGCATGCACAAACATGCACACCCATATACCTGCACACGTGTATGTGCACACACACTGTACGTCAGCTTCCCGGTGTCCCCTGTCTGGCTGGGCCCTGGCGCCAGGAAGTACCTGACACAATGCCGCAGGGGACGCCCAAGCTGGGCCTTCAGAGCTTCTGTGAAAGTAAGTGTCACCCACATGAGGGAGAAAGCTGCTTTGCCCCTGGGGGCCTCCTAACAGTCCCCCGCGGAGACAAGGCAGTGGCTTCACCTGCGAGCCCGGGAGGAAGGATGTGCTGCCTGAGGCTGAGACAGACCCCCGGCCCACAGGCGGCCTCCTTGGCTCTCGGGGCGGCGGGTGGCCAGCTGTGTGGGCAGCCCACGTCTCTCTGGGAAGCCCTGGGGAGGGGTGGCCCCGCATCGCGCCGGGAGAAGTCTTCCACCAGCAGCCGAATCCAAATGCACCGGGAGACGAGGAGGGAGGAGGGCACCTCCTACAAGGCCCTGGGGAGGGAGGGTCCCGTGAGACGTGGGAAGGGCCCGGGCCAGCCAGGACTGCACTGTACCCAAGGTGGCCAAGGCAGAAACATCTAGATGAGGCTCGGGGACCTGGTCCCCTTCTGGAGCCTTTGTGTCCCTAACTGTGGTACAATGGTCCATGTTTCCTTCTCACTCGGAAAAAGAACTCCTGAAAGGCACGTATGTGGAACGCCATCCTGAATCTGCCCCGTAGCCCGGACGGCCTTCCTGGCTCCCTCAGGCCTGGCCAGCTGGAGGTCACTGGAGGGGCCCTGAGATGGGGCTGCTGCTCATCTCAGAGTGTCCCCGGCAGGGCCCACAGGGGGACCTGGGCCACCACCTGTACCCCCACCCTCCCCCACAGGCACAGCTCCCCTGAGCCACACCCTGGTCTGCTTTCCGGAAGGTTCCAGGCTCCAGTCCCAGGGTGATCCATTCACCAGGCAGAAGAGAGGCACAGCCTGCAGGCTGCTCAGAGCCACTCAGCCCACGTCTGCCTGAAGCACGTGTCTGGGCCAGCGCACAGCCCTCCCCTGCTCAGGGCCTGCCTGGGCCTCTGGGTGTCTCGTCACCAGGGCGGGGTTTCTGCCTGAGACAAGGCTCTCGAGAGCTAAAGTGACAGGACAGAGCGGGGAGCTTTCTGTCGTGGAGCCTGACACTGAGACGGCTGCGTCCTTGCTGGAGCTTTCTCAGGAAGAAGTGACATCTGGGTGCCGAGGCATGGTGACAGCTCAGCAGGTGGGGCTCCCAGCCCTGAGGCCATAGCTCCCGCAGCATTCATTCACTCATTCACTCACTCATTCACTCACTCATGCACCCACTGACGCAGACACACGTCTGTCTCCACATAAAACTCACGCTTCTGCTCATCCATTCTTGGACATGTTCACACCGCCTTGCGTTCTAAGTGTCAGAGGACAGGGCTCTGCTGGGCCCCCAAACACGGCGACTTTCCAGCGGCCACAGACCTCCCACTTCCTGCCCCCAAGTGCCACCCAGGGCTGGATGGGCCCCGAAATGGGGAGCAGGTAGGAGGCCGGCAGGGACCTGAGGGGGGTGCTGGGGCCAGAATGCCACCTCGTAGCCTCTCACATCTCATTTCTCCAAACGCACACACCTGACTTTCCTAACACGAAGAAGAAGTTATGATGGACCTTCATAATGAGAGAGACAAAAGGCACAGAAACCACCTTTAAAAATCACAAGGACAACTCAACACCCACCCTTCTGGAGCAAATGCGTTGGCTGATGTCACTGTTAATTTTTTCCTAATGACACATTCGAGAAACAAAGCAAAACAAAAGAACCATCAAGTCAGCGTTTAGAACAACATATTTTGACAGCATATTTTTAAACTAGTTCCCGTCTCCGAATGAAAGTGCCGTCTTGCAATCCTTTTAAGCCTGCTCAGTGTACACTAACGTGATTATCTCACTCTTCTCACGACAAACACTCCCAGACACATAATGGCACCATAATCAACATGTGAATGCACTCAGGGGACATTGTCTCTTCCTGCAAGGACCAGGAAGGAGGGGACACTGAGAGCTGTCCCCAGGAGCTCTGGGAACAGCGGGTGGTCTTCTGGGCAGTGAGCTGGCAAAGCCGGCACGCACAGAGTTAACAGGAGCCAGTGGCTCTCAGACGCCAGGCCTGCGCCTCCCAGGACTGAGGGCCCAGGAGCCGAGACTCCAGACTCAGGGGCCTTGGCTGTGGGCTGGGTGGCAGTTTGAGGAAGGCTTGGCCACTGCACCTGTTCCCACACTGCCCGTCAGTTTTGGAGTCAGCTGTCCAGGGGCAATGAGGGCCCTGTGGCAGGGAGGTCACCTCAGCTCCTGGCACGGGTACCAGGGAGGCGGGTCAGGGCGGCTGTGGGGTCTGGGCTCTGCCCCACAGCACGTGTGCTGCATGTAAGCTCCTGAGCAAGGGAGTGACCATCTGAGACCTGCAGGTCTAAGATCATGGGAGCCTGGTGTGGGGGTGGCAGCGCCCGAGGCAGGGACACCCGTTAGGAGAATGGTGTACCCATGCAACACGTGTGCCAGCCTTCCCGTGCCCCAAA
Organism: Rhinolophus hipposideros; assembly: GCF_964194185.1. Lineage (NCBI taxonomy): Eukaryota > Metazoa > Chordata > Mammalia > Chiroptera > Rhinolophidae > Rhinolophus > Rhinolophus hipposideros. The sequence goes on from NC_138055.1 coordinate 1,537,743, forward strand.
CCTGCCATCTGTGAGGTGCAGAGCCAGCGCCCAGGCAGGGGTCCCTGGGCCCCGGAACCTGCCTTTGGCTGAGCACGGTACAGCGTGGTGAATGCATGCCTCTATCCCAACCAGCTCAAGTGCCCAGAGGGCAGGAATCACATCCCACCCATCTCCGAATCCCACAGCAGCCCTCAGGGGCACAGGGCGACCTGAGCGTCTGGGCAAGAACTCACTGTGTGGGGGGCCCAGGAAGCAAGCTTGCCAAGGGAGCCCAAGCAGTGACGGTGCCCCAGTGTTGGACAGACAAGGGGGTGACAGAGAAGGAGCCCCAGGCGGGGGCAGCACATGTTCACACCGATCCCTAGCACAGGGGCCTGCCGGGCCGCCGTGTCACTGTGCCCACGAGTCTCTCACTTGCACACAGTTATTGGCAGCTACTGTGCGCCAGGCAGGGCTCCAGGAGTTGGGACCCCCAGTGAACAGAACCTCGAAAGGGTATGACCGGTCGTCCCTCTGCAACTGGCATTGTCGGCGGGTAGACGATCAGCAAGACGCCCGACCAGTCCCTAGTGCAGGGTCTACAATCCAGCGGCTGCAGCCAAATCTGGCCGCGCTTGTCCTGCCCTTGTTAAGTGAAGTTTTGTCCAACGCAGCTGTCCGCGCTTCCTGAGGCGGCTGTAACGTCGCCCCCAGATACGGAAGCTCAGACAAGGACGTTGACCCCTCCCAGGTCTGGAGGCCAGGGATCGAGGTGTCAGCAGGTTGGCATCCCCAGTCCCTGAGGACAGTCTGCTCAGGCCCCTGTCCCAGACTCAGGGCGTTGCCAGAGACCTCGGTGTTACCTGGCCCTTCTCTGCCTTCACGACCCCGTGGTGTTCTCCCGGGGGGCGTGAGGGCCCCACATGGTGCTGTGATAAGGACCCCAGGCTTGCCGGACCAGCCCCCCCATCACGACCTCATCTGCACCAATGACATCTGCACTAATGACATCTGCAGTGCCCTGTTGTCAAATGAGGGCCTGGGGTCAGGACTCAGCATAGGAGCTTCGGGGGGACACCGCTCAGCCTGATGACAGCCTTGCCCACCTGCTGAGGGGCGTGGCTGGTTCTGAGCTCCAGGCAGGCACCGCGGGGCCCTCAAAGCTCCTATTTTCTGGTCTGTACAGGAAGAGTGTGCAGCTCCTGAGTCAGGACGGAAGCAGGGGATGGTTCTGTGGGAGAGAGGCAGCGGCCCGGGTGAGAGAGGGCGTCAGAAAGCAGCTCCACACTGTGGCCATCAGGGGCTTAGGCGAGAGGCCACATGGGAGGACACGGGCAGAGGGGCCGGGGGCCGCAGGGCCCGAGGGCCGCAGGGCCCGAGCTGGAGGGTGCAGGCAGGGGGACAGTCAGGAGAGGAGGAGCGGAGCTGGGAGCAAGGGGCAGACGCAGGTCTCGGAGGTGCTCGGCCCTCGACCCCCAGGAGCCGCCTGCTCCTGTCCGGTCATGACCACCCAGACCAGGGCTTCTGGGGAGGGCGCAAGGCAGGAGTTGTGCTGCTGCTCGGGCACGTGGAAAGTGCTCCAGGAATGTGGGTGAACGTTTCAAGGGACGTGTTGACAAGGGAAAGCCTGGGGTCGTAGGGGACAAGGTCAACTTTGAGTCTCCAGCTTGTATCTTGTTTCTTTGGGAACAATGATCTCACCTGGCCCCTGCTGCCTCCCTTCCCAGGCAGACGCCACAATATTCACGTGTGAAGGACGCTGCGACTTCCAAGTGGGACACGGCACCAGCCCTGGGCGCCATGCCTGTCACCCCCTCACCCCTCCACTGAGAGGGCTGCGCACCTTTCTGCTCGAGGTTATGACCCATTACGGCAAAATACAATCCCTACACAGATGGAGGCGAATGGTCACGCAGATCATGCACACAAATGTCCACAGCAGCTTTGTTTGTCATGGCCCCAAACTAGAAGGGAGCAGCCGGAAGTCCTAGGAGGGGGCCATGGATGAAAACTGTGGGCCCCCACTTGCCACAGAACGCTGCCAAGCAACAAGAAAACACGGGCTGTGGGCCACGCAACCACATGGTAAACCTCAAGCGCTTCACGTGAAGTAAAAAAGTCAGTCTCATGGACCGCATGAGGTGGATTCCACTCATAGAACATTCTGGAAAAGGCAAAACTACAGGAAAGGGGAGCAGCTCAGTGGTTGCCAGGGGCTGGGGTGGGGCACACCAGGGAGTTCTCCGGGGTGTGGCGAGTGCCTCTCTTACGATGGCATTCAAAGGAACCTACACTGGTCGCCACAAAAGGGAATTTCATTGTGGGTAAATATTTTTACATCATTAAAAATGATCCTGACCCTCCAGATTGATTTTACATCAACAGAGGGTCATAAGCTGCTGTTTGAGGAACGCTGGGCTTCGCTGATGCCGAGAGGGAGCCTGGGAAGAGGGACCTGGGGCGCGGGAGCGGCGTCTGCATTCAAGCGTCTTCCTCCTCGAGGCGCCATGATGCCTGGAGGGGAAGGTGGTCACCATAACGAGAGGGAGAGGCAGGGAGAGAGCAGAGCGCTTACCTCCGGGAAGGCTGCCGCCCTGAGGCCCCCGTGGCCGCTGAGGTGAAAGGGGTGAAGCCCCTGAGAGTCCTCCCTGAGGGCCTAGACCTCGGAGGCCACATGAGGACCTCGTGCCCACGGTGAGTGAGTGCCCTCCCCGCAGGCCCCCAGGGCTCTCCATCGCAGCCCTCTCCTTCACCACGAGCCATCGTAACCATTAAATCACACCTTCACGGGCTCCCTCACAGCTCTAACAGACTGTCCTGGGGCCGCATCCATCACAAGGCTCATTGCAGACACGACTCAGTCGGAAACAGGACTAAAGCCAATGGGTGTGATGTGGGGAGGCGCCCAGACAGCCCATCCTGGCGCGGTGCCCCTGAGGGCACTGACTCCTCTGACATCCCTGCCCAAAACCTGCCCACACTGTGTCCACCCAGGGCTCTGGGCACAGCTCGGAGCCGGCCGGCCATGACCTAGGGCCCCCACCCTCCCCCCACACGCAGCACCGGGACCCTGGGGGGGGCACAGGCACACAGCTCTCCCCGCGGGGAAGGGAGGGGTCTCCGGAGGGGTCTGGTCCCACACTCTGTAGGGAGTGGGGATTCCCAGACGCTGCGCCTGGATTTCTGACACAGCTACTTCAAAGGCCAGCGCCAGCCACCAGGAGCCTCGTCACTTCCCTCTGTAGGGGACCCTGTGTCCATACCCAGCCTGGCCTTATGCCCACCTCGGCCAGCCTGCTTTCTGCTGCCAGGACACGCTTCCCAATAATGTCTCCTGATGACTGCAGGCTGCCCAGAAATGGGGGTGGTGGCCAGATGCAGGCTCTTTCCCGGGCCCCTGGTGCCCTCCTTGTCCAGGCTTTCACCCTCAGCTAGGGCTGGGCACCAAGGGGCAGTGAGCAAAGTCACGGGTGGCCAGCCTGGCACATGAGGGCTGACCCAAGGCACAGGGGGAGGTTCCTGAAGTGCAGGCCTCAGAGGCAGAGCCAGGGGCCAGGACTGGCGTGCAGAGCCTCTGGGGACGAGGAGGGCATTCAGACAGGGCACCGTCCCTGCCCGCACCACCAAGGGCAGGGAAATAACCAATGCGTCCCCATGTCCCAGCCCAATACCAGGAGCCAGACACTTGGGAGGATCCACTAGAGTTTGCTGACTCCATGGCTGGTCCAATTCTGCCCCATGGGGTCCCCTGGACAGGCTGGGCATGGACTGGCATGGAGCCCCCGCCCCACCCAAACCCTGTTGTCCAACTACAGAGGACAAGTGGGTCCCAGACCAGCCAACAGGCACAGGGTGTGGCACAGCTAAGGGCCCCTGTCCTGGCCCTGCCTGCAGCACAGCCTCTAACAAACATGCGGCCACGGCCACCTCCCTGATATCACTGCTGCCCAGGGCAACTGGCCCTCCAGGACCTGTGTCGGGTCCAGGGTCAACCAGGCACTGGAAAGTTCTGGCACATGAGCTTCAGAGGACAAGACAGAGACCGGCGAGCTGGAGTCCTGTTCTCTGGGTGAACTGTGGCCCAGGGGCCGAAGCTGACCCCAGGCTGTCCGGTCCAGTCCCTGGCTGCCTTCTTCTGAGACCTGCCGGCTCCTGGTCTCCTACTGGGAGGAAACTGACACACAACACCGACTGACACAGCTCCTGGTTCCCCAAGGGAGCTTCTTCGTCCATTGCCCCGGGCCCAGGACAGGCTGGACACGAGGCGGGTCCAGCAGATCCATGGCTGCTTGGAGTCGCGAGGACACTCCCTGCCACACCAAGCCCCTCCCCTGGTCTCACTGCTCAAAGCCCTTCCTTGGGCTGACTGGCCGACGACTCCTGAACTCCACCAGCCCACCCACATTGAGGGGACACAGAACCCACGCTGGACGTCCATGCAGGACCAATTTGATTGCCAGGACGCCCTCCTGCTCTTTGCACGTCTCAGCATCTCACTTCGCTGGGACTTAAAAGGAAAGAGTGACAGTCCCAGGCAGAGGAGGACTCTGGGCTGAGCCTGGGAAAGCTCCGCTCGCCCGGCGTGGCTGGGACTCGAGCCCCACCAGGTCCACGCTCACCCTGGAAGCATCTCAGCAAATGCAGAATGAGCGTGGGGTTGCAGCAGCCACAGCCCGGGCTGTTGGGCCCTGATGGCCGCATGAGGGGAACAGAATCCGAGACGATGTAAGGATAGAGCCAGCTCCCAGTGGTGTGGAGAGGAAGGCTGCCCGCAGGCGTGGACCTGCCCTGGGGAAGAGGACCCTGTGTGTCCACTGCCCAGCGTGTGGCAGGGCGAGCGGGATGGGGCCGGATGGTCCAGGGGCCTGGACAGAGGCTGAGTCGTGGGCTCATTAGGGAGGGTCAGAACATCAGTGCAGAGGGACTGCTTGTGGTGGCCCCGTCCCAGGCTGCCCGGCCAAGAGAGGGACGCAGACATCTGCTGGGTTCCCAGAGGGGGCTGCCACCGCTCATCCCCCCTTCTTCTTGTCTAGACAGAGACAGAGGCTCCCTGTGGCCGAGAGGGCACCGCTCACCGAACAGGGCAGTGGACATGGAAGGTGGGCCTCCTGGGTGACACCAGCCCGCCCTGCGCCAGCTCTGGCTGCCCACCTCCCAGCCTCTTCGTGGGAAAAGAATACACTGTTGACAGCAGTGTCACCCAGCTGGCCCCTTCCTCGCAGATAACGCCATTCCCAAGGAACACACAACAACAGGGGTGTGACAGGTGCCACCCCCTCGTGCCCTCTCCACCCTGAGCTCCTGGCCGGCAGCCAGAGCTCCATTTCTGGAAGGCAGTTTCGCCCCAGATGGACCTCCTCAGTGCCCTCTGCGGCCACGCCCACAGCCTGGCTGGCCCGAGAGGGGGCGAGGACACCACCTCCTCCATACGTCATACTCCCAGAGCCCCCCAGCCCAGGGCTCCGATGCCAGATGAGGGAACGGCTGCCGCCACCCAGAAATGAACAGGATGCTTTAATGACAAATCCAATACAGACAGGGTCGTTCCAAGGGGCAGTGCTACCTTTTCCTGGACCACCCTTCATGCCCAACGCGTCAGGGTGCCTGCAGCACTCCCTCCTCCGGGCACCGCTGGCCCGCCTGCAGCCCTGACACTCCATATTCGAAATAAACACCATTTGTCGCAGACAGACACCCGCCCTGGGATCAGCGCTGTACAATCTCTTTGTTTTTATCCCCAGCTTAATGATGACTAATGCCTGGGTGATTATCTTGTGCTTTTCTTGTGTGGCACGGGAACAAACAAGGCCATTAGCGTCGCAGATCAGGGGAGAAAGGGGAGGGAGACGGACGGAAGGAGAGCCTGGAGAGTCTGCACACTTACCCCCAGGGTCTGCGGGACAGGATCCGGAACCTTCTATTCCGCACTGTTTGATGTTGCAAAATAAAATAAACGCAAATCGGGAGAAGAGTTCCCCGGAAGCACCGACAGGATGTTTTAAAAGTGCCCAGATGTGCGTTTAAGAGAAACATCCTCCGGGGTCAATAAAGCCAGCGGACGACGACAATCGACACTTGGTGAAACGGGCCGGAGGAAACCCAGTCGCAGCCCCGCGTTCCACACCGGGGCCCTGTATTGCCACAGCCGTGGTGGGAGGAATCCAGCAGGCAATTAATTTCCAAGGCAAACGCCGTCCACAGTCGAGTTCCCCCTACAAACATATGGTTTTTTCAAACAGAAGCGTGGTGCAGCCCACCCACAGGGCTCGTCCAGCCGCTGGCACTGGCGTGGGAGCTGGTGGCTCATGTCATGGGCAGGGCCATGACCCGCTGGGTCCTGCTCCTCTCCGCCCTTCTCTGCGTCCATCACAGACCCAGCCAAGCCCCAGCCTGGGACCTCTGTGGCCCTGGCCTGTGGAACGCACTGAAGCCCAGGGTCTGTCCGATGGAAACTTCCAGACTCAGGGCCATCACAGTCTCCGTTAAACTGTGTCCACCTCTCTCTCCCTGGTACTCTGTCTACCTGCGGCCTCCACACCTGCAGTCACTCAACAGCCCTGGCTGAAAACCGTGAGACAACTGAAAGGGGCTGCTCTCTTCTCGTTCCGCCGATGGAGCCCAGGGTGGTGCCACAGTCTGGGAGGTCACTATGGTCAGCATGGCCCATGGCCACCTCCTAAGCGGAACCTCAGAAGCAGCCGTATCCTCAGCAAGCCCAGGTCACAGGTCCCTAGCAGACCGGACGACGTGTTGACACTTTCCAGACCACATCGAAAAACCTGCCACGCCCCTGAGTCCCCAGCGCCCAGCGTCTGCACCCAGCCTCCCTGTCGTGCGGGGGACCCTGCTTGCTGCGCCATTTGTCGTGCAGGGTCTCTAGTCCTGCTCCCCACATAAGAACGCAGGACACGGTGAGGCCAAAAAGGAACACCCACGGAGACATAAGTAGGGGAGTCACACCACTGTATTCTCGCCGGCAGCATCCGCCTCTCTGCAATCCGCTCTTGCTAGCCCCCATTCCTTTCTGCTAGCGTAGCCACAGCCGTTATATTAGTGGCCAATGGCTTACGGGTTACAGCTGACGGCCAACTAGCCACAGCTGATGGCCATCTGATCACAGCTGATGGCCATTTACTACCCGAGCCAGCACCTTTCTATGTGAGGCCGAGAGCCTGGAAACTGCTTTTTGGGGCTCTGTCCCCACACTCCCCTTGCTCTGCGCCCTGGGAGTGAAGCCCTTCTGTGAGTATCAGACCACTCACTGCCTCTCCCGGTGAGCCCACAGCCCCGACAATGCGAGAGGGTCTGGCCCGTCTCCCTAGAGACACACACGCCGCTCACCTGGGCCCACTTCATACACGCCTCCTTGCTTCTTATCTGCAGAGCCAGGCTGCCGGTGGTCACTCCACCTCCCAGAGCAGAAGCTGCGGCTGCTGACGCGGCCCTTCCCCATCTCCAGTCCACCATGTTCCCACGGGGAAAGGGGGCTCGGAGCGGAGCTGACTGGCTGTGGCTGTGGCAAGAGGGGCTGCAGGTGGTGACTCAGGAAAAGAAAAGGAAGGCGGATGAGGTAAGCCTGGGGCTGGGCACGGTCGGCGAGCCGCACAGATGTCAGCTCCCGGCACCCTCAGGTCCACCAGGCGTAGTGCCACACTTCCAGGGTGGCCGTTACAAAGTGCCACATGCTGGTGGCTTGCATAGCAGAAGGGGACACTCTCACAGCCTGGAACCAGACGTCCAAGGTCCAGGTGTGGGGGGGCGGGTTCCTCCTGAGCCCGTGAGGACGCTGCCCCAGGCCCCTCTCCCAGCCTCGCGTGTTTGCTGGCCGTCCGTGGCTCCCCTTGTCTTGCAGAGGCATCTCATTGGTGCCCTGTGCCCTTTGTGCAGCTGTGTCCCCATCGTAGAAGGACCCAGTCACTGGATTAGGGCCCCCCTACTGCAGCACAACCTCATCTTAACTAACTATCTCTACAAAGACGCCATCTCCAAATATGGTCGCGTTCTGAGGCCCCACGTGGACATGATGTTAGGGGGACCTTCTTCAGCCCAGCACGGTGTTACCACCATTACCCGTGTCAGTGGGGAGACGTACACAGAGAGGCTGAGTAAATGATCCGAGGTGGCACAGCTGCCATGTGATCGAGCCAGGACTAGAGTCGGGCGAGAGCCTTGGAGCCCCGCTCTTGTCACTTCCCGCCTTTGGGAAGGTCTGTAGGAGGCTCAGCTGCTCGGGCCACCTCCGTTGCAGAAAGGGTGACAGAGGCTCCGGGAGGGTGCAGCTTGCCTGCGGGCACCCCGTGTTTGGGCCGAGCTGCTCCTGGGACCTGGGTCTCGTGCCTGCCTCCCCTGGGACCGCGCGGTCCCCAGAGCAGAGGGCGACTTCACAGACACTCCGAGCCGCACCAGCCCGCTCCGTGATTGCAGAATAAGTAGATTAGGGCATTAGGCACTAGAGTTATTAAAAGTGAAAGATCCTCCAAGATAAGGGGAGGGATTCTTGGAGCCTCTGTCTCCTACAAATATGTAATGAAATTTAAATTGAATCTGGTTTAAAATCATTTACCTTTGGACATCATGTATCAGTACACTGAGCATGAGCTGAGAAAGCAAATAACCTTTCAAGCAGAGTGAAAAATTACTCTGTCTCTTTTGATTTCATGTTAATTTTCAAATTTAAACGACCCCAGAACCCTGTGCTTGGGGTTAGGCCCTGCAGCTGTTGCTCGCAGGAGGTGGGTTCAGCCCCGAAGCCCTCCCGGCCAGCACTGCGGTCTCAGGCCCTCCATCCCGGCCCTGGATGGCTCCTGGGGGGTCAGCCACTGGACACATCATGCTGGGCCCCCATCCCTCCTGGGGGTGCAGACACAGCCTCTGAACCCATAAAAACGGCTTCTAGGTTAGGAGGTGACAGCATTGTCGCCTCTCAGAGTGACTGTCCGTCTGGCTGGGGGGACACTGGGCAGAGCCCCCGTTAGCAGTCCTTGAGGCGATCGTTTCTTCTGGGGGGGTCCTTAGTTTTCTCATCTGTAAACTGGCCAAATGGCCCAGCCTGGTGGACTTCGGGAGGCCTCCAGGTGCCAGAGTTCCAGCTGGGCAAGACGTGGACCCCAGGTGCCACTGGCTGGGCCTCTTGGAGAAAGTAAGGTGCCTGTTGGGCAGGAGGGGTCCCTGGGCCATCTGCCCACAACCAGGCATCCTCGCCAGGACACATGTCCCCGTGAGGTCACAGGCGGCGATGACGACAGGGATGGATGGAGATAGGGCGGAAGTCCTTGGGGTGGGAGGTTCCCTGAGCCCATCACTCACCTGCATTAACGCACTGAGGCCACACAACGCCTTGGGGTAAGCGCCCGTCTGTGCCCCGCCCCCGTCCACAGGCCAGTGAACCTGGGCCCGAGAGGCTGAGCAGCACGCTGGGTCCCGGCCACCACACGTCCCAGCCAAGAACTGGACCAGCTTCAGTGATTCCGCGACACACGGTCCCAGACGTTAGTGTCCCTGTGTTTGTGTTTCCCATCGGCTCTCAGAGGCTGCAACTCTCTTACTTTGTCAGCGAGGGGCAAGCTCAGTGGGGACGCCTGCCCGGCCCTCGGTGCTGGGCACAGACCTGCTGCTCCCAACAATCAGGACACCCCGTAACGGTCTGAGGCAGAACCTTTGATTCTGTGCAAGCCTTGCATAAGGATCTCTGTGACGTGTCCCCCCCTGCCTGCATGCCCACTCAGTCGGGCAGGACGTGCACCCAGGTGCCACTTCAGCCACCCCAGCAGGTGCAGAGACCGCGGCCCTGCTGTGTGGTGCCGTAAAGCATGCTTAGCCAGCCTTCTGCCCAGCAGACTCGGTGGCATTACTGCCCCATTTCACAGGTGAGAGAACCGAGTCTCAGGAAGCTGAGTCTGTGCCTGGGCCTCCCAGCAGAGAGAGAATCGGGTCTCAGATCCGAGTCCTGTGTCCATCCCCAGGGTCGCCCCAGCTTCCCAGGTTCTGCAGGACCGAACGGCAACGGAGCACTGACCGTGAACTAGAAGCCCCGCGGGAACAGGCGGGATGGGAAGGTCTTCCCCGAATCCTGCCCAATGGCTGGCCGCACTTGCCCAGCCCCTTACGACAGTGGCCAGCGTCCAGGGGAGATGTGGGGCCCAGGCCCCTTTCGAAGCCTGCTGCTACTTCTTAATTAGCCAAATAAACAAAGGCGCTTTTCATGAGGACGGTCCCGTGCTGTCACATGTGAGCATTACTGGGCTGGAAAACACAGTGGGCTTTTCCAGGATCTCATCCCCATGGTGCCTGCCCAGAGAAGGCAGGCCAGGAAAGAAAGAATGGGAGTCAGGAGGAGAAAAAAGGAGGCCAGCCTGGTCCCGCCCCATGCGCTGACCACGGCCCAGAGCCCCGGCCAGGCAGGCCCGTCCTTTGGCCTCACTGCTGCTCCTGGACAAAGGGACGTGGTGTCCAGGCAGCAGGATGGGCAGTGGCAGCCCAGCCCAGGGCCTGCTGCTCCCCAGAGAGGAGCTGCTTCTCCCTGGGGCTCAATGCAAGCCCTGCAAGGAACAGGCCTCCAGAGTCAGGCCCATGGGCAGAAGCCCCAAATGTCCATGTGCTGACACGCCAGCCACCAGCGTTCCGGGCAGAACCGCAGCACAAGCCCCAGGGTCCATGCTGGGCAGGAGCTGGCTCCGGGCAAGGCAGCCGGCACTTTCCCGCAGTCCCCATGGCCTTTGCCCACCCCACTCACCGGGCACAGCCCCAGCAAGGGGTCTGCACACTGCCTGGGGAGGCAGGCCAGCATGGGCCTGGCCAGGAATGCAGCCCCCAGAAAGCGCTGGTCTCCAGTGGAGGCCATTGAGGGTGAGGCATCCTTGAGGGGCCACCTCTGCCTTTGAGCCCAATGACCCCGGGGAGACAAGGACAAAACAGGTCAACAGAAGCTCTCAGGGAGCCCCAGGAGTTCGGTCCTACCCTGCAAAGCTAATCACACCCCACATCGCCAGGAGAGGCCATCTGACCGAGTCCCTGGCTCCCGCCGAGAGCTGGGGTTCCTTCAGCTGCGATTGCCACCCAACAGTGGAGAAGTCTGCATGGAATGTACCGCTCTCTTGAATTGCACCAAAACCACGCGTCCCAGAGGTTTTGGTGACGGGAGACGGAACAGCGAGAAGTCAGCAGTGCAGCGGGGAGCTGGGCTGAGATCCCCAAGAAGGGTATTAGGAAAAGCCATTACTACGCAGTTACAGAATTCTTCATCACCACGAGCATATGCTGTCCCACCTAATTTTGATCAACTTAAATGTAAAAACATCTCCGTGCCTCCACTTGGGTTTTACCGCCATCTGGTTTAATTAGTCCTCGGGTAGCAGCCACCAAGTTAATGGGGACACAGCCGAGCCCATTGCAGATCGGCTGCCGCACCGTCTCAGCAAGGTTGCCCGTCCTCAACACGCTGACGGACGGGGCATGAGGCTGGGGGCTGGCGGGATGGCTGGCGGGCTTGCCCTGGACAGGCATGGGTCTCTGTGCTCAGAACCCAGGAGGAAGGACACTGCCCACAATGACTGATGGTGACTCAGGGGCCCTGGTGGGGTGGGGGGCCAGCAGGAGCCCACAGAAATCCCACAAGCCCCCCCCGTGGAGCCTGGGCAGCTCCTGCTTATGGCGAAGGTCATTTCTTCCTTCCGGCTCTGGGTGCGAGTGCTTCGCGAAGGGTGGGTGTGCCGGCTGGGAGGCCTGCAGCAGGTCCTCCTTTAAGCCTCTGTGGTTTCACCCTAAGAATGGATACAGCAGTGCGGCCCTGAGTGGTTTGGCAGGCCAGAGGTCAGGTGTCAAGGTGCCACCACAGCCAGAGTGACGGCTGGGAGCCCACAGCTGCCTCAGCGTGCCGAGAGGAGTCCTTATGCACAAACACAGCCACACACCAAGTGGACGTCCCCTTTCTGCCTTGTCAGCCGAGGAGTTCAGAGGTGAGTTCTGTGCTCAGCTCCAGGCGCTCCCTAGAGCCGAGGCTGGGGATTCTCAACTGGGACGAATCACCTGGCTGACAATGGGGAGGGGACTGACCCAGCACAGAAGCCACCTGGGGAGAGCCACAGGGCCCAAGAGCATGGGCCATGTCCCTGGGAAGGGAGCGGTTAGCGGTCCCCTGGACTCCAGCACACGCCTAAGGGACGAGAGCTCGCTGCCACAGCATGACACATTGCTCTGCTGACACAGGAGAACGCTCACCCCACGAGACGCCCAGAGAGCGCCCACACTGAAAGGTCACAGCAAAGGCAGACCGACTACTGAAGTCACACCCGCAAGAGGCAACAGGTGTCCCGAGAACTTATCAATCATTTGACGAGACCTGGGGATTGTAACACAAAAATAATCCGCTGGCCTTCTTGCCGAAGTGTCATGCCAAGACTACGTCATCCAAGTCCCCAGTGCCTGCGACCAGCTCTCCTGACTTACTGTTGTCACAGTAATTGAGATGAAAGTCTGCAGTCTGGAGCCTCGGAGGAGCACGTGCCATTCTGTTTTGGACACTCAGAGACACGGGCCTGTGCTAAGCCACCCGGTAGGAGTCCTGCTGGCCGGCGGCGGGGCAAAGGGGCTTGTCCCGGGGGGGGGGGGGGGGGCGCCCAGATCCCCCTCAGTATCAGCAAGTGCGTCGTATAAAATTGAAATTGAGAAGTGGCTTTTCTGCAGAGCTGGGAGGGCAGGCCTCTTGGTGCAAACACAAGGCCCCAGGAAGGATGTCCCTTTAAGGTACCGCGTCAGGCACCAGAGAGAATGGCACTCACCTGTCCGGGGAAGCTCTAGGCAGCTGACTCAGTTTGCTCAGCAGGAGCCTAGGGGGCCGGCTGCCTGGCTGGGTCTCCTCCAGAGGCCAAGCTGGTGACTTCCTTGCCCGCAAGTGGGGGCAGCTCCCTCACTCCTGTCCCTCGTGAAACAAAAGCACCCAGGGGCACGAGACGGCCAAGGTGGAGACGGCCCATTTGGGCAGCACGCACAGCACAAGACCAGGGCGGCTGCTGAGCAGCTCACCCTCCAGGGCCCTCCCCAGCTGCCCCGCCCCCAAGGGCTCTGCACTTCTGCTTCCCAGAGGAGCACAGAGCAGAGTGGAGTTGTGTGCTTTCGGGTCCTGGCCGACGAGCATATCTGCACACAGCTGACAGCAGTGCCCTTGGGAGCCAGGATGTACCTGGTGCACCCCTCCACTCATGTCAGGGAGGAGCGGTACCAAATGAGGGACTTCTGCAGACAAGTAAAGTGCTTTCTTAAGTCCCGAGGGTTTCTCAGCATTGGCAGGGGGTCTGTAATGCAGGGCAGTACCCAGACCTCAGCCTGCTCAGGCAGAGCTGGGAAACGGCAGGGCCGTCCATCTCAATGTCCTTGCTTGTCACCCTATGCCCACTGCCTGCTGCACAGACGCCTGAGGCCTCAGGCCACGGACCAGCAGGGTGCAGAGCAGGGTGGCATTCCTGTCCTCTGGGAGCCATGGCACAGTGGGGAGACCCAGGGGGCTTCCTGGAGGAGGAGGCCTTCCCCAATTCACAGGGGCCCGAGCAAGACTCAATGATCCAGCTGGTTCCCCTCCCCAGGTACAGTGCAGTCCCACCCTTCATTTCTTATCAGATCTGAATCCTATTAGTGCTGAATGAAGGTGTGTTCTTACATTTAATCCTACAGCTATAATCACTCATGGCAGTTTGGTTTTCAAAAATAGCAACTTCTGAACTTGGGTAAAACATCAACAGTGCCACCTGGCCCACTGGGCAGCCAGCACGTCCCTGCCCAGGCAGCCTGTCCTCGAGCCCCAGCCCGGGTCCAGCTGGGCCTTCACTGCTCTCCGGGCAATACCCTGGGAGCATAGCCTCAGTTTCCCCTTCTGTGAGGCTACAGGTTCACACCGCCCACTGTGCAGGCTTCTTTGAGCTGCAGCCACACCCTGGATCCCGTGGCCTTGACCCAAATGGTCACCGTGTCAGAGACAATCGCGGGGCACGTGCTCAGGGCTCCCAGCACACTAGCACCCTCCTCACCTTAGGGCTCGACAAACATGCTCATCTCTGGACACACGGCTGCTCCAGACCCGTTTGTATACAGGAAACAGGTGGTGGATGGGGCCGGGGCTGAGCTCCCCACACGGGGCTCCTCCCGACCCTGGAGCAGGGCCAGAGGCCCCGCAGTTCTGGCTGCGACCTCCTCATGCCCTTCCGGCCCTTCCCACAGGTCCCCCAGCTTTTGCTCCCAGCCATCGGCTTCCTGCATGCCCATCGTCATGTCCCCAACTGGGACCAGCCACCTTTGCATGTTTCCCATCACCCACCTCTAGGACAAGACCCATGCCGCCTTTGAGAGCCTACGAGACATCTGTCCTCTGAACTGACGGCGAACCGGGAAAGCCCAGAGAGTCCACTGGTCGGACAAGGGAGGTTACAGACTAGTGAACACATTCCAGAAAATTCCTCAGGGCTATTCCTTCAAAGGAATCAAGGGCCTGGTTGGTGGCACTGGCCCCGGCTCAGGTGTTGACCTAATGCTGAAGACACTTTCTTCTCTTCAGCACCGGGAGGGCAGCACGGGGCCAGCCTGGTTTTAGCAGGTGACCTGCTGAAGGACACCCTTCTAAGCAGTGGTGTGGGGTCCCAGGCGGCTCCTTCTCCTTCTCTTCTGTCCTCACCCTCTGGGGGTCTCCGAATACGCAACTCTTGGCCTGAGAAGACCCTCCAACGTGGACACACGTGCTTTCTGAGCAGAATGGAGTGGGACAAACACAGAGTTCGTCTGGGCTACAGGTAGGACCAGAAGACAAGGAACGGCCACAAGGAGCCTCCTCCTCCTGCAGTGAGGGGCCTGGAACGTGGCTAACGGCCCTTCTCCCAACCAGGGGGGAAACACCTGCTACGGCTTCTCTTCAAAGTTAGGATCAACAAGGGGGCACCCGTGTCCACACAACCCCTCGTCAGCAAAATCCGCACAGGTCCTCATGTACCCACATGTAAACGACTGACAGAGGAGTCGAGTGGGGACCCCGTCCTCAGCACATGCTCTCTGCACGCTCTGACCGAGCACACCCGGCAGAGACGAATGGAGAAACTAGGTCTGGGCCTCAGAGCCTCAGCGCCCTGTAGAAAGCAGCACCCCCACAGGGGGTGACCCCCACAGGGTGGAGACAGAGGACAGAGGCCCCGCCTTCCCGGAGGAGCTCACATCTGCCCCTCCCCGTTGAGCACAGGTAGCAGGACCTGGGCGTGGGGCCTGCTGACACGCAGGGAGGCTCCATAAATGCTGGGCCGACGGACGTCCAGTCCACAGCCCGCTAAGGCTTGCGAGAGCTTCACGGCCCCCGGCCAGCCGGCGCTGTCCCTGGGCTACAGCTGAGCCCCTGGGCCGTCCACACCACGCCCACCTGCGCACACCTGAGAAGTCTGACGGGCAAAGGTTCTGGTTACACACAGCACAGAGCTGCAACCGCCTGGCGCCACCGGCTCCCCCAGCTCCAGGTCGGGGCTGTGCTGGGCGTCTGCAGTGACAGGCGACTGGCCGGCCCGAGGGCCGCTCTAGCCCAGGGCAGCCCCCCACGCAGCTTTCGTCCAGGGTGACACACTTCTGCTCCGTGGCGCTGAATCTTGCTCCTCTGTTTCTCAGAAGCTCCCCGCCCCATCACTGGGGTCAAACCCGGGTGTGACGTGACAGCGGAGCAAGGTCCCAGGCGTCCTCGTGGCTTGCCCGAAGCCGGGGCCCTTCAAGCACGCTCACTGCCCACACCTCCAGGTCACGCTGGGCGGTTGGTGTGCTGAGTGGACAGACTCGTCTCTGGCTGCCCTGGCCGCTTCCCAGGTGTAACAGAAACCATCGGACCACCCGAGAGAGTGACGGCTGCCGGGCGTCTTTCACAATCTCCGTGACGACAGCATCAGTAATGCCGTCACGTCCATGTCCGGTCCACAGGCACCTGTGCTTTGGAGCTGGAGGCGGCCTGGGCCACCGGCTGCTGTGTGGGCTTTGCATTAGGAACCCGAGACAAAGATGAAAGCAAGACCAGAGCGAACGCTGACCTCCTTCAGCAAATGCCGTTCTATTTACAGTGTACTTAACATCCATTTTGATTAAAGCGCAGTCTTTTTACAGAGGCGTGTGGCTTGTCATGTGACAGTGGCCCATGACACACTGCAGAGGCCGCTGGCTGCCCACTTCCAGTGTCCCAGATGCTCTGGGGACACGCTTTGCTCTTTTCTTTGATTGAGGAGCTCACGTCTCACAGGGCGGGGTTCAGAAACCTTTGTAAGTTCTTCAAACCACCCTCTCCAGGCTGGGTCTGGAGGACTTTGAACAGAATCTGTGGGGTTGGGGAGGCCCAGGGAAGCAGGGCAAAGACCTCTGCCCGGGGGGCAGCAGGTGGAGGTCCCCACACACCTGGCATGACGCAGTGCACCCATACCTCGGACTCAGTCACCCAGGTGCAACCCCAGTTCTCAGGGTGACCGTCCCCCCGCCAGGGGAGGCCGAGCACTTGCTCAGGAAGCCGACTCCCTTGGCCCGCGTGTGGGGAGCAGAGCACCTCGCCTGCTGCCAGCCTGCTGGGCTCAGGTGACGTGCTGGATCCTCTACCCCCCGCAGAGAGACTGCCTCTGTCACCCACACAGCTCACCCCAGAGCTGGCCGGGCTCCCCAAAATGAGCCCGTGAAGGAAAGAGACACAGGGGAGTATGTGGCCACACTCTGCAGCCTCAGCTGCGCAGCAGCCGAAGAACATAAATTAGAGTCGATTAATTAACAGGAATCCTATACAACCCATTAATGGTGTTCGGCTATATTTGGGAAGCGCTTTCAGGTAATGGAACGCTACAGGAGAAAATTAATTTAAAAATAGAGCCAATGTGTTTTTTCGAAAGAGAGGCTATTCACATGAGTCCAGCCACATCTGAGAGTTTCCGAGGCGCTGGCATTTTAGTTACTAAAATATCATAACCTGAGAGCCCTTTGCAGAGCGGTCCAATCCACCCCAAAACGAAGCACCAAGGCTTCAGGCCACGGGCGGGTGCCAAAATGACATTCCCCAACAAGTAATAAACCAAACACACGTCAGACCTTGAAAAGACAGCAAGCGTGTTACTCTCCCAGCGTCACTCGGTATCTGCGGACCGAGACCACGGACCCCATACAGTTCCACGTCCACCGGTGTTGCATCAGGTCCACTGGACAGGGAAGACCCCTCCCCTCCCTGTCATCTCGTGTCCGAGGGATTTTACAAGGGAGTGGGTAAACGCAGAGACGGCCATCCACGTCATCGTGGTTTGGAGTGTCCTTGACGGCAGATGAGCCCCTCGTGCACAGGTGAGGAGAAGCTGGCCCATCACAGCTGTCGGCAAGGACGCCAGCAGAACCACCCTGACGGCATTCAGGACCTGACGACAAAGCAGGCGGGACAGCTCAGGGCCCCGGTGACCCACCCTCATCACGCAGGACTCCACTCTGCCCGTCCTCTCAGAAAACCATCCCGGCTGTTCTGGTGGGCCAGGGCTCAGCGCCGAGGGAAGGAGCTGTGCCCTGCACAGGCCCACGTGGGGGACAGCAGCCCAATGGTGACATGACAACAAGGGACCGCAGTGGCACTGGAGCACGGGCTCCATGGCTGAGCCCAGCATCCTGGGGCTACAGAGCAAAGAGGAGCCCAGCCCTGCCCCAGCTCACACTGAGGCTCCAGGGCAGGGAGGGGCCTCGTGGTGCCCTACTCAGGGCCACATCATCCCAGCCCAGGACACCACTCAGACCGTGTGGCCGGAACTTCCGGGCCGCTCGCCTGCCCGTTGTGGGCCCAGTGGCCGCCCTGTTAAGTTTCCCAGCTCAGGAGGGAGAGGGCCTGCTTTCCACGGTGAGTGTTTGTACCTCTGACGAGCACCCACAGCCCCAGCCACGGCCCCTGTACCTGGGCACCTCTGCCCTGGAGAGACGAGGCTGGACCACGAGGGCGTCCAGGCAGAGACAGGCCGCTCCATTCCAGCAGCATCTGCTCAGCATGCCCAACTGCCACGTCTTGTATCAAGGGCGGTGGGCTGAGCGCAGGTGCAGACAAACGCACGACACCTGCCAGGTAAACGGGCCGGGGCTTCTCACGGCGGGGCTAGGAGCCAGGCCCAGGCTCACAGGAGGCCGTGAGCGTGGGCCTGGGGCAGAAGGGCCCTCTCTGGTCAATCCACAGCACGTCACCATTCCGGAATGTAGCCGTCCTGCGGGCAGGGGGTGGCCCACCAGGAAGGAAGCACAGCAACCCGGACAGGGGGCTGCAGGCTGGCAAGCGGCCTGTGTGACACAGAGTGACAACCCAAGAAATCAGTCACTCTGAATATCTATAGGGTGACTGTGACCGAGAGGGGCTGGCGAGCAATGCAGGGCCAGAAGCCCGGGAGGGCCTGGCTGGCTGGTCTGGAACCTGGGGAGCCGTGGGCAGTGGTGATGGGTCAGACACAGTGTCACCTAAGGCAGGGGCCTCTGGCAGCAGCGGCGTGGGGCGGTGTGGCCGTACCTCTGGGCTGTTCCCCAGCCAGGACCCCACGCATGGGCCTCCATTTTCATTTGCACCTTGCAAGGTAAGCAGCAGGCCCAGCAGACACCAGCCACCTCTTGGGCAGACCGGCCGGGCCTGGGCCCACCTCCTGCATTCCGCCAGCCCTGTCTGTGCGGCGGGCGCCCCGAGGTGGCTGTGGCATGGTGCGTGGTCAGCCAGGGAAGAGACTGCAGGGAGCTGGGTGGGAACCCAGCTCCCAACCATTCTCCAACCCAGTCAGGGCAGACGTGGGCACAGCCGCAACCCTCGGGAGCCCCTGCTCACACGGAGGGTGCCCGCCCAAGGAGGCCACACGCGGTGTGCTCTGGGACCCCGGTCCTCGGGTCTGCCGAACTCATTTGGCACCAGGCGACCTGAGTGACCAGTCCCTTGTCTGAAAGCAGGCCGAGCTGTTTATCCAGTGGTTTCAACTTCATCGTGTGCACGACAGGGAAATCCCACTGGCCCTTGAGCCCATGAACTGAGTAGAAAGAAATGTCCCTGTGCCTGGTGTCGCACGGCAGGGGAGGGGCTCAGGCCCAGGCAGGCCTGTGCTGTGGCGTGTGGTGCCAGGATTACAGACCCACAAAACTGAGGTCCACGCTTGTCCTCATACCATAAGCACCTCAACTTCAGGTGGGGAGACTGAGGCCTGAAAAGGGAAGGCAAAGGATGCATTTCCGTGGCATCTGTACACGTGTGCCTGCACAAAAACACAGACACGGCATGAAAGGATGGGCAGTGGAGGCAGCCGGCACAGGAAGGGGGACCCTAGCTCTGTCTCCAATCCGAGCCCCCCTCCAGGCAAGTCATTTCCAGCCTCCGTCGGCAAAGGAAGCCACCAGCCACAGCGGTGCAGCCAACCTTGCTGGTTGGGAACTAACCGGTAAGGAAAATCACGTCCCAACCTCCCTCTCCTTACCCAGGACTGCAGACAAGGGGGTTGGCTGAGCACACGCAGAGTCTGAAGGTGAAAAGCAAGGCTGGGGCTGGGGCTGCAGGGAGATGGCACGGGCTGCATGCACGTGCGCCAAGGGGCTTCTCCGTGCCCACCCCACGGATGTGAGGACCAGGGAGAGAAGGTCTATTTTCACCCTAAAAAAGGGGAGGCAGACTGGCGGGAAGATGACGCAGGAAACACTGAAGTGAGGACTCACAGGAGGGTGGGTGGGAGGTAGCCCAGTGTGGGAGGTGGCCCCAGGAGGAAGGTGGTCGCTGGGAGCCAATGGGACAAAACCAGGCTTCCCACGAGGCCAGTGGCAGCCTGGCACATAGTGGGTCTGAGCCCACGGGCCCAGTGAGAGGCTGGTGGGAGGAGACTGGACCACAAAGGGCACCACAGAGCTCCACCAGAGGGCATGTCGCCGACTCTGGCTCCCCCCACACACCCAAAGACTGAAATAAAGGCAGCTTCTAGGCTAAGGGAAGCTGCCAGCAGAACTTTCTGGGGGGAAAGGCACTTACGACATTTGTTCCACTGGGCTCTAGACAGAACTCTCCAAAATCCTGCCTAACTCCAGGGACTGGAGTACCTCTAGCAAAGGCAAGAGTAATTAACAAGTGGGAGATGGTGGGAAGGGTGAAGGGGCTCCCCTGTCACCGTGGGATCGGGGACGTTTGATTACCGCTAAGTAGCTTTATCACCATCAGCAATGCAGTTACGTGTGAGACATGGAAAAATGAAGACACAGAGAAGAGGCTGCATGCCACTTGAGAACCTGGCACGGGTTGGTGCGTGGAAGTGTGCAGACACCTTCCTTGCCCAGCAGACAGCCTTTCCAGCAGCCCAGGCTGTCTGGGAGCGTTGGGAAGGGCGGGGAGCGTGTCTGGACAGGATGAAGAGTCAGGCCAGGACAGCGTGCCCACGGGGGGAGGAGTCTGGGGCTATGTGCCCTCCCTGCGCTGGCCATTCAGCCGCAGAAATGCCATGGGGTTGTCACTGCACCGGCACTGAGCCCCAGGTCCAGGGTCTTTATTCCGCAAACCAGGAACACCAGTGCAAATGGAGACTGGGGACCCACAGACTAAAGCAGGGTTCCCAACGGTGGTGATGGGGGTGGCGTTTCTGCCCCCAGGGCACACACACACACACAGCAAGGTCTGGAGACACCCTTGGTGGTCACGCTGGTGTGGAGTGGGTGGAGGTCTGGATGGTGCCCCACAACCCACACAACACCCAGGATGGCCCCCTCCCCAGAGACGTGGCCCAAATGTCCACAGTGCTGAGCGGCGCAGCCGAGCAGAGGGCGGCAGAAGAAAGCAAGCACCAAGAAGAATAAGCCTGGTGCAGGTGTCAGAGCTGGAGCCACGGGAGCAGGTGAGGCTCAGGGCCGGTCTGCAGTCCTGCCAGGGGTCCTGTACAATCGGGGAGCATTTCACTGGGCTTACACACATTCTTCTGTTCTGTTCTTTTTAATCACAGAGTTAGGCCCAGATTGATCCTCGGGGATCCTGCGACTCCTCCATTTTTCAGAGGACATCTTTCCAGTCCCACCCCCACCCCCACCCCTTTAGCCCCACTCCCAGACATTTGGCCCCGCCCCCAGCCTTTGGCCCCGCCCCTAGCCTTTGGCCCCGCCCCAGGCCTTCAGCCCCACCCTTAGTCCTTAGCTGTCACCCCTATACCTTCAGCCCCAGCCCTGTCACAGCTCACTGTGGAGGGTGCCAGGCCCAGTGAGTATCTGTCTGGTCAGAGAAGCAGGCATTCAATCCTCTTGGAGCAATAAGCCATGCCCTGGAGAAGCTCAGCCTAAAACAGAGGCAGGAAGTGCTCTCTGACACGTCCAGATGAACGCAGAAGACGGTGGGGAGGGAGATGAGGCGGGGGTTCCGGGGAGGCTTCCTGGAGGAGGCGTTCTCTAACTGGGTGGCAGCCCCAGGACCAGCGCAGTGAGACACGGCAGGTGTGTGGCAGGAACGTGCGCTCACCCTGTGCCTACGCCCGGAAGCCCCATGACCGGGGCCTCAGGCTGGACTCTGCCGTACCAGGACAGACGGACGCAGAGTCCTAGGAGGGCAGAAAATCTCCCTGAGCGACATGAGCAGGGGTGACGGTGAGCCACGGGGTGGGGAGGGCTAGTGCAGGCCTTCCATCCTTAGGGGAGCCATGGTGGGGGCCGGGGGCCAGCCTGCAGGCAGAGGGACCACCGACAACAATGCGAATGTGTTCAGGAGGGCCAGGGGCCCTGGTGATAGCCAGGCAGGGAAAACGAAGGTCCCGGACATGGAAAGGGTATTCCGGCCCACACACTGGGCTGGCTGCCACCTGCCACCGTTGGGAGTTACCTGCCGGTCTGAGGTTGGGACAGCTGCAACCAGAGAGAGCAAAGAACCCATCAGAACAGTGTGTCCGGCCAAGGCCGGCAGCCCCTCCTCACTGCCTTCGCTTTGTGCTGACCTGTCCAGACCCCGACGAGCATGTAAGTCCAGATGGCTGCCACCTTGCCCATCTCTCTATGACTCGTATGACTAAGCTGGAAGCCACATCTCCTGCCTCACTCAGACGTCTGGGGCCATCCCTCCAACACACCTGCCTCAGACATGCCAGAGGAGCCAGGTCCCCACGTGGGACCCCACCGAGGCCAGGCCCTCCACGGGGAGGCTGACCCCACAGCAGGTTACCTGCCAGAGACGGGGAGGCGGGAGCTCTAGGAGATGAGTGAGGCCTCTCCAGGGGGACTCACAGTGGGGCCCACCCCGCCATTCTCGAGGACAGTGCTGGCACCTCAGGCTGGAACTGGGCCTCCTATAAGCCAGGGGCCCAGGGGATTCCGGAGCAGTCCCACTTGCCTAGTTGGAGACAGAAGTTATTGTACACTCGGCAACTGCCAGCCATTTTAATAAGTAAGTAAACATTACAGAGCCTCGGGGAGCCCCCACCCCACTCACTGGGGTGACAGAGAGATGAGAAAAGTCCCAGATCCTCTGCCAGCTGCTCGGCTGGCTCTGGAAAGCCAGGCCCACAGACAGCTCACGCTGCCAGCCCGCGCGAGCTCTGGGCCCAGCTCTGGAAACCGTGTGGAGGGAGGAGCAGGCGGCTGCTGGACCAGCAAGCGGGTTCAGGGGTTCATGGCCTCCAGGCCAGTCCCAGGGGCCGTCACAGAAGCCACAGGAGCACCGGGGCAGCCCTGGCACCCCGAACTCCAGCTCAGGGCCAAGTATGCAAGGCAGCATTTATAAAGAGAGGCCACAGACTCTACCAGCCCGTGGGCCTTGCAGGCCCTGAGAGACCAGCCATGACAACGCCCCAAACAAGCAGTAACGAGCAGGTCTCCGAGCCCTTCCCCTCTTGGCAGCTCTTCCTCCCACGTCTGGTCCCCCAGCACACAGGACAGCCTGAGTCGGGTCCTTGTCAATCTCCTCCCTCTCGCTTAGGCTGTCACCCATGGTGCTCTGGGTGACAGGTGGCATTCTGTAGAGGTCATTAACTCCAGAGTACCACATTTCAATGCAAAAAAATGAGCCCTCCTAAATGGGCACAGCTGTGAAGCTATATAAAGAAATGGGGATTCGGCGGCTCTGCTTTTTTTCCCTTTTCTAGGGCCACATTATCATAACGTTTCCCATAATTATGCCCATAAAAGTCACCTGAAAATACTTCAAGCCACAAAAGTTGGTCTGCGCATTTCATTCCAGGCTATGCAGTCCTGAGATGGGATTCCAGAGCCGAACGCGGCCGAGCGCCACGCATCAAGCTGAGCCCTCCAAACAGATCGCGTTTAGGACGCACTACGCTGTGGCCTCACTGGCAGGAGTGAGGTGCCAGGGAGAATGGTGGGGGGCATGGACCCTCCTGACACATCTGTGGATGACGTGTCACCCCAGGGTGAGGAACGGAACCGGGGAGGGGAGAGTGGCACGCAGTCGGCCTGCCTGGCCATCACCCAGAGCGGTCATCAAGACGGACACGGTTCTGGACCCTCTTGGATCCTTCCCCCCTGGGTCTCCGCCCCAGAGATGGTTCCAGGGGCAAAGCCACCTCTACCTTGCTGACCCTTGGGCATGGAGTTCAACTCATAGGAACGCCACAAGCAGAGGTCACATGCCTTTATGTGGCTGAAAGACACAAACAACACATTTCTCATGCCACAAATTCATCAAATAAAAACCGTAGGAGAAAAAAATTAAAAAGATGAGAAATCAACTTCTGAACGGTATCACTTCATTAAGCCTCCAGTATTTTCAATTTCACCTCTCTGAGAACCCCAGAAATAAAATTTGAACAGCAGGAAAGTGGCATATTCTAATCTCTCCTAAATATGCAATAAATTGTGTTTATAAAAGAAATACGACATCAGAGAGCCTACGCTCGGTTAGTATTCTAATGGATTAAAACAATTTTGAAGTTGTTTGTAATTTCTCCATAGTTGCCGACGAGGACATGAGATTTTACTTAAAGATACAATTCAATTCTGATGGGATTTATCAGAAACAAAATCCGTGTCAGAAACATAGTCACACTGCCTCTCCCCACATGGCTCCCTGGTACTTTAACATACAGACTCTCCTCCCCCCACAGCCATGCCAGGGACGTCTATCCACACAGCTGTCCCAAACAGGGGACATGCAATCTGTGCTAAAGCACCGTGTCTCCACGTTTGAATTAAATACTGCGTATGCGTGTCAAAGTCAAGGCTTCGTGTCGTAAGGCATTCACCAGCTCATCATTTCCCCGGTATTAGAGCCAGTCTGTGGTAAGCCAGGGTGGAAAGACCACAGCACACCGTCAAACTGCTCCATCTGAGAAGCACGTCCAGGTCCACCTCTCTGCTCCAGATATGTGAAGGGAGGACGATCTAAATCAGCCCTTTCTAGGCCACAAGACAGAGGTTTCCCAGACCAGAAGGAAGGGGTTTCCCCTTTCTCGTGCATGGTCTGTGCTCCCGGACCCAAGTAAGTCTTCACCAAGTGTCCAGCCCATCTGTCAACGGGAGGTACACAGAGATGGAACATGCATCTTAAAGAAAGCCATCCAGCCCACATCCCCTTCCTCCTGCTTTTCCTGGCAATTCTTCCCCAACAGGAGAAAATGACAAGGCTGTGTCACTATAGCAACTAACCTAATTGGGGCCTGCAGGTCTTTCTCCAGCCAGAGGGTGGAGCCCATCGCCTTAAACAGGGATCTGAGCAGGCTGCAAAGAAGGAAGGTCTTTCACTGGGCCTACAACGGCATACCCTGGCACTGAAAACCAGGCCAGGAAATAATCCGCTTTTCTTCCAGCAGCACCAGGAAGTGAACACCTTATGTGTTGCAGGGAAAGGCACAGATTTAATAGGCAGGATAACTGAATCGTGCATGAGACTTATCACTCTCCCTAATTAACTTGCTATACACATATCTGCTCCATAGCACGAAAACATTTTGGGTAATAGAAATCCTGACTGATACAAAAACAATTTACAAACCAGGATGCTAACTTCTCTTCTTCAGCCCAGATCTATCGGAAAAGAGAGCGGAAATCACGGGAACTGTTTCGGCTACGTTTTATTTGCTTTGTCAGTTCTAAAATAAATAAATAAATAAATAAATAAATAAATAAATAAATAAATAAAAAGTTGGGTTTTTTCCTCCAGGGCTGCTGTTCCAAGCTATAAATTGTTATTATGTCTATTTTGTATTTTAGAGAAATGTTTTAATTTCTCCAAGTGCATGTCTGGGGTCATGGGGTATGCCTGGGACCGTTATCTTAGTGTCGATTACTCCATGCATGGGTATGGAGACAACCATGAAAGTTTGGTGAACGGAATCTTCTGTTGTTAATGGTTTCTGCTGGTCTGGATAAGAGTGTGACCAAATGTCCTAATCCTGGAGGAAGGCCTGTTACCAGGATTCCAGGGAGGCCCCCCAAAGGCAGGCTGCGTGGGACACAGATCTCGGTTCCACAGCTCATCTGAGCAGCTGCGCTCTGACACCTGACTTGGAACAGCCACCAGTCCTGGAAGGTTTCCGTGTCAGGATGAGCACAGGCCAGGCCTCCTTGGGTTCAGGTGGTGGCTGTGGCAGTGGCGGTGGAGTAGGCAGACTTGTACACACCGTGAAGGTGGGAACCGGAGGCCCCGGCTGGCGCGCTGGGGGTGTGAAGTGTGGAAGCCACGGGGCGGGGGTGTCTGTACTTGACAAGGATTATCAGCTGCTCTTTTCCACCTGGAGGGCTGCCTCCAGGCCGGCCTGCTGTGGCCGGTTCTCCCATACACCCCCGAGGACGCTGTGGCCAGAGTCGGCCAGGGAGGGCGCCCGGGCTGAGAGCGCTACAGTCCCTTCCCCCAAACCCTGCTGAATGAGCCCCTCTCCCGTGATGCCACCAGAAACTGCCTTCAAATGGCACCTCCTCGGTGCGGCGGGAGTTTATGTGCCATTAACCCTTTCCACCTCAGCAAGAAAGCCCAGCCCGCCTGGCTCCTACCTGTGAATGCCGCGCGGGCCCCAGTGGCCTCGGGAGCTGAGGAGCCGGTGCAAACGTCTGTCAACCCCCAGCTCCGCTGCCAGCATTGCGCCCGGAGCCGCGTTCCCAGGGGCGCGCCCTGAGCGCCTCGGCGGTGCTGCAGCCTGGGCGGCCGGCTGACCACCGGCCGGAACCTCCCGTTCCAGGACCCCTCCCCGCGCGGTGTCCGGCCGTCGCCAGCAATTGTAAGGAAATGCACAGCCCGGCTGGAACAAGTAGGACAATTCCCGCCCTGGGCACCGGCTTCCCTCGCGAGTCGGGTGGGCTGGGCTGTCCCAGGACTAGGGCGACGGCGGCTGGCTCCGGGGGGCTCCGGGCCCCGCTGCCATCTCATTTGGGAGACAGAGGCTCGGACTGGGAGCGAGGAGGCCCCGTCTGCGAGGTGGTGGCTGGGGAGCACGGCTTGGCTCTGGCCTCTCTTATTATTATTTTTTAAAGAATCCATATTTTTCCATCACCTTCCGCGCCCGTGGCCATTCTCCATGGCAGGTGTTCCCCAGCACCCGTCCTTCCCTCCGGCGGCGATGGGAAAGGAGCGGGAGCCTGTGGCCGGCGGCCAGCCTGGCAGTGGGGCAGCCCGCGCCATCCAGGTGGGAGCCTGGACCCCGCGCACGCCCCACGCGCTCCCCACGCACCCCGCCAGCGGCCGACCTGTGACCGGAGCACTCACTGACCACCAGCCGCACCGCAGTGCCCAGGCTGTGCCCGGGAACTCGGACCGCCCCACGTTCCCCCACAGCACCGCCGGGACCCAGGGCGCAGCCCACCCCCACCCACCCCGGCCGACCTCCGAGCCTGTCCCCGGTCCCCGGTCCCCGACGCCCCTCCCCCGCCGCCGCCCGCAGCCCGAGTCCCGCGCTCACAACAAGCCCGCACCACGCCAGCCCCGAGCCCGCAGCCCCGCGCCACAGTCTCCGGGTCGCCGGCTCAGGTCCTCGGACGCGACTCGCGAAATGCCCGCGGCGGGGGTGGGCCCTTCCCAGGAACCCCAGCCCGCACTTCTCCCGCACCTCGCTTCCCAGGAAGGCAGCGCTCAGCCCCGTGTGAGCCCCAGCCCGCCCCTGCCTGAGGCGCCGCGCTCCGGGCTCGGCCTCCGCGTGCCCCGCGCCCCCGGCGGGAGCGTGGCCAGCGGAGCCTCGGGACGGGGCGCTTCGCCGGCGCCCCCAGCGCTGGTGCCCGCCCGCCTCGGACCTGCCGCCGCCCCCGGAGCGCGCGGCTGGGCCGGGAAGTCCCGCCGGGCTCGCTCGCCAGCCGGGGCCGGGCAGCCCGGGCATCGCAGCGCAGGGACGCGCCGCGCCACCCGGGGCCTGGCACTCGGGCCCGTCCCGGAGTCGGGGGATGGGGACCCGGGCAGCTGCGCCCGCCGCCGAAGTAGCCGAGAGCCGGAGGCCGGGCGGACCCTTCCCCCCGGCCCAGCGGGGGACCCGCCGGGCTCGGGGACCGCGCTCCGCGCTCGCAACTCCGCGCGGACTCGGGGCGGCCGGGAGCCCGCGGGGCCGGGGGGGGGGCCGGGGCCGGGGGGGGGGCCGGGGCCGGGGGGGGGGGCCAGGGCCGGGGGGGGGGCCGGGGCCGGGGGGGGGGCCGGGGTGGGGGGGCCCCGCGCGGTACTCACTGCAGTAGGCGATGAGCAGGCCGGCCAGGATCATGGACGCCCAAAAAGTTGAGGACATGCTGGGCAGGGCGGTCGCATCTTGCCGGCTGCCGGTCCTGGGCGATGGCGCCATGGAAGCCGCGGCGCCCGCGCGGGGGGAGCAGCGCGTCTCAGCGGCCGGCCCTGCCCGTGCCCCCGCGCCGGCCTCCACGTGCGGGCCCCGCGCGCGCCATCCGCCGCCGCCGCCGCCGCCGCGCCCGGCTCCGGCCCAACGCGCCCCGCCCCGCGCCCGCGCCCGCCGAGCCCGAGGACGCCGAGCCCGAGGACGCCGAGCCCGAGGACGCCGAGCCCGAGGACGCCGAGCCCGAGGACGCCGAGCCCGAGGACGCCGGCCCCGCCGCTCGGCGCGTCGCTGTTGCCCGGGCTCGGCGCGCCCACTGCCGAGGAGAGGCGCGCGCCCGACGCGCGTGCCCGGCGCCGCGGGGCCTGGCGTGGGCCCCGGGACTGGCGGGGGAGGCGGGCAGAGGGGGCGCCACGCCGCAGCCGGGCCTCTGGATGGCGACAGAGACGGCCGGCGCTCCCGCAGCCTGGGCACCTCGCGGGCAGGCCGGGCCAGGGCAGCCGGAAGTTTGTGGACTTGCGCTGCGTGGCCCGAAGGCCCAGCCTGCAACGCTGGGGTCGCAGATGTCGCCTGGGCTGTGGGCGCCGGAGTTTATCCAAGGATAGCGTGCCTCGGACCCTTTCCCCTGAAGTGACCCCTGTTCTTGGCTGTGCGTTGGAGAAGCCAGGCCCGCGGAGAGCATAGCCTCGGACCCGCGCAGAGTCAGCTCAGGTCCAGCTCCCAGGAGGGCCAGGCACTGCCAGGCAGGGACACGTGTCCCCAGGAGCACCTCCCTGTCCCTCTGCTCACTGCCTGGTTCCTCCATGAGCTGTCTCCTTGCCCGTCTCCCCACCAGGCCCCAGTCTTGTGTCTCCAAACTCCCTTGTCCAGGGCGGGTCCCTTTATGGTGGATTTTCTGAGCAGAATAACAAGGCTATAATTCACTTTATTTACATAGTTAATTATCATCTGCAAAACTGGTTCATTCCTTCAAACAAGCTGAGGATGGAGAAGATGCGTATTTTGAGGTCAGTGTCTGTAGGGACAGAGTCCCAGAAAGCAGTTTCCAGGCTCTCGGCCTCACGTGGGAAGGTGCTGGCTGGGGTAGTAAATGGCCATCAGGTTGTCTGGATGGCCATCAGCTGTTACCAGTCAGCCATTAGCCACTGGTATAACTGCCGTGGCTACACGAGCGCGTGTGGATTGTGGCTGGCAAGTGCAGTGAGCAGGCGGATGGCGGAGTGTCACTTCCTGTGTCTCGCCCTGCCGCCAGTGAGACTGCGGTGCAGGAAGACCCCGCTGGGGTACTGGCGGTTGTTTGCTTTTGTGTCTTGACCAGCTGCCATCGAGAATATAGTGGTATCACTCCCCTACCTGTGGCTCCATGGGTGTTCCTTTTGGCCTCCCTATATCCCGCCTTCTTGTGCGGGGAGCGGGAGCTGAGTGCCTGCATTACAATGTCTCTACTGTCACCCCTCCTTCTCATGTTCCCTCAGCAGGCAAACTACCAAGGCCAGATGCTCATCAGATGGCCCTGTGGCTCAGAGGGTCTGCAGGTTAGTGGACACACTAATAGAAAGTTGCTCTTCTGGACTCAGAGGGTCCTCTGAGGCTGCATGAGGAGGGGGTGCCCGGAAGAGCCCCATGAGGTCTTGGGAGAGCTGGGAACCCCTTCCCAGGAGCCACTGGATTCAAAAAGCAGGGAGAAGCAAAGATGGTTGCCCACATCACCCTTCACCTTGAGCCTGGGCCACCGAGCCTCTGAGGGACCACACAGCTGCCCACAGGGCTGCTCAAGTTCTGCTGAGGGTGTGAGGGGACAGGATACGCACGTCACACACAGCATACACGTATACATAAACCACGCACACATACACATTGGAAATGAAAGTCCCACCAGATGACACACATACTCTCAGTTTTCCCTGATGTTTTCTGTCCTGTCCTAGTATCACTTCTTAAAAGGCCGGTTGCTCACCTAGTCATTTTGTTTACTGTCATTGTCTTTGTCTGACAAATGTTGTTCCAGGAGAGATGGGGTCTCTGTTGAATTTGGGAGGATAAATTGAAGCTGTCAGGCCAAACGATGGCGGGTGATGGTGGGATGGTGGGGGACAGTGCTCCCAGCCGAGGGAGGGGCATGGTGAGTTCAATGGCCTCCTTTGTCTTGGAACTCAGACCAT
Organism: Rhinolophus hipposideros; assembly: GCF_964194185.1. Classification (NCBI taxonomy): domain Eukaryota; kingdom Metazoa; phylum Chordata; class Mammalia; order Chiroptera; family Rhinolophidae; genus Rhinolophus; species Rhinolophus hipposideros. The sequence goes on from NC_138055.1 coordinate 1,567,546, forward strand.
GAGATTTTTGCAGCTGTAACGTTAGGAGTTTGACATGTTAAAGAAAAAAATTCAAGTATTAAAGGTGGTAAGGCAGACTTTATTCAGGATCATCGGGACACGTATGGGGACCAATGTGATGGGATTTTGCAGTGGAAGGAGAGAGATTGGACTCAGCTCTTAATACAGTATGGTCCAGTGGGGATTTGTGGCCAAGGAGCAGGTGGGGCAATGGATGGAAATTCCCTAAGAGGAAACATCAGTGGTGAGGGCGATTCTGCCTAAACAGACCCAATAAGATTCTTGCTGAAGGCAGGCCAGTGATCAGACATCACACCTGGGGGAGCGTGGGAGCAGGTGAGGAACCTGGTCGGATATGAAGGGTGATCACATGTCGAGGATGGCGCTTCTGGTTAAACTGACGTGGCAAGGTTCTTGCTAAAACTGGATCTTACGAGAAAGGGCCCAGCTGGGCCTAGGAGAAGGTTTGGGAGCCTGACTAAAGAGTCAAAGACTCTGTCGGGTGGGAAGTTGGGGACTGACAGTCCTGCAGAGATGAGGAAAGGGAACGACAAGGTCCTTGGTGCTTATGACTTGGAACCCAGGATGGCAGAGAGTCTGGAACTCTCCGTCCAGTGAGGATGGAAAGGGCAAGGAAGTGGGATCAGAGGAGAGATGGAGACCTCCCGGCAAGGGGACGCTGGGCAGTGCTGATCTAATTATAAAGGCCCAGCCAGGACGCAGCCCAGAGGGGAGGGTCTGCTGGTGGTTCTGGGGGCTGCTGAGAGACCAAGATGGAAACTGAGGGTGGGGGTGAGCAGAGCACTGAATTCTGTTGCTAGGAAACGGGAAGCTGAGTTCTGGATGCCAGCCCTACCACCCAGTGACAATGTGTTGTTGTTGATTGGCTGGTTTTGGTTACTAGCCAGGACTGACAGAATGTTCGGTGTGGAACCCCTATAAGTGTATCAGAGAATCACAGCACGACCTTCCTCCACGCCGAGCAAAGGAGGGATGGTCATTATTCACTCCTTGAGGAAACCCGTGGGTCGCACCTCACACCAAGGATATAGTCCCTGGGCTGCTGAGACCTGGCACATGGAAGGGGCGGCCTGCATCGTGGATGGCTCGGGGGCCCTGGAGTGCACCGGGAATGGAGATGCCGCAGAGAAGGTAGGGCGCACAAGGGTGGCGGCCGAAGCACTCATTGCAAGTCTGGGCAGGAATCAGCTTCTCCTCCTCGTTTTCCCTGCTCTGCTTTTAAAATGAGGAACGTCGGTGTGGTTTTCCTGGTCTCTCTCCACTCCTCCACACTGAGTTCCCTGTCCTTTTGCCACCGGCTGAGTGTTTCACTGGGAGAGATGTTGGGATGTCTCCATTGGGACAACAGGGAGGCAGCACTGTTTTGTAAAGAACATGTATGGCTCTGCGTGTGGTAGGCAGTGAAAGGGGTGGACTGTAGTGGGCCTGCTCCATTCTTTCTTCTGGAAAGAATGACAGACTTTCCGTTGAGGGCCTAGCACCTGCCACACTCATCTCCCACATGCACTTTGCAAAGACACCAGTGGCTGTGGAGGGAAGGGCAGGTAGGAGGGAGAGGGGCCACACAGCAGTTGGCGGCAGGTGTAACAGTCAGGTGACAGGTGGGCTGGCCGCTTCTCTCGGAGGCAGCTGTGTGGAGGGGGCCACCCCTGTGGATCCAGGACCTCTTTTAGAAGGCGCGATGGCTCAGCCCCAGGAACTGGAACGCTGTGGATCATGACAGACGTGTCAGAATGACTCCAGGCTTCGGCTGGGAAAACCGGGAAGATGGCAGTGGTGTCCGTTGAGACAAGCCCTGGTCAGGTGCAGGGGACAGACCTCAAATCAAAGGGACCAGCTACTCCCTGAGTGCTTCCGGGTGGACTGAAAAGCTGCAGCGTGGAGGATACACACGGCGTAGAAGCAGAACACGGGCAGTGAGAGGGTCCCCGGGGCGGCCGAGTGGTCTCCATGAGGGCACGGAGCAGCCTGGCTCAGCTCTCAGCACCTGAACCCCTGCCCTGCGTGGAGCTGGTAGATGGCATCTGTGTGTCGTTTTGAAGAATAACTCGCCATCTTATCATGCAGCTTCCTAATGGTGAGTAGCCTTTGTGTAGCCCTACACAAAGTGTACACAGGAGTGTACGCAGCGGACACTCCTCCATAGAAGCTAAAGGTGGGTCCAGGCCGCCGGGCTGCAGACCGCTCAGAAGCCCTGCTGCTCCCCTGTCTCTCAACACTAAATTAAGTTCATTTAGGGAAAACTTTGGAAAATGGAGATACAAGAAGAAAAACAAAATGTTCCCTCATTCTGCCACTCAGCGTTAACCACATTTAGCATTTGTTAGTAACTTTTACATTTCTTTTTGCATATTCAGTATGTAGACCTGTTGTAAACAGTTTCCTTCGAATGGAGCGAACATGATTTTATGGCATCATATATTCTTCCAGAAAATTGTTTTCACAGCACTGTGAAAGCCTATAATGCATAAATACCACCATTTATGTAATCAATCATTTTTTTAAAAGTTTTTGGACATTTAGACTATATCTAGTGTTTTATTCTTTCTTTTAAACAATTGAGCAATGAGCATTGCTTATACTTAAATCTTTTCCTATAGTTATGGCTATTTGTAGGAAAGAAATGGTAGAACTAGAATTGTTAGGTCAAATTTTAAGGCCTTGTTCTTTCTGTATTACCGGATGAAATTCTAAAATATGTTGTATTAGTTCACAGCCCTCTGGATGGTAGTTGAGAGTACCCGTGTCAGCCTTCCTAGGTCAGCTTGGCTATTATTGTTGTCCCAGTATCTTGGACAATTGCTTAGGGGATAAACAGTTGTTGTTGTTGTTTTATTTTCATGTGACCTAATGAGCATCAACAGTTTTCATGTATATGGCATTTTAACGTCTTCTGTGAATCAGCTGTTTACATCCTTTGCCAAGTTTTCTCCTGGTGTATTTGTCTTTTTATCATTGACCAGTAAGAATGAATGCTTAATTTTTGGAATGAATTCCTCTAAAAATTTTTGAAATGTGGAAAATAGAAAGGTATAAACAAGACAATAACAGGTGTTAACAATCTTCCACATATGTGACAAATCTTTTATTTTTAACTATGGAATGTGTCACGTGGTGACTATTTTTCCTTTTGTAGATTAAATGTGCTGTCAGAGGGCATACAGATAAGGGGTGTCATCTTTTGTGTCTGTTGTTATTTTTAACAGTTGTGGAGAGGTGTGTTAGGGTTCTCCAGAAAAGCGGAACCAATGAGAGAGAGAGAGAGAGAGAGAGAGAGAGAGAGAGAGAGAGAGAGAGGTTTTAAACAATTGCATCACGTGACTGTGGAAGCTGGCAGGTCCTGCATTTGCAGGACAGGCAGGCTGGAGACCTAGGAAAGAACTGATGTTGCAGCTCAAGTCCAAAGGCAGTCTGGAGGCAGAATTCTCTCTTCTTGGGGGACCTCAGTCTATTTACTCTTAAGGCCTTCAACTGATAGGACGAGGCCCACCCACGTTATGGAGAGTAATCTGCGTTACACAAAATCTACTGATTTAAATGTTAATCTCATCTAAAAATAGTTTCACAGAAACATCTAGACTGACATTGGACCCAACAGCTGGGTGCTGTTGTTTGTACATAACATCGACCATCACAGGAGACAAGCTGCATGCAATAAACAGCACATATTTAAAGTGGACAATTTTATATATTTGGTGTGTATGCCGTGGAAACATCACTACAGTCAAAAGAATGAACATGTCCATATCTGTCACCCCCAACTGATTCCATTGGCCCTTGGTAATCCCTCCGCCCCACACCGCCCCGCTCACCCCATTGCCAGACAGCCTGTGGTTTCTGTCATTACACATTAGTTTGCATTTCCTAGATATCTGCAAACATGGACTCATACAGTGTTTCCTCCTTTTTGTCTGATTTGTTTCACTCAGTAAAATTCTTTTGCGATGATCCATGTCACTGTACATATCAATAGACAGTCAGTCCCTCTCTCCATCGCATGGGGACAGTTCTTCATAAAGTCCCCCTGGATGGACATTAGCGCTGTTTACAGTTTGGGCTATTACACATAAAGCTGCTATGAACATTCACGCATATATTTTTGTATGAGCGCACGTTTCCATTTCTTATGGGCAAATATCAGGGAGTAGAATATCTGGATTATGTCACAGCCATACACTTCATTTTTTTATGGAGTGGTGAACCTCTTTCCCATGGGATTGTGCCACTTATGTCTGAGGGTTCTGCGTGCTCCGTGTTTCTGACCGTGTCTCGACGTGGTGCCTTTGTAACTGCCATCATCCTAAAGGGTGTGAGCAGCTAGCTCATGTGATCTTAATTTGCATTTCCCTAGAGACTAGTGATGTTAAGCATCTTTTCATGTGCTTATTTGTATATATGCAAATAAACACTTCTTTGATAAAGCACTCACAATTTTTTTTTGAGTTGTTGTTTTTCTTGATTTTTGAGGTTTCTTTGTATATTCTAGATACAAGTCTTCTATCAGCATGTAATTTGCACATATTTTCTCCCAGTCTGTGGTTTGTATTTTCATTCTCCTAACAATGTTGTTTAAAGAGCAGATGTTTTTAATTTTGATGAAATCCAGTTCATCAACTACTTGTTCTATGAATTACTCTTTTTTTTGGTGTCATATTTAAGAGATTTTTGCCTAGCAACAAACCATAAATTTTTCAGGTATGTTTTCTTCGAGAAGTTTTATAGTGTTAGGTTTTATGTTTAGATCTATGATTTATCTTGAGTTAATTTTTGTACACGGTGTGAGTTATAGATACAAGTTTAGTTTTTCTGAATGTGGATATTCAGTTGTTCTGCCATCATTTGTTTGAAAGATCCTCCTTTCCCACCGACTGTTCTCTGCACTTTTGTCAAAAATCAGTTGACACTATTCGGTGGGCCTATTTATGGACTCTGTTCCGTACCGTTGATCTATTAAGCTACCTACATGCACACTGTCCTCATGGCTGTGGCTTTATATATGAAGTCTTGGAATCTGGTGATGTTAGTCTTTTATCTTTTTTTGTTTAAAAAATGTTTTGACTTTTCCAAATCATTTGCATTTCCATATGAATATTAGAATCAGTTTGTCAATTTCTATGAAGAAGACCGCTGGGTTTTTTATTGGGATTTCATGTAATATGTAAATCAATTTGGGGGATAATCGTCCCTAAGAGTATTGAATCTCCTAACCCATGGACTCTGTGTATCTCTCCACTTGGGCCTTATTTAATTTCTCAACAATATTTTGTAGTTTTTGGTATGCAGGTCTTTCCCATCTTCTGCCACCTGTATCATATTTTTGGTACTATGTTAAATGGTATTTGGGGTATTATTTTAAATCATTTTTATTTCAGTATTTGAATGTTCCTTGCATATAGAATTCTATTTGTTTTTTTATACTGATCTTGTATCCTGCAGCCTTGATAAACTCAGATATTAGATCTAGTACCTTTTTGGTTGATTCCATCAAGTTTTCTACATAAACTGTCCTAACATCTGTGAATAAAGATAGTTTCACTTCTGACTTCTGAATCTGGATTACTTTTTTATTTTTTTCTTACCTTTTTTCATTGGCAGAAACCTCCAGCACAACACTGAATGTAAGTGGTGGGAACAGATGTCCTTGTCTCACTTCTGGTCTTAGAAGGAAAACTTTCAGTCTTTCACCAGTGTGCATTATGTCAGCTGAAGATTTTGCACAGAAGCTCTTTCAGGTTGAGGAAGTTCCCTTCTACACTTAACTTTTGGAGGGTTTTATCAGAAAAGGATATTGAATTTTCCAAATGCTTTTTCTGTTTCTACTGAGAAAATCATAGTACCCCACACACACCAATTACGACTTTAGCTGTATTTTCATTTCCATCCCGTCCAGAAAATTTCTCATTTCCCTTTGGATTTCTTCTTTGAACCATGACTTATTTAGAAGTGTATTATTTAGTCTCTAAATTTTTGGAAGATTTTTCCAAAGATTTTCTGTTAGTCATTTCTAATTTAAGTCTATGTTGATATGAACATACTTTGTCTGACTTGAATCCTTTAAAACAATCTGAGAGATTGTTTGTGCCTAGGAGATGGTCTATTGTGCTAACGTTTCATAGGCACTTAAGCACTAGAGCCGTGCCATTGTTGGGTGGGATGTTCCGTACGCTTCAATCACGTCGGGTTAGTACAGTGTTCAAATCATCTGAGCCCTCGTTGATGTCTGTACTTGTTCTGCCAATGACTGAGGGACAGGCGTGGTAATCTCTGACTGTAATTGTGGACTTGTCTGTTTTGCCTTGCAGTTTGCCCCAAGTGTCTTGAAATTCAGTAATTAAGTACGTGACCGTTCAGGACTGTTGTGTCCTCCTGATGAATTGATCCTTCTGTCATTATAAAACGACCATATTTACGACTAGTAATACTTTTCTATGAAATCAACTTTGCCTGAAATTAATATACCCACTCCATTAATATAAGACATCTTTCCCATTCTTTTACTTTTGCAAATGTGTGTCTTTATTATTGAGGTTAATAACTTTAACATAGCATACAGTTGGGACTCTTTTTTAAAAAAATCTAATCTGACAGTCTCTGCTTTTTTGTTGGATGGGTAGAGAATCACATTTAATGTGATGATTTAGGTGGTTAGATTTACACCTACCACATTGCCAAATGTTTTCTATTTATCTCACTTGTTCTTTTTTCCCATTTCCCTCTTTTTCTGTCTTCCTATGAATTAACTGAATATTTTATGATGCAGTTTTACTTTTAGGCTTATCAACTATAACTCTTTGTTTTATTATATTAGTGTTTGCTCCTCCCAGTCTAGCTTCATTATATTATATGAAGGTATATTATTATACCACTTCATTTGTAAAGTAAGTAACCCCTGTATTTGCTATTTCTAATGTCCTTGTTTGAGTAGACCCATTGTTCCTTTTGGTATTATTTTCTTCTGCTTGAAGGACTACCTTTAACAGTTCCTTTAAAGCAGGGCTGTTGGTAGTGGATTTTTTTCATCTTTTGAATGTCTTTAAGAGTTTATTTCACTTCCATTTTAGAAACCCTTTTATCTAAGTATAGAATTCTAGGTTGAGAGTTTTTTTTGTTATTTTTTTTTTTCCTTTCAGTACTTTAAAGAAGTGTCATTGTCTTCTCTCCTGCATTGTTTTCAACAAGATATCTGCTGTTTTTCTTACACGTGTTCCTCTGTAACCTGTGCTCCTCGATGTCATCTACATAAGTCTCCGTTCTTTTGTGTCATCTCTGTAGGTAACATATCCTGATTCTCTGGCTGCTTTTGCATTTTCTCTTTATTGGTAGTTTTAGAAGATTACTATGATGTGTGTTGGTGTAGTTTCCTTGTGCTTGGTGTCCTATGAGCTTCTTGGCTCTAGGGGTTCACAGTTTTTCATCAAATTTGAAAATACGTTAGCCATTATTTTTTCAAATAGTTTTCCTTTTCGTATTACTTGAGGACTCCTATTACACGCTGCTTACAGTTATCCCACAGCTTAATAGTGCTCTGTTTTTCAAATTATTTCCCTCTGTTTCCTTTAGAATAGTTTCTATTACTATGTCTTCAAATTCATTAATTTTTTTCTTCAGCAATTTCTAATCTGCCGTTACACCGATCAGCATAGTTTCCATCTCAGACATTATAGTGTTTATATCTAGCATTTCGTTTGGGGCCATTGGAAAGTATCTCCATGTCTCCAGTTAGCTCCGTGAACATACGGATTATTGTTTTAACAACGATTTTGTCTTTGTCTGCTTATTTTAACATCTGTGTCCTTGCTGTGTTGGTTTCAACAGACCCATATACACGTATCTCCTCGTTACGTTATGTGTTAAATGTCCTGTTGCATAGGAGTCCTGGTGATTTTTAATTGGATGACAGACATTATGAGTTTTCCTTGGTGGGAGCTGGGTACCTTCGTAGTTCTGTAAATATTCTTGAGCCTTGCTCTAGGTTACAGGTAATGTACTTGGAAGCAGTTTGATCCTTCTGGGTCTTGCTTTCTGAGATGTATTTTTCTTTAGGTGGGACCAGAGCAGTATATGGTCTAGGGCTAATTATTTCCCTCCATGAAGGAAATCTCCAGTCTGAGTCCCCACCTTTTCTTATGGGCTTTGAGATTTTGTCGTCTGGACCATGGGGACGGGCACTCTTCCTGGCCCTGTCTGAACAACAGGGATGGTACATCTCATCCTTTGGGTGGCTCTTTCTCTGGCCCGGGGCGGATTTCCACATGCATGCACTGATTACTGCTCAGCTGAGCAGTCACGGGGAGCCCTCTGAAGACCTGGGAGGCCTCTCTCTGGACAGGTGTCTCGTCTTTGGCATTCTGCAGTGGATCTCCCACCAATTTGGTCTCTATGAACTCTGGCTCCATCTCCTCAACCCAGAGAGTCCACTGGGTTCCTCTGGGTTGCTTGTCTGTGCCCTGCAGCCTGGGGGCTCTTTCCAGGTGGCCAGTTGGGGCAAGCACAGGGTCCATAGTTTGTTTTCCATCTCTCAGAGATCACTGTCCTTTGTTGTCTGATGTCCAGTATCTTGCAGACCATTGTTTCATATATTTCAGTCATTTTTTTGGTTGATTCAAGCAAGAGGGTATATTCGCTCACTGTTCCATCATTTTAGAAGCAAAAGTCTTCGTTTTTGTATTTTTCATAATTAAAAGTGTTTTTCCCTGTGAAATCTGTGATGAGATACTTCTCCTTTCAGTTACTCAAAACTCAAAGAATGGGGCAGTCCTAAGTCCCATTCCCTGTGTGGGGTCCTGGTGAGAAGAGGCAGGGCCAGCCCAGCCCCTCACCGCAGGGGTCTTCACAGTGTTGGGGCAGCCACAGGTGTGTCAACAGGGAACACAGGACTATATGGGCACGTTGTCGTGTCAGCTAGGAGAAAGGTACCACAGCAGGTGACACTGGGTGGTTCCGGAATGGACGAGAAGGTTTTCACCGAGCAGATAACATGCTGTGAGGGTACTGAAGGGAGAGGAAACAGTGTGCGAAGGCCCAGAGACAGAGGGGTGTCCAGGGAAAGCAGATTGTTTGGCAAGATTGGACTTCAGTGTGTATGGGAAGGAGCAGCAGAATTGGAAAGTGAAAAGCTCTGTCTATTCACTGTTGTGCAGGACTTGGGCCTTGAAACCCGGTGCCCTGGGCAGGACGCCCCAACCTGTAGTCAGAAGGGGCTCCAGGGGCATGTTTGGTACGTTGGGTCCTGAAAAAAGGGCCAGGAGTCAAAGGTGAGGGGGCGAGGGTTGGAGTGTAGAGGGGAGAGGGCTCCAGAGTGGGGCTGTCACCCCGGGGGGATCCTAAACCAGCGGTCAGAAGAAATCTTAATGAACATTGGATATCAAATGGCATTCAGGTGTTGTCGTCAATTGTGTCAGGTACGCTACGGCATCCTGGTTTTATAAGAAATATGTCATTATTTTTGAGGCACGTACTGAATTGATGAGGGGTAAATTAACATGATGCCTGAGACTTAATAGAAAATATTCCAGGGGAAAATAAAGATATATAAACAGACAGACAAAAGAGCGGAGGGGAATAGATAGCTGGATGGCTGTCGCCGCTGAGTCCAGCCCAGCCCAGCCGGGATGGGCCAGCGCGCTGGCCGGCAGGTCCGTGAGAAAGCACACTCACCGCTGCCCCGCTGCCGTGGTCAGACATCTGAGGACCAGAGAGAACAGGCCTGTCGAAACTGAGAGCCGGCATCTCAGAGGGGCTGTGTCCCACCCTGGATCCCAGGACACTGGGCCCGAGAGTCTACCCGCTGTGCCCAGAGCCCTTTCTATGGCCCAGAACTTATGGCCTCGTCTCCCATCTGGGAAGACGATGACCCAGCCCGTCACTGCCTTGTAGGCTCCTGGATCGGGGCTTCTGAGCCCCACACAACCTCCCATGCCCAGGCCTCCACCGTTGGTCATCTCCAGCCTCAATCAGCATGTCTCAGCCACCCTCCTGGCTTTCTTTGATTTTCATTTTGAAGGGTCCCAGGTATACACAGGTGCAGACGGTACTGTGAGCCCCTCCCATCGCGGAGCTCCTGCTCGCGGGGCCCCTCCCGTCTTTCCCTGCACCTCCCACCAGGGGCCCTAAGTGGGAAGGTGTGGACCCATTCATTTGTCCGCAAAGCCGAGGCTGTGTCAGCGTGGGGGGCGCTGGGCTCCATCCAGGTGCTCCCGTGGGACGATGGTGCTGGAAGGCTGCTGGCCACAAGCCCTGCCTTGGAAGGCTGGCCGATGATGAAGAATTTTCTCCCCCAAACTGCTTTTATTAAGTGCTGTTTAAAATCAACCTTTCATTTTCGGACAGTTTGATTTACAGAGAAATTGGGAGGATACAGAGAGTTGGCATATACCCTGCACTCTCTCCCCGCGTTGTTACCATCTTAGATTAGTAGTCGGTGCAGTGGTTGTTGTGCGGATAACTTAGTTTAAACTAAAATCCGTATTTTCTTCAGGTCTCCTTAGGTGTCATCTATCGCCTTTTCCTTGTGATTTTGTCGTCACAGGATTCCATCCAGAGCCCACACGACATTCAGTCATCACATCTCCTTAGGCTCCTCTGGGCTGTGACCGTTTCTCAGACTGTCCTTGTTCCTGATGACCTTGACGGATGTGAGAGGACTGGGCAGGTGTACTATTGGATGTAACCCGACTGGGATTTCTCTGCTGTGTTTCTCAGCATGAAACTGAGTTTGGGGAGGAAGCCCACAGAGGTCAAGTGCCCTTCTCATCACATCACCTCAGGGCTCATCCTGCCCTCGTGACTGATCACTGAGGTTGACCTTGGTCGCCTGACCGAGGTGTGTCTGTCAGGCGTCTCCAGTCCGGCCTGTCCTCTGTGGCGGGAAGTCACACTTCAGGGTGGGAGTCATGCCACACCCCCCAGAGGGCAGATATCTATAACTTATGCGGCATGTTTCTGCGTGGGAGATTTGTCTCTTGTCCTTATTGATTTATTCCATCATTTACTTAGATTAGCATGGATTCATGGACGTTTACACAGGATTATGGTTCAATGTTATGTGGTTTATTTTGTTGCTCAGATTGTTCCAGCGGTGGCCATTGGGGGGGCTCTTCCAGCTGTCCCTGCGTCCCTTTGTCACACCCTCACGGGTGTAGGTGGTTCTTCTTTAGCACTTTCATGAAGTATTTAAAGTTATGTTTTCACCCGTCTACCCACCTGTCTGCACAGCAGAGCAGCTGTGAGCAGCGGATGGGAAGCTGGGAGGGCGCCGGGAGTTAGGCCAGCCCTGGGAAAGTCACCGCTGGCCGATGGCTTACACGGGCTGGACAGCCTTCTTGTAGACGAAATTAAATTTTCTGCTGGCTTTCCTCCAGCTTTATGAGCTATAATTGTCATGTAATGTTGTGTAAGCTTAATGTGTGCAACGTCGTGATTTATATGTGTGTGTTGCAAACTGATTATCGCAATAAGATTAGTTAATATGGAGGTGCCTCAAAAAATTAGGCAGGTCTCCCCTCTGATCCAGCAATCCCACCCCTGGGTGTGCACTGAAGGAGACTGAGCTCAGAAGTGGGGAGAGCTGCCCGCACCCCGTCTTCATGGCAGCATCAAAGACTTGGAAGCAACCCAGCTGCCCCGCAATGGATGGGTGGCTGGAGGAAACATGGTCTGTACACACAGCGGAGAGTCATGCAGCCTCGAGAAAGAAGAAAACCGTGTCATTTGCAACACCAAGGGTAGACACTGAGGGCATTTTGCTAAATGAAATAAATCAGACAAAGCAATACCGTATGATCTCTCTTACATGTGGGGTTTGAAAAAGCCAGCCATACGTACAGAGAACATGGTGACACGAGACCCCCGACTCCACCGTGACTTCCAGACGCCCGACTGCAGGCCCAGGAGGGTGTCTGCTCTGCCCCATCACTTGGAGTCCCCTCCCCACTCCTCAGGTGAGTATCTCCAGGACCTGTGCTCCAGGTGCTTCTATCTGGACACTGATTGAGGTGACCTCTCTTCTCTATCACAGTTTTTTATGTGACAGTTGGGGGTGGGGAATATTACCGGTTTCAGCATGATTTTTGGAGCCCTGGCGGTTCAGGGGAAGGGCTGTGGCCTCCACAAGAGAGGAAAGGAAGGGTGGGTTTGGGGGGCTGAGGGTCCTGCCCTCATGTTGACAGGGCAGCTTCTGTGTCCTCTGAGCGCTGAGCTTTCCTGACACTTTACTGGACGAGAACTCCAAGGCCACGGATCTCGGTGCGTCCAGGGGTGTTGGTCTCTCTGCAGGGGAGCCCAGACCCTTTGCTGCCCAGCCCCTGCGCCCCTGCTTCTGGCAGCAGAGTCCAGTCCCGATGGGATTCTCCCGCAGGGAACTGCCCCCTTCCCTTGTCGGTGTGTTCCGAGGGGAGCTGGTCCCTCCCCAGCCCCCAAGTTGGCAGGACTCCCACCTGGAGCCAGGGGTCGCTTCCAGGATGAGCCTGTGCTGGAGCTTTTGCAGAAATTACTGGAAAGGAGCACTGGTTGTTCACCGGCACCTCACACGTGTGGGACATCTGCCCGGAGCTGTCGAGAGGCAGTTCAAGGAGAGCTCCTGCCTGAGGACCAGGCCCCCAGAGTCCCCGGCGGGGTCATAGAGGGGCCGCAGAGAGCGCGGGTAAGTCCTCGGTCTCTCAGCCAGGCGTCCTCCTGAGGGAACACTTTTTTTTCTTCTTACAACTGTGCAAATACATTTCCCTTTAGGGAGAAGTGGCTTTGAGTGAGGTCTACCAGGCCTGATGAAAGGTTCTCACCTGACACAGATTATTCCCAGGATTTGCTCCGAGACTGGAGGCGACCGGCACGGAGAACCGACTGCCTAGCCCTTGCTGGCCAGTCGTGTCCTGATGACCGCGCAGAGGACCTCGAGGGCTCCTCGCTCCTGCTGGCACCGCACCCCAGCCCTAGGGGGCACTGTCATCATGGCAGGTCCTGCCTTGCGCACAGCTCAGGGTCCTCCCGCCAGGACCAGTGCCCACTCCTGGAGCTGGGCCGCGGCCTCCCAGACCATCATCCGGGGGAGAAACATCCTGGGCCCCACGCCATGAAGCCCCGTCTGCCTGGCCCTTTCCAGGACGTATCCTCGGAGTCTGTTTCACTCCTTGGACTTTGAGAACCAAAGATTCATGGGCCAGAGTTTTTTCCAGGGTAGCTGTCTTTTGAATTATCGTGTAATTAAGATGCTAATGGCTGTTTATAGAACCTCTCCTCCCAGTCCAACTGCTTTCTGAATAATAAGGATGTCCCCTTTGTTACGGTCAAAAATAGCATTGAGAGCAAAATCCTTCATTAAATCACTGTTTGCATTTTTTTCCCCCGTACACTAAAAAGGAATTTAATAATGCTCATTAATGTTTTGTTGTGTGAATAAATTGTGGGGAATTCTTCTCCTTACAACCCATTTCCTTGGTGAATAAGGATAAACACCTCCATTCTTTAGTGGGGTATCAGAGGATACCCTAAGGGAACAGCTTCCTAATCAAAATCTTAACAAAACTGCTCCACCAACCTTGTTCAGGAAAGCAGTTCATGAGCTGTCAGGATGGGCGTGGGAGCGCAGTGATGGGAGTGACCTTGGCCAGCAGCCTCGCCGCCCAGGACCAGCTCAACCTGAAGGTGCACGCCACTCTCCAACCAGGGGTCTCCCACTCACTCTGCAGACGGGGCCTGTGGCGAGCCAGGCAGCGTGGCCCATGCAGGGTGACCACCAGGACACTGGCAAGCCCCACACCGACCCCTCACTCCCAGTGCTGAAGCCCGAGAGGACCGCACGTTTGTTGTGTTCAAACCAACCATGCTCCTGCTCAGGTCCTTTCTGCCACCGAATGGGGAGGCAGCGCAGAAAAACCTGCAGGGCCCAGGACTGTTGTATCTGATGGGCCAATGGCCATGTGACAGTGTGTGCAGAGCCCAGGAAAACCTCACCTGGGCTGTTGCACGTGTGGTGGCCTGAACCCCCCCACCACCACCCAGGCAGGTGGCTCCCACCCATATTTCCATCCAGAGGCCGAGGGGGCCTCAAGCAGGGTGAACCTCTGCTCCCCTTGCCTCCTGGGTGTGTTATCTAAAATGTCCACAGCGGAGCCCCCGTATTTGCCAGTGGGAGGAAAGGAGCTGTGTGTTACTGCTGTCACCCTGAAAGGCAGTCTCTTATCCTCTGATCGGCTCAATGACTGAAGACCTTTCTCAGGGCTTTTCTCTGCCCTTTATGACTCAGTGTGGGTCTCACCTCCTCCAGGATGTCTTACCCCCACCTTCTATATGACCCTGGGCTCCCTGCTCCCAGGCCGAGGTCCCAGAGGGACCTGTAGTTGCTGGGACAGGGCCACCAGCCTCCTCTGGGAGGGCCCAGCAGGCAACTGCTGCCCACACCTGCTCAGGGCCTTCTTAGAAGTCCTAGCTTCACCTGCTGTTTTGTTGAGAAAGCCTTTTTCCTCTTTCAATGCTAATATTTCTATTTACTTCTTTTTTTCCATTACAAATGCTGAGATTCTTCTACTTGGTATCAATTGCCTGCAGACTTGACCTATTTCTTGCAATTAAAAAAAATCACTTAGTTATTAAATACAATTATTACTTAATTTTTCTGTCTCTTCAATCTAGCAAACTATTATATACTCTTCGTTATTGTCATTTGAGTCCAAATAAATATCAAAGAGAAATTTACCCAGAATCCTATAATACCATCACATTGTCTTAGTTTTTCTAAGTTCTCTCTTCACCCTTGTCCATATACATACATAATTATTGCTTATTACATATCAATCTGTATTACTCTTTTCTACTTAATTCTACAAAATAAGCATTCTTCATTTTGCTACATAATCTTTATGATCTACTTTTGCTTGAAAAATTCCGAATAAAAGACAAAAATACAAATCATTTAAAATCATATCACTTAGCAGCAATTACAGAGGCTTCCCACCAAGGCAGTGTAGTGCGTTTGTTACAATAACCCTTTTGCTGCGCATGTAGAAACGGTCACAGAAAATACAAAGACAGCTGCAAGCTCCAAAACCTGGGTCCGTGTCTCCGCGCCGGGAGTGGGAGAGGGATCTCAGCCGTTGCAGGAGGTGGCCTCCAAGCGCCGGTTAGTCACTTGGCAGACAAGGGTTGACGCCTGCCAGATAGTAGAAGATGGAGACGAGAGCCAGGCTCATTGCCTGTAGCCAGGTGGTGAGGTGGAGTCCTTGACCCCTCATCTCTTGGGACACGAGAGCAAACAGTGTCCCCCTCAGAACCACGTGACCGGGATCTGAGCCCAGTCCCTGCTGGCACCATGGGTGGGCCTGCTATGTGTCCAGTGTGCCTGCCAGGATGTCCCATGAATCCTGTGACAAGACCTGGACCTAGCTGTCCCACAGGTAGAGAGGAGGCAACACCCTGAGAGAGAGACACGGGCACAGAGAGGAAGAGGCAGGAAGGTGAAAGAGAAGAGAGAGACACAGAAATAAAGGGGGGAACAACCCCGAGCTCTCCTCCTCAGATCTGGCTTGGAGATACAACTGAGAAAGGCATGTGAGAATATAACTCTAAGAAATAGAACCAAGAAAATAAACTCCTGGAAAATAAATTGACTGTAGGTGAAAATCATTCATGCCTTTATGTAAAGAAAAGCAAAGGCTTCCAAATAAGTATGCTGAAGGTGTTTAAAGAGATAATTGGAGGTACAATTGATTTACAAATGAATAAAAACAATGGAAATAAAACAGAGAATGATATCTGAACTCATTTTTGTGAAAAAGAATTAGTTGGAGATTTTAAACATGAATTAAAAAGGAGTCATTGAAATAAATTGTATTAAAAAAAAAAACAAGTCGCATGAAACGAGCCTGCTTGAAAGCAGTCAACATGCAAAGCAGTGAGTTGGGAGACGGTACAAAAGAAATAACCAAATATCACAAAACTGCAGCCGCATTCTGAAGTGAGCCTGTGTGGCTTTTAGCTTGGACACAATGATGATAAATTCCACATTTCAAAGTGAGACCACCATGGATACATTTGAAAGTCAATGGTCAAACACTGGTGGAACAATTCTTAAAGGCATCACCAATATCAAGGCTGCATAAGGTCAGGGAAGTGGACATTGAAGGAATTTTGTTTTTTTTTTTAGTTTCAGGTATATAAACCAATGTAATAGTCATTTACATCCCTCAAAAAGTGATAACCCCCTATCTCAATCTACTACCCCTCTGACATCGTATGCAGCTGTTACAATTCTATTGACTCTATTCTCTATGCTGTACTCCACATCCCGTGACTATATGTATATTAAATTATAGTTGACATTCATTATTATTCAGCTTCAACTTCAGGTGTACAGGACAGTGGTCAGGCACCTACACCGTCCATGAAGTGGTCTCCCTAATAATACAAGTGTCCATCGGATACTCTACAAAATCTTTACATTATTGACTATATTCCTCAAACTGCACTTCTATCTTTGTGACAATATTGTGAATACCTATCTGTGCTTCTAATCCGTTTACCTTCACCCCGTGCCCACCCCCTCCCATCTAGCAACCATCTTTTTTTTCTCTATATCTCTGGGTCTGTTTCTGTCTTGTCTGTTCATTTATTCTATTCTTTAGATTCCACATATAAGTGAGATCATATGGTATTTGTCTTTCTTCATCTGACTTATTTCACTTAACATAATGTTCTCTAGGTCCATCCATGTTGTAGCAAATGGTAAGATTTCATTCTTTTTAGCTGAGTAATACTCAATTGTATAAACATACCACAGTTTCTTTATCCAATTGTGTACCCATGGGCATTTCGGTAGTTTCCAAGTTTTGGCTATTGTAAATAGCATTGCAATAAACATAGGAGTGCATATATTTTTCTAATTAGCATCTTGGATTTCTCCTGATAGATACCTAAGAGTGGAATTGCTGGGTCATAAGGTAGTTGCATTTCCAGTTTTTTGAGATACCTCCATACTGTTTTCCATAGTGGCTGCACCAATCTGCAATCCCACCAACAGTGCACAAGTGTTCCCTTTTCTCCGCGACAGCACTTGTTTGTTGATTTATTGATGATAGCCATTTTGACTGGGGTGAGGTGGTATCTCATTGTGGTTTTTATTTGCATTTCTCTGATGATTAGTGAGGTTGAGCATTTTTTCCATGTCTGTTGGCCATCTGTATGTCCTCTTTAGAAAAATGTCTCTTCATGCCATCTGCCCATTTTTTAATTGGGTTGTTTTTTTTGGTGTTGAGTTGTAAAAGATTTTTTAAAGAAAATTTTGGATACTAACGCCTTATCAGATGTATTGTTGGTGGATGTCTTCTCCCATTCAGTAAGGTGCCTTTTTGTTTTGTTGATGGTTTCCTTTGCTGTGAAAAAACTTCTTAGTTTGATGTAATCCCACACTTATTTATTTATTTTTTTGCTTCCCTTGCCCAGGT
Organism: Rhinolophus hipposideros; assembly: GCF_964194185.1. Taxonomy (NCBI): domain Eukaryota; kingdom Metazoa; phylum Chordata; class Mammalia; order Chiroptera; family Rhinolophidae; genus Rhinolophus; species Rhinolophus hipposideros. Next base: position 1,584,999 of record NC_138055.1, read on the forward strand.
GGATATATCAGTAAAAATATTACTAAGAGTAATGTCTGCTAATTTACTTCCTATATTTTTTTCTAAGAGTGTTATGGTTTCAGATCTTACATTTAAGTCTTTAATCCATTTTGAGTTTATTCTTGTATATGGTGTAAGGAGCTGGTCCAGCTTCATTTTTTTTGCATGTGTCTGTCCAGTTTTCCCAGCACCATTTATTAAATAGACTGTCTTTAACCCAGTTTAAATTCTTGCTTCCATTGTCATAGATTAAATGACCATATGGGCGTGGATTTATTTCTGGGCTCTCTATTCTGTTCCATTGATCTATGTGTCTATTTTTATGCCAGTACCATGCTGTTTTGATTACTATAACCTTGCTGAAGGACTTTTGAGGAGAATTTTTGAAGTGACCTATTAGGGTCTCAAAATTATTCAATATGACTATTGACCCCATTTTATTAAGAAATTAAAGGTTAAAAAAAGATCATTACAAAGATCATCAGAAAAATGTACTGAAAATTATCAAGATCCATTCAGGGGCGGCCGGTTAGCTCAGTTGGTTAGAGCGCAGTGCTCTTAACAACAAGGTCGCCGGTTCGATCCCCACATGGGCCACTGTGAGCTGCACCCTCCACAACTAGATTGAAACAACTACTTGACTCAGAGCTGATGGGTCCTGGAAAAACACTTAAAATAAATAAAAGTTTAAAAAAAATAAGATCCATTCAGGATAAAAACTACTTGACAAATAGAAATTGAAAGTAATTTCTTAGCTTGAAGGTCTCCTACGAGCAATCTAAATGGGTTGTCCTTAGGGATAATATGCAAAAAGCATCCTTCCTGAAGTCAGAAACGAGGCTAGGAGTCAGCTCTCACTGCTTCTGTTCACATTTTCACTGAATACAAGCCAATGCAATAAGGCAAGAAAATTTTGATTCAGAAATCATAAAAATAAGATAAAATTATATTTATTTGTAGAAGATGTGATTGCATCCATAGACAAAGAAGCAAAACTATCAAGGAAGTTTTTTGGATAGATAATTTTTAAAAATGTCACTAGCATTCCTAAACAATAAAAGAAATAGAAAATACAATAAGAAAATGTTCCCATTTGTCTTCCAAAAAATACTGTAAGATGAAAAAGATTTCCCACACTTTACAAATATTATAAATTTCAAAGGAAATGAATGTGGGGCTGAATAAGTGGCTAGGTATATTTAGGAACTGGAGGTCTTAGTAATATAAACAAGCCAGCCCTTAAATTAGTCTGTGAATTTCGTGTAATTAAAATTCTAATGGCATTTTTCATGGAGCGTGATGAGTCTATTATCACATAATAGAGAAGGGCAACGTATAATTGAGTTAGTTGTGAAGAAAAGATAAAGGGTTTGTCCCACCATATAATAATATATATTAGAAAGCTATAGAGTTAAGACTATGTGTTGAGAGAACAGTGATAGACAAATAATTCGATGGAAGGAAATAGCGCAGGACAGACCGGAGATATGTAGAATCAAGATACAGCAAATTTGATATAGCCCTAATGAGAAAAATGCAGATTTTTTTTCATTAAATGTACATGGATAATCGCTTATCAATATGAAAAATATATCCTTATTTCATATCATACTTAAAAATAATATCCAGGTGGATTGGAAACTAAATATTACACAGCAAATTTTAAATATTTTAGATCTCTTTTAATACCAACATAATGAATGAAATGTCCTGTTATAATACCCCTCAGAAGGGGGATAAAGTATAAAATACATGCTTTTAAATGTTTGTCTCTATGCAGAGATAGTCATAAAAATCTTTGGAAATAAAAACTAACAGGAAAGTGCAAAACCAGGCTCTAAAGACATCAGTTGCCCACAGAGGCATCTACCGGTTGTGGTGACATGGAGTGTGGGTGGTGACAGGACCCAAGATGAGGGGACAAGTAAGAATCCCTGTGTGTGGCTGGGGGACTCAAAGAGCTGCACGCTCAGCAAGAGACGACTCTAGAGACAAATTTTCCTGCAAATAGAAGGAAAGGACCCTTGTCTTATCAGCTTTGGTTCTAGGTAGAGGGGCAAATGTAGAGTCCTTTGGCAATCCATCTCTCAAAGGTCACTAGGTTTAGAGCTTGAATTTTCATTTTATATATAATCCCAAAATATTCTAGCGGACACATTTTTTTCACATGGTCCCTGGTTCACAGAGCTTGTAGTGTCTGCCTGCAGGAAATGCAATAGTCTCCATATTTACCCCGCTAACCGGCCCCAGCGTCTGCCCAGAGAATGACCCACTGAAGACACCGTAAGTGCACAAGGACGCAGAATACCCCCTGGGGCAACACACACGGCAACATCCTTCAGAGACTTCAGATTGGGGATTGGCAAGCATGGATTATAAATTTATGTCACATGCTTAAATGCAATAGGGAATGGGCAGCATGGGTAGAGAGCAAGACAGTATTAAAAAGGAAAGTTAGTAAAAAAAAAAATTAATTGCTAGAAATGAAAAATGTGACACTTGAAATTAAAAGCCAAATGCCCAGCTGAAATATCAGGGAGCTTGAAAAGCAATGATTGACCTAAAGAATGAGAGTACAATCAAGCATGAAGTGATGTTTCAGATCTTCTAAGGGTCATGACTTTGATGAAGTTGATGAAAGTGACATTGGGAAACTTCCAGGATCCATAGAGATGCTGACATTGAGAATGGGAAAGGGTTCATCTGGAGAAGGCACAAATGCACACACATACGCACACACCCATACACACCCATACATTCATACACACACAACACACATACACACATACACACATATATACACACACATACGCACATATACACATACACACATACAATATATACACATTGCACACACACACACACACACACACACACACGACACAGGAGTTGGGTTACAAGGGGAGGAGAGGCTCTTGGGAGAATCAGTGAGCCCTTTGACTATTGTTTCACATTTAACTACATTCCTGCTCTGAAACTGTGGGAACGTTTTCTCCATGTGCCGTCGTAACAGTTACTTAGAGAGTCCTTCCCAGAAACCCGCAGTCAATACGTGAATCATTTATTATTCCTTTGGAAACTCAGGACATATGTGCCTACTCCTTTTACTTTGCAAAATATAAGATAACGTGAAATTATATTCATAGTTTATATAAATTCTTAGTGATAAAACTCAAATTAAACTGTAAAATGATCTGTGGTGCTATTCCAGCATTTATTTAGATTTTCCTTAAGTGAGTTGTCCTTTTCCAGGGCTGGCGTCTTTGGGTACATGGGCTGTCGGCCCTGACCAATCACGCCGCACCCGGGGCAGCTCCATGCACCGTGTGCACCACCCTGCCTGGCTGTCCAGGAGGGTGCCCATTACTCCCCGTCCTGCGAGCTGTTCAATTACTGGCAGCCAGATGGGTGAAAAGTGGTGCTTTGATTTTGGTTTGGGGTTTTGCTGTTTTTATTTGAATTTAATTATGAATAGTGCTGAGCATCTTTTCAAGTATTTAGTAGACATTTGTATTTCTTTTATCTGAAAACCGCCCATATTGGTCCTTGGCGTGTTTTTTGTTTTGTTTTGTTTTTTTACTATGGGCTGCCCGTCATTCACTTGTGACTTGTACAAGCTTATTGTAAATTAAGAAACAGTCGTTTGTTTGTCATATGTGTTGCAAAACATTTACCTCTCTTATGTTTGTGTGTTGTCGTTGTTTCTGACATTTTTGATTTTGGAACAAAAATTACATTTCTATGTAGTTAAAATGCAAAGGAATTCCTTTCTCTACTGCATCTCCCTTGTATCCTTGTCGAAAATCAATCGGTCCTGTGTGTAGGGAGCTGGTTCCGGACTCTCTTCTCTGTCCCACGGACCTCTTTGAGTATCTTCATATTAATAAAACACTGTCTTCATTACTATAGGTAGCTCTGGAGTAAGTCTCTCAGTATTAAAGTCAGATAGTACTATTCCTCTACGTTTATTATGTTTCAAAATGTTTTCAGCTCGTCGGGTCCCTTTGTTTTCATCCATAAATTTCAGCATCAGCGACAAAGATATAGTTATAGACAGAAATTGCATATAAATCTATTGATCATTTTGGGGAGATTAACGTCTTTACCACGTTGAGTCTTTCAATCCACGGACAGTGTGCCTTTCCATTTATTTAGCCTTCTTTGACTTCTAATCAGAATTGCATCGTTTTCTGAGTACAGTATTTCACATGTTGTTATGCCTAAGTAGTTTATATTTGGGGTGCTTTGGTAAATGGTACTTTAAAATTTCAGTTTCCACTTGGTCATTGCTAGTCTGCAGAGATGCAATTGATGTTGTGTATGCCTCTTGTATTCTGCAACCTTACTAAGCCCACTTGTTACTCAAGACAGTTTTATAAATTCATTTCATGGTGGTGATGAATTCTTTCAGCTTTTGTATGTCTGAAAAAAATTTATTTTATCTTCATATTTGAAATCCATCTTCACTTGATATAGAAATCAACGTTGACACTTCTTTTCTTTTATTACTTTAAAGATGTTCTACTGAGTCTTGCTTGGACGGTTTCTAGTGATAAATCTGCCGTCATCTTTAGGCTGCTCTTCTGTACGTAACTATCATCTAGCTGCTTTTAAGATCTTTCACTTTATCAGTCGTTTTGAGCAATTTTATGAGAATGCATCGTGCAGTTCTCTTGCTATTTCTTAAACTTGGTGTTCATTGAGTTTCTTGGATCTGTGAGTTTATAGTTTCCATAAAATTTGCAAAACTTTCAGTCACTATTTCTTCAAATATGTCTTTTTTGTCTCCTCTATCTCTCTGGGGACCCCAAGTACACATACATCAAGCTGCTGAAAGTTTTCCTATAACCCCCCTGACGATTTATTAGTTTGTGCATCTTTTTCTCTGTACATTTAAGTATACATAGTTTCTATTGCTTTATTTTCAAGTTCCCTAATATTTTCTTCTCCAATGTCTAATCTGACATCAATCCCATTTAGTATTTTTTTCATCTCATGTATTATAGTTTTCGTTTTTACATGTTTGATTTGGATCGTTTTAATATCCTCCATGTCTACTTAACATGCCCATATTTTACTATTTTGAGCTGCAATGTGCAGTTACAATAACTGTTTTCAAGTCCTTCTCTCGTAATCCTGAATATCAATGTGGGCTGCTATCCATTAATTGATTTCCCCCTTCATTTTGGGCTGAAATTTCCTGCTTCTTTATGTGCCTGGTAATTTTTGATTTGATGCCAGCCATTATTAATTTTACCTTGCTGAGTGCTGAATATTTTTATATTTGTAAAATTTTCTGAGCTCTGTTCTGACATGCATTCATGTTATCTGGAAACAGTTTTCACCTTCCAGGAATTTTTTTCTGCATTTATTAGGCAGGATCAGAGCAACACTGACTTAAGGCTCATTTCCCCCTATTCCTGAGGCATGACTTTTCTGAATAATCTATCAAGTGTCCCATAAAGCTGACATTTGTAGCTGACTGGTAAGAATGGGCAATGTCCCCAGCCCTGTGTGAGTCTGGGGTATTGTTTCTTCTATTGTTTTTGGGTCTTTCTTTCCAGGTCTTGAGTAGTTTCCTCACTTGCATGCACTAATCAATATTCTGCGCTCTCTCTGTGTCACTCTTTAAGTACCCTGTCCTCCAAATTCACCCCACTTGGACTCTCAGCACTGTCTCCTGAACTCAGGGAGATTTTCAGGCTCCACAAGGGTCCCCCTCTCTGTACTGTGGCAGAAAGCTCTCCAGGCGTCAGCTGGAGCAGTTGTAGGGATCACCTCATTTGTTTCCCACCTCAGGAATCTCTGCCTTTTATTGCCTGGTGTCTAGTGTCTTAAAATCCATTTTTATTCTTTATTTTTCATATGTTTTGTCTGGCTTTTGTCATTGTTTCAGGCAGGAGACTAAACCACACCATTTTTACTCTATCTCAGTCAAAAGTGAACATCAATTCTGTCTCTAATATTGAATTTATAAAAAACAAAAATATTGACAATGTATAAAATAAATATGCATGAGTCCACATGGATATAAAAGAATGAATAAATAACCAAATGGGAGACAAGAGACCAATCTCTGCTATAGAAGAATTCCAAACACTACATGTAGATACTCCTGCCTCAGGGGGTGGACATTTATCCCCGAGAGCAGCTAGACTCAGGGACTGGTTCCCAAAGAATAGCCTAGAAAAGGGAAAACAGTAGCTTTACAGTGGAGAAAGCTGGCAGATACCATGCTAACCATGTGATGAAGGCCAAGATTGCCCGTGATAGGCCATGTGGGTTTCATGTGCCCCTGGTGGGATGTGATGAGAAGGCCTTGCCCCTCCGTGGTGTTATTCCAGAAAACTGTCACCCCATTCTAACCATGAAAGAAACAACAGAAAAAGCCAGGTCCAAGGCCATTCTGGATTTTTCAAGGCTTTCAAGGTCAAGAGAAACACAAAGAGCCTGAGGAACTGTGGCCGACTGGGGAGACTGGAGAGACGTGACCACTGACCGTGACGTGGGAACAGCAAGAGGACATTGATGGAAAAACTGGTGAATACACTGGAGTTTCATTTTTTAAAAAATTACTTGAAACATAGCTGACTCTGCAGTCCAGAGAGGAACGGGTAGGCTCACCAATAAATGGGGTGAGATCAATTGGATATCAGTATGGAAAAAAATCATCTTGATCCCTACTTTTTACCGCACATAAAAATCAATTTCAGATGGATTACAGGTCTAAATGTGAGAGCAAGAAAGCTTGTAGAAGAAAATACGGGAGCGTTTCTTAGTGGTCTCAGTGTAGGCAGATTTCTTAAGACCTAAGCTGGGAAAATGGATGAATCAGATTACATTAAGATTAAGAGCCTCTGTTTATCAGAAAACACCATTAGGGGAGTGACAGGACAACTGACCGAGTGAGAGGAGACATCCTACACGTGTGTCTGACACAAGACACATAGTCGAGATACGGAAAGAACTTTAATTACTAAGGAAGAAAAGACAATCCAACAGAAAACACGGCAAACTGTTTGAGTAAATACTTCACCAGAAACGTACCTCACCAAAAAAGATGTCTGTCTCTCTCCAGATACCAGATTAGTCATTTATTTGCCCTGAGTTTGCCCCATCAGAAAACTGATGGGTTCAAAATAAAAACTTTTACAAGGACCATGAACAAGAGGCATGTGGATAAAATTTGATTTTTAAGACAAGGAGGAAGGTATTTCTCAGACTTACTGATCATTCATATTTTTAAAACTCAGGGAATACGAAGTCATGTATGTCAGATTGTGTATCTTCTGAGTTCACCAGTCACACATTACGTAAAATGTATTCTGTCCTACAGTGGCCATGTGCAAAGGGCAGATGCTTGTGACAGAAGAAAAAGAAGGGACTTCCAGATGGCCTGGGCACACATGCCACTTCAGGGAGCTGTCACTCTATATCCAGCAGAATGGGGGAGCGAAGGAAGTGCCGAAAACTGGAACACATGAGGGCATGGAACAACGCCCTCATAATTGCTGCTAGTGGAGGTACCTGTGACACTAACTATGACAGTATCTAGTGAAGGACACGCCATGTACCTTCTGTGACCCAGCTGTTCCATTCCCAGGACAGACCACATAGAAATGCGATTCCCCCAAAGTCTGGTTATTACCTTCCCCTCAGTGCACAGACCTGGTAAGGGCCGCAGGTCCCTTAGGGGAATGCTAAGAGGACGATTAACGGATTGGCCGTGTGGAGGGGTACTTCCTAAAAGGGACAAACCAAGTAAAAACTTAGTGACTTGCCAGTCAGTTTCTGTTTCATGAGCACCATGCCCAACTAGCTGGTGTTACAGGTGTCTGTGAGTCAGACCGTGCTGGTCGCTGCTTTGACTCGGCTGCCCACCTTGTTTGGACGAAGTGCTGCCACTGTGGCCCTGCCACGTCAGAATCCCGTTGTCCCCATTGCACTTCAGGGTCCCGTTTGGTGGCAGCAATTCCCCCTGTAATTTCTGGCCTGCAGAGAAGAGTGACAACAGAACACTTCAGCAGCACTGGGTCCCTTACTGACTTATTTCTCAGGTCGCGGTGAAAGGTGCACCGTCTGGACGCCCCAGGTGAGTGGGCAGGTCTCACACAATGAATCCACTCTCACCTCCAGTCTCATGGAGCCTTTGCAGCCCTTCCTCTGCTGTGTGCACAGTGGTTCTGGAATTCCCACCTCACTGAGGAAAGGTCACCTCTCATTCCACGTCTCAGCCACCCGGCCGCACAATCTGGAGGCCTTTCTGACTCTCCCAAGACTCAACACCATATCCAGAATCTCTGCTTAATGGACCCATGTCCATCAATCCGGTCTGATCAGGCTGCATGTTCCTCCCATTGTTAATTTCCATCCCCACATATGCCCCAGTTTCTGTCTATGTCAATTGGAGAAATGAGGTTCTTTGGGAGCGTAGTGAGCCCACCTCCTCTTGGTCTACACTTTGAACCTTGCCTTTTGGGACCTGCTGGTCTGGGAGCCTCATTATGGGTCTAGAAGCCGAGTGGGGTGGTAGGGGTGCTGAGGAGAATCAGTGGTGTCCTGCGAAGCAGCTGTGTCCTTCCCAGTCAATGTCCTAATGTTAACAGTGACACCTATAACACCAAGAATTCCATTTTTGTTGTAATTTAGCCACTCTCAGGGTGGGACTCTGCGTTTGGTTTTCAGAAACCCCAGCTTTGCAGCAACAGGAGACGAGGGTCTCTCTCCTGGCAGACGTGGGGTCTCCCAGGTCATGTGTGTGGTGCCCAGCAGTTTGCCGAGCAGAGTTTGGAACAACCAGCCAATCTCATTATAATTGTTCATTCGACAAGAATGTTCTGAGGTATCGAATCTGTGGTCAGCCAGAGCCTGGCCTCTTATATGTGTTGGATTAGGAGGGCCAGGGTGTTTGGGGCATATTTTTCTATCAACACATCTCACCTTGGACTCTACCATGGAAAGAGACTCAGCAATGCCTTTAAATCTAACCAGATTAGAGAACCAATTCCAGAACCTAGAACTAATTCAGAAAACTATCCTTAAGATTCTGTTCCTCTAGAACCACTCTCAGCGTCAAAACCTGTGTCAGTCAGGGTTCTCCAGAGAAACACAGCAAAGAGGACACACAGACACACACACAGACACACAGACACACAGACACACACACACACACACATACACACACACACACACACACACACACCTATAGGAACTGGCTCATGTGATTGTGGAGATTGGCAAGTCTGAAATCTGTAGGGCAGGCCAGCAAGCTAGAAACTCAGGCAGGGCATGATGCTGACATCTTGGCACAGAATTTCCCCTTCCCCATGAAATCGTAGTTTTTACTCTTAAGACCATTAACTGATTGGATGAGGTCACCCACCCCACTGAGGGCCATCTCCTCTCCTGAGCCAGCTGACTATAGACGTCCACCACATCTACAAAATGCCTGTACAGCAGCCCCTACATTACTGTTAGAGGCAATGACTGGGTCCTGTAGCATAGCCAAGTGGACACATAATACTGACTGTCACAGTCTCTAACTCTGGACGTTTTGTTACATCCCATTGATCTGTCGGTCTATCTGTGAATGCCATACTGTTTTGATTGAAGGAGCTATTTATACTTCATTTTAAAAATAGCAATTCTTAGTGAGTCTATCTTCTACGTGCAATTTAAGTCACTTTGTCCAGTTCCCCAAAATAGCCCATTAGGAGTCTGGTCAGAATGTTATTAAATGTATAATTGCCATAGAAAGGACTAATACTTGTTTGCCGATGATGTGCTTGAATTCCTAGATAACCTAAAGGACTGCACTGAAAACTCTATGAAAATAAGACATGAAAGTGGTAACAGAGCTGGATTGGAAGGTAAGTTAAAATATTTAATTGCTTTCTAGAAATATCCAATTTCAAGTGGAAATAGACAGAAAAATCCCATTCGTAAGAACCAAATAACTTTATAAAATTCCTAAGGCTGTATTTAATCGGTAAGGTATAGGACTTATATGTAGAATTCATAACATCTGAATAAATTTCAAGGTATGTGGCGCTTTCAAGTGGTCTGATATCACGCACGCACGCAGGCACACATTCAGGCTGGAGGACCATATTTTGTCTAATGCACACCCACATCTTTGGCTCAAACTTTCAGGGAAAAAAATCTTTTGTTTTAATTCAAAATTTTATTTGTTTGCATTTAGGTACTTGTTTTTTGTGTTATAAAGGAATTGTAGCATTTTTTTTTTAACATATTAGGGTAAAAGAAATTTTACATAACAAATAATTACAAAACACAAGAACAGATATAAGGTCTGAGAAGTTTTATGTTCCGGTCACAAATTTCCGATATTTACGCATCATAGAAGGCCAAGAACTCTTCATCATGGCAAGCTCGTCATAAGCTCAACAACCAATAATCGTATGCCCGTGTATTATTTTGCATATGGATATCGTTAAATGATTTCTAGAGTTACACTTTTAACTCATAAGCATACATGAAAGAATTAAAAACATATATATAAATACAGAATTAGTACTATCCATGTATAATTGCACGTCCTTATTTTTCCTTCACAAATTTGAGCAAAAAAGTGTACATTATACACAGCAAAATACCATAATTGCAGACACTCATTTGGGGTGGGGGTGGGTGGGTCCAATGGCAGGAACACCTCCATTGGCAGATGAAGCGGGAGGTGTGGTCCCCCAAGGGTGCCCTCTGTCCTTGTGTTTAGAGCAAGTTCTTTAAACTCCATGGATCTCTATTTTTTCCTTGAAAAATGGTAAATATACCACCGGCCTCTCTACCCCTACAGTTTTACCAAGGATCAAATGAGATATTCTATTGAATTATTGTGTAATTTGCAAAGTCAGATTTTATGACTGTAGTATCAACATTTCCATGTAGTAGCATTGGATAGGGCGTTATGTCTCTTTCTCTTCTGCATGTGTGTGCATGCACGCGTGTGCATGCGTGTCCACATTTGTGTACATATGTGTTTGTGTGCACGTGTGTCCACATGTGTGGACACACGTGTGCATGTGTGCCCACATATATGTGCACGTGTGCCCGCATGTATGTACATGCGTGTGTTGGTGTGCGTGTGAGCATTCTTCGCTGCAAAATCCTTCCTTATAATCTCTGTGGAAAAAACTGCTTTCTAAAACCACACCGTGGAGACAGTTGTCTGGATTTCTCAGCCATGAGCATCTTACAGAGGCTGACAACCTGCACAACTTCCTCCAGCTCCTGAGATGTAGGCTGACCAGTTAAATACAGCTGGGGAGTCCAGGTTTGAAACCCGGAGTTAGTCGGTGTTAGCAAAGGTTCTCAAATTACTCGGGTAACCTTGGGCAAGTCAATTACCTCGCTGGCCTTCATACTGCTCCTCTGTGAGACGCGGGGGTCGTTGGACTCCGCCGTGGCCGCCATGTTCTGATGCTGCAGGCAGTTCCCGTGGTGTGCAGATCCCTGCCATCCACGGTGCAAATAAGAACAACAAGTAAACTGTTTCCAACATGTAGATGCTGTCACGAGACTAATAGGGACCCTCAGGTAGAGGCTAATTATCATCTTCAGTGAATAAGAAAAGTGCCTAAAATTAGAACCAATTCAAGCAGACCCACTTGGTTCCAAGGTGCAGAGTAGCCGTCAGCCACGGTTCCCTATGGCTGCAAAGTGGTGTGTCATTAGGGCCGCAGAACAGCAGACAGGCTTTGTCTGGGGCCTGGGGCCTTGTGGAGGCCATGTCCCCTCTATGTCCTCACCAGCCTGCTAGGGGAGCTCAACTGGAAGGCTGTTCACACTGAGCTCTAATAGGATTCAATGCTCATTATTCCTGAGCAGGCACGGGTTCTGGCCCATGGTAATTATTGAAATCATGTTTATGCTGCGTAATGCAATGAACGTCACCTATTTTTTGACCTGACTGCTCACAGAATGTGGGGGAAGCGATGTTTTACATCTTATCAATTGGGTTTAGAACGTGTTTGTGCTGCGGTGGGAACATGAGGTCGGTCCGTGGTGATTAGAAACATGGCTGGTGGATGAATGGCTATCAGGCTGCCCACCCTGTGCAGATCTGAGGGGTCCCACTCCCCCACCTCTGCCAGGGAGACTTGGGGACCCAGTGTCCCAGTGGAGGCTGCTGTGAGCTGCAGGATGAGGTCCTGATTTCCTGACCTGGAGCTAGGCCTCCCCGTAGAGTCCACATTGCATTTGGTCAGTAGCCCCAAACATTGATGGAACACAGATCTTACATCACGAAGGGCACCTGGGGATGGGAGGCCACGGTAGACTACGCATGAGACAACAAGCCACTCCCCAGACCCGGGGACAGGCAAAGCACACCCCAAATTCCGGCAGATGATCTCATTTTGCTCCAGCCAGTGGACATGAGATTGGGTCCCTATATGACAAAAGCTCCAGATCTGGCTGCACCTGCTCATCTCGGAAACCTATTCTCAAACATCTTCCCAACCTGTTTCTGGGAGTCCCTGTGCCCAGGAGAGACAGCCTCTGCGCCCCTGCTCAGCTGTCTGTGTCCACTCTGCCTTGCCGATGACTGGGCCAGGGCCTCCATTTCTGCCGGCCACCAGAGCAGCTGACCCTGGAGGTGCTGAGCGGAGCGGAGTCAGTCCCTGCAATCTCAGTGCCCCTGAGCTGGGGCCCCTGAATGGAGGGCTGTGTGCCCTGCAGACACCTGAACAGGGTGGGGGCGGTTTGTGTGACCCATGGACACCTGAACGGGGAGCTGTATGCCCCACAGACAGCTGAATGGGTGGCTGTGCACCCCACAGACTGCTGAACAGGGGGCCTGTGTGCCCCATGGATGCAGCAAGGGTCGCTCTGCTTCCGTCCTTCTGACACCTAACCTCTGGGCCTACACTGTGCTTCTCAGTCTCTTGTGAGCCCCTGACCCGCCTGCCCACCACAGGTCCCGGGAGAACTCTGGGCGTTGGTCAGGCTGCCCCCAAGGCCCGCGTCGGCCCTGCTGATCAGCTCGTCCTGGGTGGGGAGGGTCTGCTCCTGAGGCAGAGCTCTGTGTGCACAGATGCTCCCAGCAGCCCGACCGGGGCCCAGACCACGGGCCAGGGACCACGCAGGCCCATGTGTCTGCACCGCCGTCACCTCTGGTCCTTCTCTGGAGAGCCTGGCATTTGGCTCATTGCCGGACTCTTCCCCGGACAGAGACTTGCCTCCAATCTCCCGTAAGTCGCCACTGGAGGCCGGGAACAAGTTGTTCTCATTATTTGCAGTGACAGCATCTCTTGATAAGTGCGAATAGATGGGGTTTTCAGCTGAAAATCTGCTCTTCCAGATTTCTTCAGCCTCACTCAAGCTCTGCTTCCTCTGTCAAGTACCTTCGCAGGAGGAGTTCTGATCTGTGGGTCGTGCATGGCTGACGAAGCCAACACACTGACGGCTGGGCAGCAGGAACACGGAAGGTGCTGCTGACTCACCTGGGAGCAAAAGACAAGATTGGGAGACGTAATAAAAAGTAGATTCAAAACCGTTCTCAATTATAATGCTGAACGTAAGAGTTCAGTAGGTTGTGTTCAGCACGTACCATAAGCACGTATGAGGGTTTTGTCCTGTTTCCAGACAACTGGCTGTGTTGTTCTCTCCTTTGTTTTTAAAGACCACCAGGCAGCCCTGGAGAGCGGGCAGGGGCAGCAGTTGGGGTGTCTGGTAAGCAGGGGCCCTGGCGCTGAGGCCTGTGGGCCCTAGCCCCAGAGCCCGGGGGCCAGGCTGCTGGCAGATTGTCGGGGCCCCAGCCAGGAGGCACTCCACAGCAGCCCCCTCTCCTCTCAGCCCCCTGGTCAGCAGAGGAGGCTGGAACCATCTGGAACAACCTCAGGAGGAGCCAGCATTGCCGCTCCAGCAGACTCAGTCCCTGCTGAGGTCAGCTTGGTGGCAGAAGCAAGGACCTTGGAGAAGAAAATGAGTGAGACGCTGGACTGCTGAGGGCCAGCCCGGGGCACAGACACCAGGACCTGTGAGGGGCGCTGAAGTGGGGACAGGTGCTCTGCCACAAAGACGGGCAGCGTCCCATCGTAGGGAGCACGCTCCGTGAGCTAGGCTCACCCGCCATGCCCCAGTCCCATTTCATCCTCACAAAGGAATGGTTAGCCCTCGGGCAGCAGTCTGCCCCACATGTACCACTTCCGGGGCACCCTGGGATTCTCATCGGTGAGGTGGGCAGTGACAGGGTCCTCACCAAGGCTGCTGTGAACTTTACTGGGAAAGCACAGAACCGGGATGGGCTTCCTCCACTCTCTCCTGACCTGGCAAGAGCTAGCCAGTGGCGATCTCCTCTTCCCTCTTCCTGTCTTGGAATATCGTGTCTGTGATGAAGGAAACTGATGAAGGCCCAGTGAGTGAGCCCAGAGCTCCCACAGAGCTGGGGCCCACAGTCCTGCCCTCCGCGGCCCAGCTTCCCGCGGCCTTTGAGAACAGTCACCCACAGCTGTCACCAGTGTGTGTGCACTGCATTCCCACGGCCGTCCGGGGAGGGGCCAGAACCCTGCGTTTGCTTGGCCCCTGTTGGCTCCACCTGGAGTCACATGCTGAGTCCCTCACCTCAGGACCTCAGAACATGACTGCATTTGGAGATGGGTCTTTAAAGAGGTGATTAAGGTAAAATGAGGTCAGTTGGTTGGGCCCTAATGCAATCTGACTACTGTCCTCCGAGGACACAGGGGGAAGGCGGCTGCCTATGAGCCAAGGAGAGAGGCCTGCAGACACCTTGACCTTGGACTTGTAGCCTCCAGGACTGGGATGGAATATGTCTGGGGTTTAAGCCACCTCATCTGTGGCCCTTTGTTTTGGCAGCTCAAGCTGCTGATCACCCCTCAGAGTGGTTTATGTCGCGTTCGTAGTGACCTTCCTGGAATGACTGGCAGGCAGGTGAGGCCAGAATTGGTCGAGACCCAGGTCCACAATGCAGACGTCCAGGACTGATGCCAGGATGTCGGTCACACTACGCTGGGCTCAGGCTCCCACGGGTGGCAGGAGCTGCTCACCCCAGGTCTTGTTTCCAGTCTCAGGCTCTTCCTGCTTCTCTCCCACCTGCTTCCTACAAAGCGCCAGGCACAGGAGAGCAGAATGTGACATGTCCCCTAATTAGAGCCTCAGGCTCAGTTGACCCTGACGTTTATTCTTAAGTAGCTTCTTCCTTCCCCATGGAAACTTTTAATGGGAAAAAGCCTAAAGATGCTAACTATAGAAATCAGATAAAAAAGGAAGTGAGATATCAGAGCTTGCTGCTGATCAGTAAAAAGTTCAAAAATAGATAAATATTATGCAGTCCGTCAAAAATTTGCAATTAATTACCATTTTCATACCATTGAGGTTGTTAAGGAATTTGATTACTCTTCTCAATTATAGACTTTGCGAATCCCCCCTTCCCAAAAGTACCAGTGACATTTCTAATCACTGATCTAAGAATCCACTTCCCGAAATAGACGGAGAAGACAAAAATAAGTGCGGTGGATGACAGCAGTTCATCCAGAGTGTCGAGCAAACCGTCATGGAGGCCACAGCAGGCCTCTGGTGGCCTTGGCGGTCAGGGAGGAGCGGCCACGCCTGTCCCCACCCCCTCCTCCATGTCCTCATTCCCTCCCAGACCCAGGGGGCCCTAACACTCACGGGGTGTGAGGTCCTCAGCAAGACGGGGGGCGGGCGGTGGGACAGGGGGCTTCCCCGGATTTGATTGTCACAGAGTTCCCAAGGCTGAGAGAGCCCAGATGACTTTCTCGGGCTCTGGGCCAGAAAGCCACCGAGCCAGGCCTGGACACGGGCCTCTGAGAGCCCGTCACTGTTCTTGCCATTGTCCCACTGGGCCCACAACCTGCCTCTCCCTGTGTACTGCAGGCAGGCTCTGGGCACATTCTCGGTGTCCATGGGCGGTGTCGGTGGGCAGTGTCCTCACTGGGGCTCTTCCGCAGGCACATGGCCACACAGCGTGGGGCAAAGGTCCTCTGTAAGCCTTCATCCTCCTCGCCCACCTGTCCCATGGCTTCGCTCTGCCCAGGACCATGAGATCCCCATCGATGGCACAGTCACTCCCCTGTCCATAGACTTGCCAGGTTCCCCACTCCCGGCCTCTGGCTGCCCCTTGGGGCGTCTCAGACTCAGCAAGTGCTAACGGGCAACCGCCCTTCCCCCTCTCCATACCCGGGCCCCTCTCGTGGTCTGTGCCGTGGTTCCTGGCTCTGCCCCCTAGGATGTGGTATACTCCCCCAAGACTCCGGCTGGGCTCTGCCCGTCACTGCTCCCATGTCACCCTCTGCACCGGTCGCCAGCCAGCCCTGCCAGGTTTACCCCTGCAGCCGCCGTGGAGTCTGTGTGCCCTCTCGGCCAGTGCTGCTGCCCGGGCTGTGCCTCTGCCACGTCTCTCCCAGGCACGTTGTCTCCTCCTCTGCCCACCCCTGGCCTTCTGTGGTCAGAGCTGTTGGTTCATCTACAGGGAAATGCCTGGGACTCAGGAAGCTTGAGGGTGAGCGGAACGGCACAACCGGTGAGTGGCAGAGCTGGGACAGAAGCTCGCCCTCAGCTGCCACCTCTGTGGCTGTCCTCACAGCTGGATGTGGACAACTGGACTACATGTGGGCTGCCTGGGACCCGGCGACGTGGGCTGTGGGACAGAGCGCGTCCTGGAGGGAAGGTGTGGTGGTCTGGGCTGTGCGGTTGCATGTGGTCTGGAGTTGCCTGGGCCAGGCCAGCCCTGGCTCCACCCCTGCTCGTCCCTGGTATCTGGGCAGGTGACCAAGTCTCTGTGGATGTCAGCCTTTAACACCTGTGAAACGGGCTTTCTGCAGACCCAGCGCAGCGCCACGTCAGTTGCTCAGTCTGTAGGTTTATGCATTTCTGACATTTATGAGGTCAGCGAACGCTTTCTGAGGAGCTATAGGTGTCTAAATTCCTACTCTGTGCTACTGGGACGTAGGGACCCGCTCAATGACTGAGCGAGTTGTCGGGTTATTCAGACGGAGAACACCCCTCATAACCCTGAAAGCACAGCCAGCAACTGGCACACACGCACACTGTGTGTTCAGCGTGCGGGGGCGTGTGACCCGTGGGGGTAGTAATGACCTAGCCCCGAGTTCCTGCTGGGCCCCCCGAGCGTGTTGTCTCGTTAAATCCCAGCAGCCATCTGGTGCCATTCATAGTCACATCTGCTTTTCAGGTGAAGAAATACGGGTTTTGAGAGGTTAATGAATTCGTGGAACAGTGAGTGGGGACCTGGGCTGGGGTTCCTGCCGTCACACCACCTTGTGTCACGTGTGCTGCATGCACTCGGTGCCTAGTATGGCTGATGCCCTTGGCAGAGACCTCTGGCAATGAGGACCTCGCCGTCTCGGTGCTGTTGTCATAGCACCCAGTGCCCGAGCTGAGTGTGGGAAAGGGCAGCGGCTGGAGGTATCTCGGGGAGTCATTTCTGTCTCGTGTGCATGGGCACCGCGCCCGTGGACTTTGCAGGTGGGGTGGGCGCAGTGCCCAGTGAGATGGTTAAGTCGTCATAATTAGCTCACGGGGCACCCCGAGAGTTGGTTAATCGCTACTCTGGGTGTGTCCGCGAGCGTCTTTCTGGATGAAGTCAGCTTTTGGCCCTGTGGTCTGAGCGAAGCTGAGGCCCCCACAGTGTGTGTGTGTAAGTGTGAGTGCGAGTATGTGCAGTGAGTGTGTGTGTGAGTGTGGTGTGGGCGGCAGGAGCACCAGCCAATCCTTTGGAGGCCTGAACAGCACGGCCAGGTGCTCTGTCCACCTGGCTGTTGAGCTGGTCCCGACTCAGCCTTACTCCACTGCCTCCCCTGGTTCTCAGACTTCAGATGGGGACCAGCTCTCTGCCGTCAGCTGTCCTGGGGGCCCAGCTTGCAGATGGCAGATGTGGGACTTCTCAGCCTCCAATTCCTTATCATAAACCTCATTATTTTACATATATATATATTTATATATATATGTCTTGTCTGTCCTGTTTCTCTGCAGAACCCTGACTGATGCACTCAGCTCATTGAGACTGAAGACCTACTATGTTCCAGGGGCAGGTACGTGGTATCTGGGTCCTGGTTACAGGACACAGCCCTGTCTGGTAGGACAAAGAGGACGTGGGGTCACTTGTTCTGTTTGGTAGCCTCTGCGGGCTGGGAGGTGGCCCCAGAGAAGCAGAGTCCTTGTGGCTGCCGATGGCCGTCACAGAAGGAGGCCACTCACGAGAAGAAGAAGGGATGAGAGCATCATGACACGAGGGGCGGGCGGGGAGGAACGACATCTAATCTTTTAACCTCAGTTTGGGTCACCTATTTCATGAAAAATTAGAATTCCTGCTGAGTCATCGTGACTCTGACTCATAGCTGATGGGAGAGTTTCATGATCACCCATAAATTTGAGTATTTACTGAAGAAAAAAGATCGGTGGTGGAAATTTATGATTAATCATGTAAGTTTTTAGATGATTGGAAGCTCATCCCCCACTGCTACCTCTGTGGCCGTCCTCACAGCTGGGCCGTGGACAACACCCCGCCCAGCACTGCGCTGTCAGAGACACATGAAGGCCCCTGACCTGGGAGAGGCTCAGAGAAGCAGAGCCCCAACTTGGGACCCTCCTTGAACCACTGAACCCAGAGGCTGGACAGCCCTGAGGTCTTTGAGGAGATGACCAGCCCCTAGGTCTGTGGGTGACGACGCCGTAGGACGCGGCTGGCTGGGACGGGAGCAGCAAGAGTCCCAGAGTCTCCTTCCTTCTACCAGGAAGTGTCAACACTGCCGTGCTCCCCAAGGGTTCACCGCCAGGAAGGGGGTCTGTACTTTCTGAAGGTACAGTGGGCCAGCGTGCAGCCGGGGGCCCAAGGCCGCTCCGTGGGGCAGTTGGGCAGGAAGGTTCTTCCTGGCTCCTCAGTTTCCATGACAGTCCCTGAAATGTCACTGTCCTCAAGTGCCACCCCGGCCCTCTCTCCTGAGCCACAGTGATGTCACAAACTACTGCTCGGCTCACGGTCCTGCAAGTCAGGGGGACAAACCCCTGAGAAACTGTCACACCCCCAGGATGTACCTGGCACTGCCTGAGGCCTCTGCGCAGCCGTGGCACGAGCGAAGAACAGAGCACGCAGACCTTACCTCCCTTTTGGTATGCTCTTTACTCAAACAGCAACCATCAGTGCACCACACAGTGAGGCATCGGTCATCAGTGCACCACACAGTAAAGCATCGGTCATCAGTGCACCACACAGTAAAGCGTCGGTCATCAGTGCACCACACAGTAAAGCATCGGTCATCAGTGCACCACACAGTAAAGCACACCGAGTAACACAATAATTGGGTAAAATAGAGGAACAAACCAGTCCCAAAGTCAATCAGAGTCCTGGTGGAACGAGGAAGGACGGCTGGTCCGGGAGGTCGGTCCCGCAGAGGGTCTGTCGTTGCCGAGCAGAGCGCAGCAGAGTGGAGGGTTCTCGGAGCAGAGTGGCAGTGTGGTCACTTCTCAGGTGAGACTGGTCTCTGAGCTACAAAAGTCCTCAGTTCTTATGCAGTTCTGAGTGCCTCCCTGATGTCACCTATGGGGCAGTCAGACGGCAACCCTGACATCCTCATATCTTCAGTAGTAAACATTCAGAGTGTAGCTGGTTACACCCAGTTACCAGGGCAGTTCTCCGCGCATGTCCAAAATGGAGTCACTTTGGCTCACACAAAACTCATTCTAACAGCTTCGGGGGCGCTCTACACAGTGCATTCCTTGGAGACACCTTTAAAATGCTGCGAACCACCTTCTGTGAACATGAGTCATGCAGTGGGCACGGGACTCCTGGTCAATTAGACCTGTTTTCCTCTTAGAAGCCACTTTTGAAGATGTATGACGAATTCACGTGCTCCTTGGTCATGCTGAGTAAACCCCGTTGGCCTCAGCACAGAAGGTGTCAGTTCTGACGGCACCTGTGTTCTTCCTGGGACCTTAAACTTGGTCGGGTAAAGCTATCTCATGGTAAAATAAAGGTTCACAGACAGGAAATGCACTGTTTTACCACGATATGGAGAAGGGAAGCCCAGAATGATGCCAACCCATTGCCTAAAAGACGGATATTTCAGCCTCTTCAAAACGGGGATCAGAATGGCCTAAGCACTGGGGCTCAGGACAGAGGGACATGGACGACATTACGGAGTTCAGCGACTGCCTTTGAGTCCTGTGCAAAGTGGCCATTGATAGAGGTGCCGGGTCAGGCTGCAGCCGACTTTACGGCTAAAGGGAAAGGACGCAGCGAGGGGACGCTGGTCGTGGGCCTGGCCGGGCACAGCCCCTGTTCCTCTGCTCCCCAGGCACTTCCAGGGAGGGCGACACCCGCACAGGAGACCATTCAATCTTCCATGCTGCCCCCTCCCCACCCCGGGTGTTTGTTCACAGCCCCTCCTGGCCCCTCCCCTGCCACCTCTCCTGCCCCCACCACCTCTCCCCGTGGTCCAGAACCTGCTCTCTCTGGCCACTCACTGTCTTACTTGTGTCACTACCATTACCTGACACCCAGCTACTCGGAAGACAGCCATTCACTGTCTGGGTCACCAGCACACTGGGGACCACGGCAGGGCTCCATGACAGTTACATCTGGGGCCCTGGGGATGAAGGCTTCAAGATGAATTTGGGGGACACAGCCCTTAACAGAGGTGAACAGAACACACAGAGTTCCTGCCATGGTCCTCCAGAGTGAAAAAGTGACCAGTGGCCTAAATGTCCTCTGATTCATCTCCATCTCGTGATCCAGTTTTATCTTCATTAAAGGTAAATCACTCACGAAAGGGGACATGTATTTGTTGACTTATCTGGATTCTGTCCCTTCCCCCTGGCATGCTCACCCCAGGACAATGGGGTCGGGTCTCTTCCTGGGCCCCTCCCTGCCCTGTTCAGAAGGTGAGGGATAAGAAGGTTCCTTTTTAGTTGTAAAATTCTTTGAGTCTTTTATTTTATTTTTGGGTAAAATTGGATGAGAACAAAGCTTCCTCTGTGTAACAGTCACTTCTGAAAGAAAAGACAAATTAAATTATTCCTATGAGGCTATGTCTCCTTTCACAAGAAATGAAATTTGTACAGAGTGTTTCCTCCCCAGGACCAGACGTGCAGGGGGAGGACGGCCTGTCATTCCTCGAACGTGTCTCCTGCACCCACGGATGGCTGTCTGGGCTCGGGCGATAAACGTGCACTTGTGTGACAGTGTGTGTGTGAGTGTGTGTGTGTGTGAACAGGAGTGTGTATGAGTGAAGGAGTTCATGCATGCACAAATGTGTGTGAGCATGTGTGTACAAGTGTGTGTGATGGCACACGCGTGGGCTGGTGAGTGTGTGTGCACCCGTGTGTGAGTGTGTACGTGTGTCCGTGCATTTGAGGAAGAATGGAGCCCTGCTGTCAATGGAAACCCATGACCCACACAAGGGGAACCAATGGCACGTGTTTCCTGTTTTCTTTTTAGCTCGAGAGGAACACAAAAATCCCAGGTTTACGTGTTAAAGTTAGGAGACTATGGCACATTTTTTAGCAAATGGAGTAGAAATTCAGTGAAATCCAAACGTCACAGGACACATCCAAGTATGTGTGCAGAAGGCCCTGCCTTCCAGCCACCACGGGCCTGCTGCCTGGCCGGGGGCCTTGCTACCTGGCCGAGGGCCCTGCTCTGCTAGTGTGACACCCGCCGCGATTCCGGTTCCGACTGACTCCTCCTGTGAAGCGCGGGCCAGCCTCCCTTCTTCCCAGAGGCCTTGCCCCTGCAGCACCCTGTACCTGGCTGTCACGGGGACTCCTCAGGCCCCACCTACCTGGAGGAGAGAGCAGAACCAGGCGTCCCGCTGCTGAGTCACCCAGGGCTGTGGCTCTGGGCTGAGCTCGCTGGTTTCAAGGGTCAGAAAGAGACCCAGAAGAGCTCAAGTAAAGGGCTCAGGTATTCATAAAGGATGAGGTGGGGGCACATCGATGGGGCCTTGCCCTGCCCTTCCCAGGGGTCACAGCCCCCTCCTCTCCCAGGGCTGAGGACAGATGCTCGGAGATTTGCAGGCATCCTGAATTGCGGTGGAGGGACCGAGATCACAGGCTGCAGGGGCTGGGTCGGTGTCACAAGTGGCCGCCTCCTACCACGGCAGGGGCTGCTGCCATCAGGGCCGATGTCCCCACTGGCGTTCCTGAGTCATATCCCTGCTGGCCTGCGCCCTCCATGACACCTGAAATCCACGCTCTGGCCCATCTGACTTTCGCATCTGCTCCGAGGTCTTCCTGCCTCTCTTCCCTCCGCCCAGGGAGCTCCGGGTGAGCTCACGGCCACCTGGGCCAGACGGGCCCCCTTCTGACACCCTGGTTTGCTGACCCCTCTACCCCTGTGTCCCCTCCCAGGCCCCCTCCTTGTCTGTGAGATCCATGTGCCCCCGTCACCCTCTGCCACAACCCCGGTGTCTCAGGTAAGGTCTTCCTGTCTTTGCACCTCTGATTCCCTCCGTGGAAGCTGGCAGGGGCGCGCAGAGGTGCTCAAAGCCTCCGCACGGCTCGGGCCTGTGGATGCCTCCCCTTGTCGGGAGGGATGCTATTTTTGTTAAGTACATCTGCAAAACACATCTGCTAATTTTCTGTATTTGTTTATCCACAGTAAAATCTGCATCAGTAACTGTTTCACACTGCAGCTCACAAATCAACACGAAAGAGACAACACAACAGAACCCACTGAAAGCAAGCCCGTGTGTCGTCAGCAGCAGGCGGGGGACACGGGTGGGCGGGGGCAGCTCGGGCCACAGTGCAGGGTCCATGACACTCTCCAGTCGCCGGGTGCCGTTGTCGTCTCAGCCAACCGTTGTCTTATCCTGCAAAGTGGGCATCGTCACCCCACCTAGCAGATAAGGACACGTGTGTGCATGTGCATGTGTGTGTGCACACATGTGTGTGGCTAGAGTGAAGTGGTAGCACACGTATGTGACGACCCGATCATAAGGTAAGAGAGCATGGAGGGGAGGCAGGACACGAGAGTCGCCTTGGAACCTGGGCGACGTTGCCCGGGGGACACTTGGCAATGTCTGGAGACATTTTTGGCTGTGACACCTTGAGGACGGTGGTGTTGCTGGGCACTGGCCCCTGTGGTGAGGCCGGGGACCCTGCTCAGCACCCTCAGTGCCAGGGCCACCCCACCCAGCAGCCCTTCAAACCCACGAAGAAGACCTGGGACCCTGCTGGGAGGCGGCACCCACGCCGAGGGAAGGGCCTGTCGTCACCAGCAAGTGGCAGGGCCCCGCCTGACACGCCGTGTGGTGGCCGTTAAGTAGCAGAAGGACGTCTCAGTGAAGAATTAGGCATCTTCAGAGGTTAATTATAAGGAGTCCTGTCATCCTGAGATTAATGGAGAGCGGGAATTTTTTTCTGTCTCTTTCCTTTTTTAAGTTCACATGATTGCAGCTGAAGGAAGTGACCACCCCGCAGTCGCTGGGATCTGGGGACCAGACAGGCTGGGGAGAAGGACAGGGCAAGGGAGGGAGACGGTGGGCAGGGGAGGAGAGGGGGCGGTGACTGCCAACCATTGCAACAGTCCCCACTCGGGCGACGTGGAAGGGACCCGGGGGCCTGCATCTCAACCCACCTGGTCCCAGGCAGGAAGTGAGGGACCAGAGGGGCAGCTGCTCTAACACCCACAGGGGCCCCGTCCGTCCCAGTCTCAGCCTATAGGGCTGTCACTGGCGTGATTCACTTAATACTTGCAATGGTGCTGTGGAACCTTCTAGTAAGGCAGTTGCTATCACCCACTTCCCACATCAGAGGCCTTACCAGCCGGTCCTCAGTCACACGGCCAGGGAGCAGGGGAGGGCCTGGTGCCCAGGACCCTCTCTGTGCTTCCCCGGCCCCTTGCCTGGCCACGCAGCGTGGGCCTCCAGGCGGGTCTGAGTCCTGCAGCTCCGGACTGGGGGCGTCCAGCCTCGGAGGCCCCTCCCTGCGCAGGCCCTCGCGGTCAGAGCTGCACAGAGCAAGACCTTTCTCCGTGCAGAACCTTTGTCACGTCTCCCTGGGCGATGGACGCAGGTAGCAGAGTGACCGGTAGACGGGAGAAGCAGCTGGGACCCGGGACAAGGGGCCTCAGGCTCGTCTGCAAGCCCTTGTCAGTAGAGCTGCTGTGACACAGCGCCACCAACAGGCAGGCGGCGTCCACAGCAGACAGTCGTGGTCCCCCAGTGCCGCAGGCCAGACATCCGAGGTCCAGGTGCCACAGGGCTGGTCCCTGAGGCCTCGCTGCCGGGCGTGCAGACGGCCGTGTCCCGGGTCCTCACGCGGTCATCATTCTGTGTGTCTGTGTCCGGATTCCTCTTCTCCTAAGGACACAGACCTATCGGATCAGGGTCACCCTAGTGACCTCATTTTACTTTATTACCCGTGTAAAGACCTATCTCCAAATACGGACACTTTCCGAGGTCTTGAGGGTTAGGACCTCAACACATAAATGTGGGGGACACGGTTCAGCCACAGCAGGAGAAAAGCGCTGACACGGGGCAGCCCGGAAGGCACCAGGACCAGCGGTGGTTTGAGAAGACGTGGACGTTGGTCCAGCTCTGCAGGCGGCAGGCATAGAAATAACCAGAGGAGGGTGGTCCAGGGGTGGGGCGACGGGCAGGCCGAGGACAGCAGGCTTAGCGGCATGGCAGAGAGAACCTGGGCGGTGGCGGGGTCGCACGCCAGGCCCCACCTGGGTCCTGGGAGTGGTCTGCTATGCAGGGGGACCGTCGGCGTGGCTCTTCCTAGGAGCCGGAAGGAATCCCAAGCCGGCCAGTGCTCCATTAGGGGCCGGAACACGTGTCTCCGATATTATATTATTTGTGTGTGTTTAACAGCAGTCCTTGAATTATCACATTGTACTATTATGTCTGGCCCCTGCAGAGATGCCATTATCCAATTCCATAAACAAATGGCAGACTCATTAAGTTATTAATATCTGACAGAAGCACAATCACCCTGTTTACCTCTTTCAACAGATTTATGAATCATAGGACCCTGCATCCCACTGGAAGCCAGCGAGCTCAGAAAAGGGGCAGGGACTCCCAGGGCGGCGCTGACCTTCCCATTCTCCAGGAAGAAGCCGCTCACTCAAGTTCGCGCCTTCCACCAGCTTTCCCAGTGACTGTGAAAGACTCGTGCAAACGGCTTCTTCTTGTGACACCTGGGGTGGAGGCCCTTGTCCCCGCTTTCCTGTGGGGTCGCGTCCTATCTTCTCAACACGTTCATGCGTCCCGGTGACCAGATGGGCATGAATTGGAGGCGCAAGTATGGACTCAAGCCTCCCACCAACAAGTGTCCCGCGCATGATTCTAAGAGCTCCGGCGAGATGGTGCTCCAACAGGAAGACAAGAAGAGCGTGAGGAAGAGGGAGGCGGTGTGGGCTCGGAAACCCAGGAAGGCTGCCCCAGGTGTATGCAGCCATGGAAAACACCAGCTCTTCGTTTTTCCTCAGGAACTTGTGGTAGAAGAGTGATTCCAGTGTGTTTTACCCATCTAGGGGGCACTGTCCACGCCACCCCTGGCAGGCCTCTGGGTCCACAAATGGGGGCCGGTCACAGAGCCCCCTTGCCTTAATCCTTCCTGGAAGGCCGAGCCTGGTCTTGGAGTGGGCAGCCCGGTGCTGGTGTCTGTTTCGGGTGCAAAGTCCTGTGAAAGTTCGTGGGGTTGCTCTTGGTGTGCTTGTTGAGTGCTGACTCTGCGGGGCCAGGAGAGGGAAGGACGCTGTCTCAGCTCAGGGCCTTCTAAGCACTTTGCCGAGGACCAGAGAGCAGCTGTGACCCGAGATCATGGGTTTTTAGTGCACCGTGGATCTCGTTCACGTCTTTACTGCTCATCAGAACCCTTTGTGCCCCAGCCTTCCTCCACGTTCAGGCTGCCCCTTCCTGCTGAGCCAGGCCTCGGTCCACCTGGGCTGGGGACCCCGAAGGGCAGGCTCTGGGGCTCGCCAGGACGGAGGGCTTTGGACGGGATTCCTGGCTCATCCCTGTCCCCATACGACAGTGTCTGCCAGACCTCTGCTGGAGCTGCTCACAGGAAGCTGATCCGCCTGCCCTCTGTCCTGGAAGTGTGCCCGAGGGACCTCCCAGAGCCACTCCACCCCCGGGCCGCAGGGATGAGGATCCAGGCACCTCCAGAGTTCTCTGTACTCTGCTGGGTTTTGGGGGTCCCTGCTCCCACGGGAGGCGGGCACCTTGTCCCGAGGACGACTCTTGTCTGTGCCACGGTCTGTGCACCTGCCTCTCACCTCCTCCATTCTCTCCTCTTCCTTCCCAGGTCTTCCTTCTGCCCCAGGCTGCGCTCGCGCTCTCTCTCTCTCTCTCTCTCTCTCTCTCCCTTGCCACCTGTATGTGTTCTTTCTTTTCTCAAATCCAGATGCCATCTTCCTATTTGTGTTGAAAACTCGGTACCAGGGTCTTTCCTTTCTCCGTTTCATTTCCCCAAGTAAATTGCCATTGAAACGATAATTTCCCATCGTACTGAATCTCTCTCGCTAAGTGTCTGTTGGTTGCTGACAGAGGATTTTTCATGCAAACGACCCATTTCTCCAGACTGCTTGGGGAGAGTTCTGACTTTTCATCAGCAGCCATGACGCTGCCTCCTCACTGACAGGACCGCACAGGCCATCAGAATACAAGGCCATGAAAATCACCCACGTTTCACCCCCCCGGCTTGCTCTCCCGAGAGAACATTCTTCAGAGATTAAAAAAACAAAACAGTGTGTGTTGCAGGAGCATTTTTCACGTCTGAGATGCAGCCGCAAAATTTAAGCCCCTGGGATTGCCTGGGAGCTGCCGGAGGCCCCTTCTTCACCCCCAGGGTGTCAGTGAAGCCAGCTCGTCCATCTTCCTGCTTACACACAGCCTAAATTTAATTACGCAAACCCGATCTAAGGCCTTAATTAAATTTTTAAAAATGTGGCCTGTTCTCTCTGGAACATGTGGGTAGCGTTTCCACCCCACTTCCTACGTGAGTTAGCTCATCCGTGGAACGGGTTTCTCGGGAGGCGTTTGAAATGCAGCTCATGGGCTCCAACGTCTGCCCCCCCCCAGGCCCTTTCTGCACATTCTCATTATCAGGAAATCTCTGCACCCCTGATTGGCGCCCCCGTGCACACACCTCTAGACAGGCACCCGCAAATCAGAGCCGCCAGCCCAGCAAAGCTCCACTGTTTGTCAATTTAATATTCTCGAACAAACAGCCTGAATCTCTGTCAACAGACATTACGCGGAATCATATCGTGTTTCCTTTTCTATAAATCCAGCTCATTACCCTGTGTGACAGATTCGGGCTTCCTCTTCTTGTTAGCCTTCCTGGGGTTCACCCGAGTCTCCCCTCCCGGGATGGGGGTGCTGACGGGAGCAGGTCCTGGGGGAACCTCATCTCCGCAGCAGCTCCCCAGCACCTGCCTGCCTCTGGGCCAGGTGAGAAGGTGCTGTGGGTGGGAGGGGGTCGGGGCAGGGTCGGGGCAGGGGTGTGGGCAGGGGGCTGGTGGAATCCAGGTGCTCTTTCCTGGGCCGCACACCTGTGGCCCTCCCCGGCGCCCCCTCCACCTCACCTACCGCACTGGCCAGGTGGATGGCCAGCAGCCGGTCCGGGCTGCTCTAGGCTTGTTCCACGTGGCATAGGCCACTTGCTGAATTCCTCCTGCTTTCAAACTCAGCCGGAAAGAATGCACAGGGCTTCCATGGCCACAGTCCGCAGACACGGAACTTCCTGCAGGATCCAGAGGAATGACCCAGGGTTAGTGGGGGTCTTCCCAGCCCTCCTGAGCACCAAACGCACTCAGGCCCCCACCTGTGAACAAGCTCCTCCTGTGTGCTGGGCTGAGCCAAGGATGTCCACGTCCCCATTGGAGGGGGAACCTGCGAACACATCACCCCACCCAGCAAAAGGGGCTTTGCAGGGGGAACAGGGTAAGGACCTGAGATGAGGGGATGGGCTCAGTGGGTCCAACTAGGGGTCCTGTGGGGCCAGTAGCCACAAGGGTCCAAGTAACAGGCAGGGGAGTCAGAGTCACAGAAGGGGATATGGTGACGAAAGCAGTAGGAAAAGGGGCCATCTGGTGTGGGGACACCCCTGAGGGATGCAGGTGACCTCTGGAAGCTGAAAAAGACAAGTGAAAAGGGAAAAGTGTGTCGCTGTCTACACCAGCTGAAGAGAACGGCCTTCTCTCCTATGACTCCCAACGCTTCTGACACCAGGTGTGTGTGTTTGCCGGCGGTTCTGACACTCACCAGAGTTAGGTGGTCACCTGGGCTCTCACCAACCAGCTGTAAATCGGAGGTTCCCCCGAACCCCTCCTGGGGCTCAGGAACTCGCTAGAGCGGCTCCCAGAACTCAGGACAACAGTCGGCTCACTGGGTCACCAGTTTACTACAAAGAACGTAGCTCAGGAACGGCCAGATGGGCCAGCTGCGGGGTCCCAGCCCCTCCACCTGTGCAGCACGCCGGACACTTCCGGACCGTCCACCCGCGGGCACCTGTGTGGAGGCTCGTTGTGTAGGTCGGGGAGCGACTAACAGTTCCTATCTGACCACGTGGCTGCTTCTCCTGGTTGACCGGCCTCATCCGTAGGGACTTCCCATCAGCTCAGGTTCTGCTGTGGTTGAAGGGCCCCTTGTAGGTGTAACAAAGACTCATTCCACCTCTTGTCACTGAGGAAATTACAAGGGTTGTAGGAGGTCTGTGTCAGGAAGGGAGAAAGACCAAATGTATATTTCTTATATAAATCACAATATCACGGCAAGAAAATGGGTCCTCAGAAAGAAACACCGCTCTGCTGACACCTGGACGTCAGCCCCCCAAGACCTGTGTCGGACCTCTGACCGCTGACCTCCACAGGTGTCGGATAATGAGTCCGGGTTTTATGTCACTCGGTTTGTGGTCACTTGTTACAGCAGCCATCGGACATTAATGTGGGGATCAGCCCATGCTTTTCAAGGACCTCTCTCTTCATCCCCAAAACAGAATCACCGCTACTTGATTAATTCTTTGTTAATTTTATAAACACATAACTTGGTGCCTTTTAAGAATTTTCTTCCCCCTGTTTTTCTTTGATTACAGAATCTCTGGGTTTGGCGGGGGGATTGAACTCAGGGAACGTGAATGCGTGTAGTTCAGTTTCAAGGCCTTGCATGACTCCTGGTTTCAAAGAGAGGAAAGCACGTCGTGACTCCACCTGGTAGCTCCACCCATGGGTTCAGTGGGGACCGAGCCGCTGGCTTCTTGACTTGTCACAGACCCATCACCACCCACCAGAAGCCTCCAGAAGGAACACAGCCCAGGACCCACCTTGGACGTCTGACCCAAGACCAGCAAGGTCATCCATCTGTGTTGTTTTAAGCCACTCAGTGTGTCGTCCTTTGTCACAGCAGCCACCAAAGCTCCTGCACTCTGGCCCTGCAGTGGGTGAAGAGTGACAGACCAGAGCAGAGATTGGCCACCTTGCAGAACCACGCGGTGACTGGGGGCCCAAGGGAACTGGGTCTTCATTCCGTCTGGGTGTCTGACCTTGAGGTCTCCGTGAGAATGTCAATGACACTGCTTCCCAGGCCGTCCTTCCTGACGGAGCTCACGTGGGCCAACGGTCTCAAAGGCACCTATACCACCAGGGCCGGTCTCCGCGGGGTCATCACGGCGTGGGACGTCCTTCCAGGCAGTGACAAGCCGCTGTTTTCTAATGACAGAAGTTGATGACAATCAGGAGGCAGCTTGCCGTGAGCCCCAATCTGCTGTGACATGTTTTGCTCTCTCATTAAAGGCTCCCACTGGCATTCTCCTTTCTCTCTCATCCCAGTCCCTTCATTCCATGGAAAGGATGGATTCTGGGGACACCCAACCTGCAGGGCACACACCAGACCCACGTCAGGCCCCCAGCCTCGTGCTGGACCGCCTGCCCGCCACCCAGGGCTGTGAGCCACCAACCGTCCCTGGTAGCCAGCTCTGTGACCCAGAAACTTGCTTCCAACCTCTGCTGCCAGGCAGGTGGGACAGATGGGAAAACACAGTGCAGCCCGCATGGCCGCTGGCAGAAGAAGCCCTGCAAGGTCAGAGGCGCCCAAAGACCAACAGACTCCCCTCAAAGACCACAGAAGGACGACGAGAAACAAGAAAAATTCACTGGGTTTTGGAGTGTTTAAGCCGCACGAGGCTTGTGCTGGGGACTCCCTGCCTCCTCCCTCCTTCCCTGCTTCTCCCCTTCTTCCCCACTCCTCTCCCTTCCCTTCCTCCCTTCCTTTTTCTAATTCCCTTTCTCCTGCATAAGCACCTAGGAGAACCTGCTCAATGTCACAAGTTTTGGGGCCCCAGGCCATTTCTGCCCCTCCAGCAGGTCCTGCACACCCATCGCAGGGTCATGGCATGCACTCTAGCTGCTGCCTGGTTCCCAAAAAGGAAGATCCAGGGGCTGGCTCATGGTGGCCCAAGGTCTCGGAGCCCAGGCACTGGCTTCTATGGTGTTGGGAGACATTTCCTGCCAAGCGAAATATGCTAGCTCCTGCTCTGGGGGTCACGTCTCCGAGAATGGCCCGTCTCTAGGGTCCATAAATTCAGTGGACAGCAGAGTTTCCAAAATTGCTCACGGTAGAAATAAGGCTCCCTCCAGACAGCCGCGGTGGAAACGGAGCTCCTGCTGGGGGGAGGGAGGCACTTATGGGGACCGAGGGAGGGGCCCCACCGCTATCAGCCCAAACTAGAACCTCGTTCCTCCATCACTCAAAGGCGAGGCCCCTGCGCACGATATTATTCCAATGTCCTTTCCACAAAATGCAAAATATGTGAAAATCATGATTCCCGTGTCACTGGGGGCCTCTCGGTCAAGGCAACGTATTTCAAATGCCACATTTCCAAGTCAAAGCTACGAAATATCTCGGGAATGCCACCAGAGAATCACCAGGCCATGAATCAGACACAGAGCTTTGTAACCCAGACTGGCCTGGAAAACAGGAGGGAGATTAACTTCCATTCTTCCCACTCGCTCTTTTGTCCTCTCCATCTGAAGCTCCGGCTCTGTCCCTGGCTCTGTCTGTCCCTGCTGTCTGTCCCTGGCTCTGTCCCCAGGCCTGCGTTTCTGTGAGAGGGTCGTCTATGTGCAATCAGGAATCACAAAGGTCGCAGGCATGGCAAGCACAGAAAATGGCCCTTCTGTCAGCCTCCTGCCGTTCCCCATCCCCGGGGACCCTGCCGTATGGGTTCAGCCTGCATACATCCCACCTACCTGTTGTTTCCTCTTCAGAGGGCCCTCGACCCCCTGTCATGTGCTCCATGGATGAGCCTTAGGCCTCCAGAGCAGAGATCAGCAGACGGGGTCTGCTGGCCGCATCTGGCCCTCTGCCTGTTTTTGCAAATAAAGTTTTATTGGCACACAGCGACTCCCATTTGTTTGTTCGTTTGTTCTACAACTGCTTTGAGCTACAAAGGTGGAGTTGAGTAGTTTACAATGGAGACCCAATGACCAGAAGGCTGAGATATTTATGCTCTGACCCTCCATGGGAACGTTTGTGGGCATCTTACTTTCTTTGGTGACACTTCAGGGCCGGGGTGCGGGGAAAGGTGCCCTCACTGCTTCTTCCTTCTGTGTATCCTGGGTTTATGCACACAGGCCCCACCTGGGGTGCGGTTCCAGGGCAAACTTGCTCAGCTTCAGCCCCAGGACACCTGTCACATCAGCCATGAAGATTTTTCTGGTACATTTCTGTTCTCCACTTTCCCCCACACACAATCCCCAGTGGGGCGTGCAGAGGGATCCCCGGCACCCATCCTTGCAGCAGACGCCCCACTGTGTGGCCAGCTCCTGAGCCTGCCCCCTGGGCCTTGGAACCCGAGAGAGCTGCCTGTGAGGGTCGGGGAGCACCCCCTGAGCAAGAATGAGGGTGTTGAGGGTAAAGGGTCTGCACACTCAGTGTCCCTGTGGGACCTCCTGTCCCGTGTCCACAGCAGAACAGTGGCTCACAAGTCCCCTGCATCCCTTTCCTTCCTCTCTTCCGGGTCCCACTGCCCGACTCTCCCACCATTGTCTCCTGGGATCGCCTCCCACTCAGACCTTCAGCATTCCAGAAGAGTCCAGAGCTCAGAGGGTAGCAGCCTGGGTTTTATCCAGTGGTTGCCAGGGGCTGGCGGAAGCTGCTACCGGGCACATTTTCATGGCCTCTGTTTTATGATGTTCAAGCCCTTGGAGACCCCAAACAACTGCTGATTCTCATGGAAAGTGGAGACCTAAGAAGCCCTGCCTGGGTTGGGATGGGGTCCCAGCTGGAGAGGGGCTTCTGGACATGTGCTTTGTGGGCTGAGGAGGGTCGGAAGGGGCAGAAGGCAGAGGGAGCTGCTGAACAGGACAGGAAGAGGGAAGACTGGGGGTGGGACAGGCTGGAGCAGAGCCGCGGACTCGCCTTCTCCCCCGTTCCCACTGCTTTCGGGTCAGCCACACTCTCAGGGACAGGGATTCTAGCTCATGCTCACCCAGGGAGGGTGTGGTTGGCCACTCAGTTCTTGGGAAAAAGTCCCAGTCAGGAGACGTTGGTTTCTAAGGCCGGATAGAGACGCACTATGCGTCATGAGTGCTGAGGGGACATATACGCCTGCCCCTGGCACAGAAGAACGGCCCAGGAGTGGCCCTGGGACAGCCAAAGGGCATCTGAGCGAGTAAGAGGACGCCACGGTGGGGAAGGGGCGGGGATGGCCAGCAGGTCCTACCTTGTAGCTGCCATTACTGGTCCCAGAACTGCCCTTGTGGGGACCCTTGCTGTGTGTTTCCCCCAACAAGGGATTGGCATGCACCGCTTCTCCTCTGGAAGGCAGGCCCCTCCCCACCCGGGACTCCCCAGAGTGACCCTTTCACCTGTCCCTGTAACTGTGATGACGTCACGGCTTTAACCCCTCCATGTGCCTTTTGGTCCTCAAAAACTAACAAACAAACCAACAAACAAACAAACCAAAAATTGGCAACAGTGTGAGCAAGTCCTGACCCAAAGAGTGACTCTAGAATATCCGAGAGGAATTTCTCACAATTTTCTTTAGAATTAAGAGAGACACATGGACTCTCCATTTTATTTCTCTCCTACTAAATATTGCTGGTAGGTAAAACAGAAAAAAATGTGACAAGGAATAAAACTTCACAAAGGAAAATGAATTGTGACCGTTATCACAAAATCTAAACGTGAAATTTAAGTAGGAACATTTGAACGGTGTAGAAATAATGCACTTAAAAAGCAACGGCACCGTTTACCATTGGTATCATTGGAAAAACCTTGTAAGGCCAAACTGATAGTGGAATCAGACATTTGTCGTTGTAAAATGTATACCAAAACAAGTGATTTCCACAAAATTAATTTCAGTAAAATCAAAATAAAACCATCTATCTGAATCATGTTAAAAAGAATCAAGAAATTATAGTAGATTAAAAAATTCTGGTTTGTCAAAGCTTGATCAATAGTTGTAATTCTATTTTTAAGATTTATATTTATAAAAATTGAATCAAATGTCCATATAGGTTTAAAATATCCTCTCCTGTAAGCTAGCCATCCATCCATCCACCCACTCACCCATTCATCCACCCATCAATCCATCCACCCACCCACCAATCCATCATCCATCTATCCACCCATCCATCCATCAATCTATCCATCAAATCATATAATAACCATTCATCATCAATTGATCCAGCCAGCTAGGCATTCATTCAGTCCTTAATTTATTCCACAGAGTTTGAGGTCATCTAGAAGAAAATATACAATAAATAAAATAATCAGTATGTTAGAACCTGGAAAAATATCATCAGAATTAGGAGTCAGACCCATCGGAAGGAGGGAAGAGAAGCTATTTAGGCCTTGGGTCCTGGATTATCCCCAAATGGAAGGCACACATTTGGCTCCGAGCTTCTGGGTCGGAACAGCAAAGACAGCCAGTTACATACCCTTCTTGTCTACGAGAAGAAAACACAGCCATGAGTTAAGAGAGGTGAACCCTTGCTGAGAAGATTTTGTGGATGATGCTTCCCTGGGGCAATCAGAGAGAAGAAAAACTCGTCTGGAAGTTCCCACGGGCCGTGCTGGCGCGGGTCCTCTCCTGCTGTGGATGACATGCGTCGGTGTAGAAAGATATGGTGACAGGTCACGAGTCAAGAGGAACGATCTCTGGGTCTCGTCAAATCTGCTCTAGAAAGCTCGAAATAGTGAGATTATATTTCTTTGTAAAATATGCTAATTCAGACTCCCTCGTCACTGACAGCACTCATTTCCACAAGGGATCTGAGTTAGTGAGATGACGCTGGGTTCCTAAAAAACAGGCCTTGTCCTGGCCCCTCTTTCTGTTTATCTTATTAAATCATGATTTTATGGATGAGTAACGTAGCCGTGGGTACTGGGTTGAATGGTGGGCCCCAAAATGTGTCCACCTGGAACCCACAAATGTGACTTCCTTGGAAAAGAGCCTCCGCAGATGTCCTGAAGTTAAGTATCTCAAGATGAGACCATGGAGGGATCGTGCAGGCTGCCCTAAACCCAATGACAAATGTCCTCCTAAGAAGCAGAAGACCCAGAGAGCAGAAGAGACAGAGGTCAGAGTGACGATGTATGAGACGAGGGACCCCAGGACTGCCAGCAGCCCCCAGAGACTGAGGAGACACGCAACAGACTCTCCCTTTGTCCCCTTGAGGAACCAGCCCTGTCCCCACCTCAGCTGGGGACTTCTGGCTTCTGGAACTACCCAGTTTGTGGCCATGTGGTACGGACACCCCAGGACAGCAGTGCACCACGTGAGACACCTTCAGAATGCCAGCTGGATTCAAAGAAATCTCTGCAATAGATAGGTTATCGAATGGATTCACAATCTCTGTACGGGCATTTCTTCTTCCCCAAGCCCACCTACCTTAAAATACGACCAGTAAACTTGGTAATGAAAGAGAAACTGTCTTCCAATACAGTGGACAAAAACTGATAAAAAACAATTCATAGGAGAAAGAGCTATGTCCCCATCTATTAAGAGGTTTTGAAGGTTTGCCGTGTGCCAGACCCTCTGTCGGGCATGGGGGGTTACGGGCCAGGGGCTGGGTTTTCCGAGGGCTCCAGGTGTTGGGGAGCTCGGCTGTGGTGGGGTGGGGGCTGGCTCGGCCCCGGAGGGCGATCAGGGGGGTCATGCTGGCCCCAGGCCCTGGAATGTAGAGAGGTGTATCAAAGCGAGACGTTGTAAGGTGGAGACGCACATCTTCACGGGTTATTTGGGGCCGGTCCCGAGTCTCCTGGGAGTTCACATAAAACTGTCTGAACCTCCTCTCTGTCTTCCTCATCCTTGCAGTAGAAGGCATCATTTTCTCCTGTCCGGAGATATTTCCCCCTCCTTAACACTCAAAACGCTGGCTAACCAACCGTCATCCAATTATCTCCCTGCTGCTTAATCGGACTGTTCCTGAGCGGCTTTTTCTGAAAACATCTACTTATGGTGCTAAAATTACACTTGGCTATCCTGAACTGGTTTCAATTATAATTTTCCCTTCTGAAGATTTATTTCCTACAAAAAATAAAAAATACCTCCTCTGGAGCACCTGGACATATTTCTGCCTTTCCGAATCGTTGCCTACAGATGAGGCCAATTCCCTAGCAAGACAAGCTGCTTCCTCGCGGGCCTGGCCAGGGGTCCCCTCATCTCCAGGAAACCTTCTAGTGGACGAACCTCCTTCCAACTCATCCAGTGGGATTTATAAAATAATAGATATTTTACCTGATGGACTCGGAACCTTTGTTAATTTCCTTCTTCTGTTTCTCCCAGTCCTCTTAAAATAAAACGGCAGAACTGGGTGAAGAGTTCAAGTGCTTTTCCAGAACTTAGGGAGTGACTGGGACCTGTGTTCAGATAAATAATTGTGTCATCTGTGTTCTGTTCCGTGAGCCCATGATAACGGCCGCATGCACAGAGGACCTACCGTGTGCCGTGCACATATCACCTTTGACTCTGTGTCCGACTCTGCCACACGGGTATTGGTACCTTTTTCCACAGGAGGTATCGGTGGTTCGGATTTCAAGCTCACAGCGTGCTGTGGGGGCAGGGCCGCCCGCCTGGGAGTCAATCTGCTGTGCCTGCACTGCGGTGCAGGCCTCACAGCAGAGGTCAAGTCCTGGTGTGGCGTTTCCCAGACTCGTCCCACAGAACAGGCGTACCGGCCTGGTAAGCACACAGCCCTGTGTTACAGACGGCCATGCACGGCGGCCTTTGAACGGCTCCAACACAACTTACCATTTAAAAACAAAAATCAGTTGAATTCATCCTTCACTCATTAAGAAAATAATAAGAACACCTACGAACACATCCAGACTAAGGTCCTAGGGTCATGCTTTCGGACATGAAATTTCGGACATGCTTTCAGGGAGGAAAGATCATTTCCCCTCTGCCCTTGGCGTTCTTGGGTGAGAAACCCTGTAATAAAAGACAGATCAGCGGGAGGAAAACAGAAGTGTATTAACATGTCCACTCAGGCACCTGGCAGGGGCCCAGGGACACCAAGGAGCTCCCCGAAATGGCCGAAGCCTCCACCGTCAACACCACCTTCAGCGGAAGACAAACGAAGACATCGGGGGGCAGGGTCAGTTAAGGGCGCTGAGCAGGACTAGCCGGGGAACCCAGGGTAAGGCGGTTGTGCAGGTTTAAGCCTCCCCCACTGATACAGTTGGTTTAGTCACAGACAGACAGGGCGTCCTTACTGATGGAGAGTCCCCTTGGAAGTGCGCACGTTTCTTACAGAAGCGTAACTTCCTCTCTGCTGTCAGCTTCTCCTGCATTTCCTGTTTCTCAGAATACTCCTTAGTCCAAAGGGGCGAGTTCTGGGGTGGCGTGCTCTGCTACCCTTCACCGGGCGGGCCCAGTGCGCTCTGCGAGATGACGGAGCGGGGGCAACCCGCACCCTAGGAAGGCCTCGAGCGTGGGAACTCCACTTACCACACCTGTATTTCAGTTTCTCCTGTTGACATGGGAAAACAGCGGGACACCACCATCCTCATTTGGCTGTCTTTACTGAATGACACTTTCACCTTTTTCCTCCCAATTCCCCGCCCAGGTTGGGGGTGCGCTCTCTTCTGAGACCTGCACCTCAGTCATTTATGCTGTGACCTTGGACAGCATTTGCACATGGCTACCGATGAACTTAGAGACGCGGGCCGGCCCTCAGCAAGCCAGGAGCACAGCGGCCTTGCACACAAGCAGGGGACAAGGAGGGCCCCTCCCGGAGTGAAGCGGCTCACCAGTCCTCAGACTGGGGCCACCTGTCTCAAGACCCTTGGTGGGCAGCCCTTGGGGGGCAGCATTCAAATCACTCCAGGACGGCCCCTCTAGACCTAGATATGGTTCCGAGTGTCCTGCAGGGAGCTCTTGGGGGAGGGATAACAAGGCAGAGTAAGGAGAAGGGGCCCCACCATCAGGTGCCCAGGTCAAGTCCAGCCGCCCCCCCGCCCCTGCTGAGCACCTTGGGCAGACTTAACCTTAACCCCCAATGCTCACCCCAAGGCGGGTGACAGCTGTGCCTTCCTCACCCAGTGCACATTGCACGGGTTTGGCCACAACAGCTCCCGCCCCCAGATAGCCCTGTTACCCTTTCCCTCCCGCTGCCTTGGATGCCCTGCTCTGCGCCCTCCACTCCACTCCACCGGCTTGAGGGACAGACGTGGCCTTTCCCTGCCCGGCATCACCGATGGACTGGGCCTCCTTGCCTCGATGACCCTCCCATTCGGATTCCATCAGAAACCTCAAGAGGCTGGCGGGACTGAAGCCCCGGCCACATGCAGCTTCCTCCATCCCGGGCCTCGGGGGCTGCGCGGAGCTCGTGGCGGCTGCGGTGCTTGCTCGTCGCTGGAGCTCCAGCTGCTGGAAGCGAGCTGCCCTGGGCCTGGTCCTAGTGCACGGACTTCATCTGTCACTGTCCTGCTAAGAGCCCAGGGTCCATTATGCCTTCAGTGGTTCTCGTGTGGGCCATCCGTTGTCCAGCAGGGACCAGGGCACGGGAGGGGACAGCAGCTCCCTGGGTGGGGTGACAGGGGACCTG
Organism: Rhinolophus hipposideros; assembly: GCF_964194185.1. Classification (NCBI taxonomy): domain Eukaryota; kingdom Metazoa; phylum Chordata; class Mammalia; order Chiroptera; family Rhinolophidae; genus Rhinolophus; species Rhinolophus hipposideros. The sequence continues at coordinate 1,623,019 of NC_138055.1, forward strand.
GAAAACCCAAGTGCTTCCCGGACCTGCGGGGTGTGTGGTCATCACGTCATCCATTCCCGACAGTGGAGGGGATTGCAAATTGGGGTCACCTAATTGCTAATAGATCACTGCAATGAGCACAGTTGTTCTCTGCTTGTCGGGAAGGTGTTATTGTCAGCATGGCTGCTAAGATGGTCCGGGATGCTTGTGGTTGGTCTGTGAAGGTGAAGGTCTGTGCCCGGCGTGGACGTCACATCTGTGTAGGCGGGAATTTAAGTCAACATGGACTGTGAACACAGGCATGTCTGTAGAAAGAAAACGCGACCACACACACGCTCTCTCTCCTTTTCCCTGATAAAACCCTATTTCCATAAAACTCACTGCACAGCGTGAGTCTCCGTGCAGACTGGGTGTCCCGTTCGGCCTCGCTTCAGTCCTGCGAGTGACGAGAAATGAAACAAAGCTCCCATCGTTCCATCAGCTGTTGCACTGGTGGGTTTTAGGCAAATCCCCACAGAAACAGATGAACTCACTGGAAGTCTCCTGGATTCTGGGTGTTCCTGCGAATAAACTTATCATTGGTACTGTGGGCTTTGTAAACATCTGACACCGAATTTACAAAAGGGAAAACTTGAGTAAATGCTAAGACAGCCAGGCAGAGCTGTTGCGTGATTAATTCACAGCTATTAAATTCCTCAGAGAGGTGAGTGAGAGTTTCTTAGGGCAAGAAAGTACGACAAAAGATGAAGGGAAGTGTAAAAACCCTTGAATGCGGAGGCTTTGATACAGTTTCGTGATGCTAAGTGATGTCTAGCTAGCAGCGTGGAATTCACACCTAATCAGCTCACCACCAGTTGTCTAAACTGCGAGAGCCAAACTCCAGATGAGCAGATAAACCCGGGCAGCCAGACTGTGAAGGTCCCATGGCTCTCGTCCCGATGCAGAATTCCATTTTAAAAGGTACAGGGAGATATTTTCAAGCTGTAAACTACAGTCTGTATTTTTTTGGCAATAATTTCATGTATTAGAGACAGCAACCCAAGGGTTGGAGAAACTCTGGAGTTAAAATCGTTGAAGCTGGAATTCCAGGCCCATCAGTGCCCCTCTTCCCACCCCCTTTCCAGCTGCTCCTGGTCCCATCCCTCCTGGTGCAGCTCAGCTCCAGGGGAGGAGATCAAAGAGCTTCCAACCAGAATACACCTTCCTGCTGAGGCCCTGCTGCTGTCCTCGCTGCCACTTCCCAACTACAGAGGGAAGCGCTGTCTCTCTCGATTTATCTGGTAAATAATCATGCTCTGGCTTCAGCTACAGTTTGAAATTTATGTTTCACTTCTGAGTGGAATCTCAGCACAGTACCTTAACTGTGGGAGAATGAAGTTTCCGGATGAACAACGGGACATTGAACGGGCCAGCGTCCTGTTTCAATGGAATATTTAACTGAAATACGGCGTCCAGGCAATATATTCTCTGGACAATTTAGAAAGGAGTTACAGCAAAGCCACAGAAGTGGATGTATCATTTGCATATGTGTTTGCCTCAGAAGGGGTCACGAGAAATACAAGATGCCTGCTCTCTTGCTATCTCTCAAGTCACAGGGGAGCGTGTGCAGGCCGGGCCCTGCAGCGGAGAACAAAGAAGCCCCACAGTGTCAGCTGGCTCTCCGAATGCCTCTGTGAACTGCGTTCTGTTCTAACTGCCGCCTTAGATGAAAATACCGGCATGAAGGCCTGGAGGCCAAGGGCTGAATTTGGAATTAATTCTCAGATACGGAGGACTCTTGCGCGGGACTGTGGCCACATGTGGAGAACCTGTCCCAGTGCTGGGCTCTGGCCTGTGGCCGGCTCCTCCCTGGGGCCATCCAGGCAGTTGGACATGGACTGTGGGTCACTTCCCCTGAGACGGGCAGAGCCCCGCAGGGCCAGGGCAGGTCCCTGAAGCTCCGGGGCTAGTGTGAGAGAAACAGGGTGCCTGCCACTGGATGTGCCCCAAAGGGAAATAAATGGTCATTGTCACCAAGGGTGGACATCTCACCCAGGACAGAAGTCATGACTCTTCGGCCTGAGAGAAAACACTTTATTGCCAGCCCTCCTGAGATAATGGAGAGAGGTCCAGGGAGCCCTGCCTCTCTGCGTGGACCTTTGCTACCACTGGCCATTTGGGAGAGAAGCCAGCGGGGATGGTAGCTGACTATTACTGAATGCACTGTGAGTAGCAAGCAGACTCCGTGAAGAAAGTCTGTTAGAATTCTGAATTGTTTACTCACAAACTTACAGAGAGAAACTTTTTATAATCTGGCACCCATCAAGAAGCAGGGGTCCAGAACCCCCCCCCCCCGAAAGGAAGGGGTTGGATGGTTTTCCAGGCTTAGTCTCCCAACCTGCCCTCACCCAGAGCAGCTGCGCTGAGCGTCTGGGGACACACGCCTGGCGCGGCTCTGCGGCTCTGAGGACAGGGTTGAGAAGTATGATCGTGGCAGTGGTGGGTATCAAGTCTTTTCACTCTCCTCTGGTATGTTACCAAATTGCTTTGGAGAGAGGCAATTCCATTTATATTTCCACCAGCCAGGAAGAAAGCAGTCATTTCCCTGCACCCTCCCTAACATCAGATATTATGCTTCTAAACTGCCAATTTGAAAGATGGGAAAAGATCCATAATTGCCCCTATTTGCATTTTAAAATGCCCCGTGAGGCTAAGTGTTTCTCAGGCGTTTGGTGCTTCTGATGTGACTTATCTGTTCCAGGCACTTGTCTCCTTAGAGGGAGAGAAAGCCTCCTGAAATGCGGAGGGGACAAGGCTTTGCCACCTTTGCTGCTAATATTTTCTTATACAAGCTCTTTGTGTTTTAATGACAGAAGAAAGACGACGCGTTGCTTTAGGACAATAAATATTAAGGAGTTAAACTCTGCTAGTAAATGACAAAGACTAGCAGATTCAGGTAAGCTATAAAAGACACTTATAGAAAGCATACATAAAACAAATGGTAAGTTAATGACAGTTATGAGAGGGAGAAAAATTACCATGTGATATCCCTCATTTACGTGGGTGACATGAGGCACACTTCCCGGGGAAAGCCTGTTGTTGGCTGCACTTCCCTCTTCTTAGTGATGGAGCTGTACACACAAGATTTTTCCGACACATGTAAACCCCCGGGCTGGATGTCCGGCTCCCGTCCCCACACAAGACCCTGCTCGTTCCCGGCTCCCGGGACAAGCGACAGGGCCTGCCTCTGGCGAGCTCCATCCGTAGCTGCTCACTGATGGACCCCAAATTCATCACCTCGGTTAATTCTTACAGCAACCCTGTGAGTAGCTATTACTGCCCACAACTTACAAGAAGAAACAGGTGCAGGTGCCCCGGAGTCTCCTGAGTGACGAGGCTGGAACGGAAGCCCCAGTTTGGTGGGTGGCAAGACACTGCCGCGCAGGAACGTTGGAGGGAAGCAACAGGGAAGATCTAATGGGGAAAGCAAAGGAAGAGAAAGGACGGTGGCCACACGAACTTAAAATAAAGGTCCACTGCAGAGCAGCAACCGTTTAATGGACAAGGAGGGCCATTGTGTGTTGATAGGAAGGATATCTTACAGCTCAGTAGGAGATAGCATCGGAGCATTTCTACTAAATACCAGCATCTAAATATACAAACCAAACGCCTTTAGAAATACAGATGTAAGTGAGCAGAACCCATTTACAGATTATGTCAAATAGACAATGTAAAATTAAAGAGCGGATGGATTTGAATGGTCTTACTAAAAAATGTTGCGTTCACTTGTTTCTATCAAACATTGAATCACACAAAATTATCATTTCATCGTTTTAAGCTGCTGTGAAACCCATGCAAAGTAGTGATTATATATCACAACAATATCAATTAATGCTAATGTATTAAACTAGAAATTAATTTAAAAATTGCTCACACAGAGTAAATTGCTTGTAAAGGTAAAAAAAAAAAAAAAAAGAAAACAACAACAACAAAAATCTTGGTGAAAACGGCTCGAATCACAAGAATAACCAGCGCAGGTCACCACCAGGCTCCTGGGACCGCAGCTGAGCCCCCAGCAGAGGAAGAAGGAGCGGCCCAGGACACGCGTGCAGTGAGTGATGATGGAAGAACCCACTGGATTGGCTTTTCCTTTCTGAAAAACCTTTTTTCCCTCTAATTAGGTGTCATGTACGATTCCATCATCTCACAGCATGAAAACTGTGTTCCCTGTGCTGGCAATGGTTTCCTTCCTCCTTAGGTTCCCATTTTGAAGTGGCACATGGTGCGTTGGCCGACCCGTCCTGTCCTGGGCTGAAACTTAACCCCACCCAGGAAGCGTCCGGTGTCCCCAGGGCCGGCTGGGGAAACGCACCTCTTCTCCTTGCTGGAGCTCGGAGCTGAAACTCCATGGACGGCTCCTTCATACGGCAACAAGCTACACAGAAAGGAGTTGGTCCCTGGTTTTGTCCTCGTCCTGAAGCAAACGCCTTGAGAGCGTAGGTCTTGGCAGTTCTGAATGCCCAGAGCCTCGGAGAGGATGTCCCAAAAGCATCGATCCAATGGGTGGATTAACTAATTAACCCATGAATTGTCTTCAATTGAGATTTAATAGTTACAGAAAATGTCACACAGACGTTAAAGATTATTGGGGACTGCCCAGTTCCAGCTCCGGTGTGAAACCATCAGAAGTCATCACTCATCCTTACAAGAAAACAACTGGAAAATCTAAAATTATTTGACATGCTTCACCACACGTTTCAAGCATGGGAAGGTAATTTAATAGCGTGCGTCCAAATCTGTTAGATTGTTTCATTTCTTTCAAAGCTTTTTTTTTTAAAGAAATACATTAAAGTTCAGTTGAACACCATCTTTTTCTGCCTCTCTAATCCAGTTCCCTTCCCTCTCTCCTAAAATTGGCTTCTATTTTCCACATTCCTGTTTTTTACATGTATAAGATGTATGCATTTATAAATAAACAATATATCTACTCATTTACATTGTTTTAAAACTTTATTTAAATGGCATTATGCCATCTTTCCTTTTGTAATGTGTCTTTTTTTTTTTTTTTTTAACTCAGCATTGCGTTTGGGGTTTCATCCCTGTAGACTTCCGTGTGGTTTGAGCTGATCCATTCTGAACGCCGACGGCAATGCTTCCTGTGGATAAGAAGATGTGCCCGTGCCCCAGACACTGAGCGTGGAGTTGTTTCCAAAATATCTGCACGTGGGTCTGTGTGTCTTTGGGCCCCATCGATGTCCCCAAATTGCTCTTCCACATGCTGTGCCAATGCTGTGTGGCCAGCGGGGCCCCACGGGGTTGTGCGTGAGCTTGGGGCCATCGGCTTGTCATGTGGCTGAGGTGGGAGCACCTTCCAGCATCTGTCCCCTTGGCAGTGGCCCTGGTGCTGTCATCTGTTTTTTTCTGTCCACTCCTGGAGCCCAGGTTGGGCAGACACATTCCTCCTCCTTGTAGCGTCTCCTGACTGAAATAGCCACTCTCATTCTCGTTAAAAAATAAAAAGTCCCACGTCTTTCCAGCCAGGAAGCCCCCCGGCTGCATGGGGTTTGTAATCAGGATGGGGCGAGCCTCCCGGCCCCAGAACTTCAGGGCACACTGTGCACACCTGGTGTCATGGGCTGAGCTGTGTCCCCCCAAATCCATATGTTGGAGCCTGAGCCCCCAGGATCTCAGAATGTGACTGTATTTGGAGAAGGGCCTTCAAAGAGGTGATTAAGGTAGAATGTGGTCATCAAGGTGAAACCCTAATCCAATCTCACTGGTGTTCTTATAAAAAGAGGAGATCGTATAACAGACATAGACGGACGACCATGTAAAGACACAGGGAGAGGCCGGCCACCTCCGTGACAGGAGAGAGCCCGCAGGAGGGACCAGGCCCAAGGACAGCTTGATCTCGGACTTCCAGCCTCTGGAGCTGTGGGGAAATCCATTCCCGTTGTTTAAGCCGCAGCCTGCGGTTCCCTGTTATATGGCCCAGCTGACCAACACCTGGCCATTTAGGGCACACGGCCCCCGCCTCTCGGTGTGCTCAGGGTGGGTGCACGACCCACATGGGGGCTTCTCCTAAAACCATTGGGAAGCAGAGGAGCCCAAAGATTCTGGAGTAGTCCGTACGGGGCCAGGGCAGCTGGTGGCCACTGACACCTACTGCCGCACAGGGGTGCCGGGGCTGGGGGCTGGGGGTCAGCGAGAAACAGCCGGGACATAGACAGGGGACTGCTCGCCAAAGGCTGGTCGTGTCCAAGTCCAGCTGTGTTGGCGTGGACCCACGCCGGTCTTTTAGGCAAGTGACGTTCTGTCGTGACGTGCGGCAGCCCCTTGCCCGTGGGTGTTGGGGCTGTGTCCTTGTCCCTGTGCGTTTGCAGGGCTCCCCCTGCCACCTGGCACGCGGCGCACAGTCTGCAGGACTCCGGTGGGCCGAGGGTCACGTTCCGTCGACTTGCTGGCGGCAGGCGTGTGAGGAGCGTGATGGAAACGCGGGCAGGCTCGCGTGCTGTGATGCTGCCGCTTCCTGTCCCTTTCCTTAAGCGAGTGGCCTGATGTCTGTGAAACATGGCTGTCCCTTGGAGGGTACAGTGAGCAGATTTTGGGAGCTTGAAACGGCAAAAGTCTCATTAAGTGAACCCGCTTCCCCTTTGCACGTCTTCCTGGTTGGTTGTGACAATGACAAGAGCAGCCACACTGCTGAGCGTTTTCTCAGAGGGCGTTCCGGGGTCCCGCACGCCCTCCGTGGGTTGCTCCAGAGCCAGGTTCTGTCCTGTCATAATATTTACCTCCTCAAGACAAACTGCTCAATTTTCCCATCACTTCAGGGGTTTGTTGTGGCAAGAGATAAACTTGCCAGAGAAAATTAAATCCTGTGGGGTTTCTTTCTATTTTTTATTTTTTATTTTTTATTTTTTGGAGGGAGGTAAGGACAACACATGAGAAAGACCAACCAGAAAACTGCTCCTTACATCACAATGCGGCTACTGGCATGATTAAGAAACTCATTCCACGGAGAATTGCACAGCACGGGATATACCACTGAGTGGTACGTATTTTAAGCTGGGTAAGAAATTTACTCTAAGAGAAAACAGCCTTAGGAATTTAGGAAAATGTGAAGCTGCCTGGAGGCCCCCTGGTTGGTGCGTGAACGCTGCACTGATGGGGACAAGGGCAGGTCCCCAGGTCTCAAGGACCAGGCTGTCAGGCCACCGGGTCATGGAGCCCCAAGCCCTCTGACAGCACTGAGCCCAGCAGGCGGCTTTCCGGAACGGACTTTATGTTTCAAAGAGAAGCCTGTGCAAATTCCTGTTGATGTTGGGGCCCCTGGGGACACGGCACCACCAGAGGTCTCCACCTGGAGCCAGGAGTCAGCCTCAACTCCCAAGCTCCCCAACTCTCTGTCCCTGGAAAGATTCACCACGACTCTTCTCCCTGGACAAAGAGGAAATGTGCTTCCCGTTGTTGGTATGGAAGCAGCAGAATTGTAATACCCGACAACGAAAGGGAAAACGCCGCTAGTTGGGTTTTAAGTAACTCTGTTGGGGACGTAGAGGTTTCGTTTTTATTGGATTTCCTTTGAACTCTAGCCCCTTATAAGACACCGTCGTTCTGTCTTTACATGATGTTTAAGGGGCAATGGGCCCTGTGTTCAGAAAAAACCAGAAGCAGAAACAAAGCCACTGGGGCTGCCTGCTCGGGACACAGCCCTGGGGGAAGGTAGGTCTCCACCAATCCTTTCTCCTCTCTCTGTCCTGTGTGTCTGTCTCTCTGTCTGTCATACACACACACACACGCACACCCCAGTGAAACATCAGACCTGGGCAGTTTTTCCAGGCAGGTGAGTGGCTGCGGTGTGTGTGGCTTTGACACATTTCCTCACGCAACACCCTCCAAAGCGCACAGCCCCACCCGTGAGCTCTTTTTGCCAAAAAAAATTAAACTGGAGTCTGAGTCTGAGCAGGACCCAGTGAGCGTGTACACAAAGTGCCAGGACAGGAGACGTGTTATAAACACCCAGGAGTGTCACACACCAGAGTCTGGAACGTCGGGCCGTCTACAGGACAATCGATGTTCTTCCACAGAAAACACACACACACACACACACACACACACACACACACACACACACACACACAACCAAAAACGGAGAGACGCACGATTGAAAGAACCTGCGGGAGACCGACCGCACGGAAGGACATGAAGAGTCGTCTGGGCCTGACGTGCGAAGCGCCTGCCCTGAGGGGGACACAGGCTTCAGGGGGCTCAGGACGTAAGCGGCTCCACACAAGCCGCCTCCTTCTGCTTCTGCCTTAGAGGGAGGGGCCGAGGTGTTTTGTGATAAAATAAGTTACATCTAGGATTTATTTTCAAAACAACCCATTTGGGGGAGTTCGAAGTGGGGATGCAGCTGAAACAGAACGGGGCGTGTTTAAAATGGAGAAGACGGTGATGGACGATGGAGTTCGTGTGACTAGTCTCTGCTTTTATACACTGGAGCGTTTCCAAACTATGAGGCAAAGTCTCTCAGGAAGTGCGAGGTGTGCCACCGAAGCCTGCTGGGCCCGCGTCCCAGGTGGGGACCTTGGGGCTGCAGCCTGGAGGTCGAGCGTGGTGGCCTCGGCACATGCAGTGGAAGCCACACTCTGCTGAGCCTCGTAGACCCTTCTGGAATGCAAGGTGGACTCTGCTTGTCCATTGGTCCGGAGCTGACCCACAGGCTTCAGCCGCGAGGCCAGCTCCCTGCACTGCCCTGGGTTTCGGGCTCGCTCAGATCCTACCCTCCTTCTCCAAGTGTCCCTACCACAGGCCCAGTGGGACCTGGACTTCCATCGTGGATGGGCTCCTGTGAGGCCTCCTCATGTCAGGCCACATGGACGCCTGTTAGCCTCTCCCGAGAGGCCCAGGGAGAAGGACAGGGGTCATGAGTGTCTGCACAGCTCACAATTCCGTGACATTGGACAAGCCCTTCATTCAGACTCTCAATCCTGATGGCCGGGGTGGGGGTGGGGGCTTCCTCAAAAAGCTGCAGTTTCTTAATTTAGTTATTCAGCAGATCTTTCTGAGTGTCTGCTATGAGCAGCGTGTCCTGGGGACGGAAGGTGCAGCCGTGAACACTACAGGGGCCAGCCCTGCCTTCCAGGATGCCAGGCATCCTAGGAACATGGTGGCTCCATCAGAGCTGCTGTTGTAATGCCCTTCCCTGGGCACAGCAGGACAGAAGCCCAGGCCTACCGCCTGCCAGGTGGCCCCTGGGTGAGCTCCTCCCTGGCAGACAGGCCACAGTCCCGTCTGCAGTGCAGACTTCATAGCAGTGAAAACTGCACAAAATGCCCACCCACAGAGCTGATTTAGTACATGAGGGTCCGTCATGTGATGGAATGTTATGCAGGCATTCACAATTATAATTACAAACTGCAGAGCCACATACAAATATGTATGGTATAAAGCTGCATGCATGCTGTGATTGTAACTGGGTGAAAACTGCATGTGTACACGCGCATATGTGTGTGCACACACGTGTGTGAACACACATGTGTGCACATGTGAGTGCTTCTGTGTGTATGCACGTGTGTGTGGGTGTGTGCACATATGTGTGCTTTGTGTGTGCATGTGTGCACGTGTGCCAGTGTGTGTGCACGTGTGTGTATAAGGGCTGGGAAGACAAGCAAAGAATGAAGTGTTTCCCTAGGTGATGGGGTGTCCATGACTGGTATTTGTTGCTCTTTTGGACACATTGTCATGTTCTAACATTATTTTTGTCTCAATACAATGGAAATGAGGAAAGAAAACTTTGCAGGATAATATTATTCCTGGGGCTGAGCAAATTGAGCCTCTCTCACATCAACCACATTTCCCCAGGGGCCTTGGCAGCCACTTGCCTGCAGGAAGCTCAGCAGGAAGCCTCCCAGCTGGGCTGCTGGGCTGCTCCCCCCACCCCCACCCACCTCGTTGCCTGTGCTGTCCTGCGGCCCGTCTGCCTGGTGGGCGCCTGCTGTGAACACCCACAAAATGTACAGGGCACTGGGAATCCTGTGACGAAGGGAAGACACAAACAAAAGTAAATCTGCATGGACCCCTTCGGGGTGGGTATGGAGCAGATGGAACAGCTTGGACGGACATTCCTGCCAGGAAACTTGTGCCGGAAAGGACCGCTGTAAGGAAGTCCAAGGATGGGCAAGTGCCTGGGAAACAGGCAGAGCGCAGTAGGCGGGGGAGGGGCTGGGAGACCCAGTGCCCCCCCAGAGGCTGTGTCCTGCCTCAAGCTTCCTCGCACAGCCCAGCACGTCCCTGTTCCCCTCCAGGCACCAGTGCCTGACAGGAGCTCTCACCGCCCTGCCCTCCCTCGGGGTCCTGCGTGCTGGCCGGGCTGGGCTCTGCCTGGCCCCCCGAAAGCCCTTCCTTTCTGATGTGTCTGTCCCCGGACTGTGACTGGTGCCAGCCGCCCTTCTCTCTTTGGGGACTGCCCCTGGGCTAGAGCACTGCAGTGCCTGCCCACACAAAGGGCCTGATGTGTCTGGGAGATGGTGACCTGCCCCCTGAGCCAAGGACCGAGGGGTGTGGGTGGGAATGTCCTGCCTGCCTGGGTCAGGACGTCTTCGTGTGGCTGACGTGGCAGAAGGGCCCCGACGGCTCACAGGAAGGTGCCGCTGTGGTGTTGTGCCTGCAGTTGCACCTCCGCCTGGCTTCTCCCTCTTCCTGCCCTGCACCCCTCATCCCGCAGGGTCTCCGGGCAACGGTGCATTATCACAGCCTTGCACAAGGGTCCTCCCGCTGAGGCCTGACCTGAGCTGGCACCAGCAGGATGTGGCTCTGTGCCCTGCCCCTCCACCCCCACCCCACTGCTCTGCCCTGGCAGACCCTCCACTCTCCCGGGACACGCCCACAGCTCCCTAAGGAATCTCCCCGTGCCTGGTCCACGCTCCCCACACGCCTGACTGCACAGCCCCACCCACACCCAGCTCTGATGACCCGTCCGTCACCGGGTCTTCATGGCATCTCACTGGTTGTCCGCGTCGTGCGCCGTGCCGAGACTGCCAACTACACGCCGTGGATGGGACCCCTGCTGCCTGGAGCTTATTCCACGTTCTTTTACTTTATGGCTCCTCTACCTAGAAACATCCATTTCACTTGTTGTCAACGAAACCAAGGCCACATTCTCCATCCTGGCATGCAAAGCCTTCCACATTCTCGGTGGATGAAACACTGTGCCCAGCGTGTGCCCAGGAAGTGGCTGAGCTTCCGACCAACGCTGCCCGGAGGAGTGGTGGCCGGTGGGCGATCCTGCCCTGGAGTCGCTCTCAGTTCCAGGCTTCTGCTCATCTTCTTACTCACCCCCTCGCCCGGACCCAGCAGCCTCTCTACCCTGTCCTCCACGGGCACCGCACCCCCTGGAAACCTGGGTTTTACGAAGTGTGACCATCTGTTCCCCATTTATTGTGCTCAGCGGCCCCCCGTTTTCTCGACTGTGACACTGGGTCCCATTAAGTGCAGTCCTCGGCGTTGGGGGCCCTCTTCCCCACTTGGCCGTCACCTCCCCGTGGCTGCAGGCATTGATCCCATACAGCCCGTCACCCCAGTCGCATGGCCGCTCTCAGCCCCGCCCCCACTGCCACTCATCCTCCGTCCTTCAGTCCCTCCCCGTCCTTCCAGACCGGCTGCAGACTCGCCCTCCTCCTGGAATGCGCCTTTCAATCCTGTGCACCTCAGCTCACTGACTCCTCCCCAGGCCAGGTCAGGGTCCCTGTCACACGTGCTCCTCGTGAAGCTCACACGTGTCCTCACGTGTTTGCGTGTGCGCTCAGTTTTCAATGTCTGCTTTTCAGTGGTCACACCCGTCAGTCACCATGCTATTCAGCGGTGAGCTCGGCACCTGCCCCGGGCTAGAGGCTCAGGAAAGGTCTGCTGATTGAATGATTGACTGACTAAATGAAAGGAGCCACGTAAGCAGACTCCGCAGAGCACACAGTAGGGTTCTCTCCCAGCGCCGTGCCTTCAGCTGTTTTCAGCCCAGACCTGAGTCTGCCCCCACACCTGGCCCTGCCTTGTCTACAACTCCCAGGCCGGGCCTACCTGAGTTCACCTGTGTATGTACGTTTACCTGTTTGGACACGCAGACACATGCAGCAGTGAGGGCGGTGAACTCAAGCATGTACACAGTGTGTTCCCCTCCCCCGCTACTGGAATGTCGATAGACACGAATCCATATTGAGGGCATTCTGCAAACTGTCTGATCAGTCCCCCTAAAATTGTCAAAGACACCAAAACCCAGAAAATCTGAGACACTGCCACCATCCAGTTTAGTCGGCGTAGGTGTCCAAGCAGACTAAACATAATGCCATGTCCCTGGGCGGTATCCCGGGACAGACAGAGGAAATCGGGGAAAAACTGACAAGACCTGAATAAAGTGTGGGTTTTAGTGAATTGTAATATATCAACACAGGCCCGTTAGTTGTGACAGACGCACCACAGCAAATAACGGCAGATGACAACAGGAGGGCACTTGGGTGTGGATATGTACGGGGACTCAAGGTACCATTTTTGCAACTTTTCTGTAAATTCTAAAATAAAAAAGTCTATTTAGGGACATCCATTTTCAGTTGCCTCAAGGAAGGAGCTTGAAAGCTGTCACTCTCATCCTTACAGTAAGAAAAATGCTAAACAGACTGAAAAGGAGTGACTACACAAACCGTCGGGGAATGGAGGTGGCCACACTGACCACCAGCGGGAACCTGGTGGGACGGGCGGAGAAGAGTCACAGCAGAGATGGGTTTAGAGGAGCTGCAGCCACGGGGACCACAAGAGGGTCGGAGGTCTCCAGTGCTCCTTTGACAGATGCTGGGACAGGACACTGAGAAGTCCCTGCACCTCAGCCTCGGGGGCCAATGCTCTTATGGGTTCTGCATACAGGAATGCCACCAGGTCCTCAGAGTGAGGAGCCAAGGAAAACGTCCCAGGGGCTCTGGCAAGGGGACAGGAAAATGACCTTGCTGAAAAGTGCTCAGAGCGTTCCCGTAACAGTGATGGTCTCTCCAGGGAAACAACGTCAGGGGAGCCTTATCTCACCGGACTGGGGGGCATGGCGTACCGTTGACAGCTCCACCCCACCCCCACCCCTGTAGCCTTCCTGACTCACCTGAGAGGAGGGAACAAGCTGGGGGACACTTGTGAGAGTCAAGCACAGGACAGAGCCCCACGAAAGGACTGAAATTCGGCCATGGGGCCAGACACTTCCCTTTCTCACACCTGCCACCCATCCACAGGACTCTGTCCTAACGAATTACAGCTGAAGAGCCAACATGCGCAGCTCATGTTAAGAGGCGTTCTTAGGAAAACACAGACACATCAGGGAGACAGAAACAAGGGCGTTAGAAGAGCTGGCAGCCTCTGCTACTATGGCCACACTGCACATGCATGAGGCCCGACTCCCAGCCAAGCTAACACGAAACCCACTAACGGTCTTTAATCTCAGTTCCTGCCCAGAACGCCATGTCCAGATTGCAACCACAGACATTGCAAGACATGCTAGAGGCAAAAAAACCCAGAGTCATGAGACACAAAGGAAGCGCCCACACCAGACTCAGAGAGGACACAGATTTGGAAACGATCAGACAGGAATTTAAAATAACCAATATGAAAATGTGAAGGGCGATAAGGGTCAGCAGCTGTCACATGTGAGAAGAGACGAGTCAGGTGAGCAAAGAGGTGGCAACTACAGGACGGGGTCGGAAGGAGATCCCGGAGGCCATGCTTCGCCGTCACAGAAGCGCAGAACCTCTGTGGGCTCCCTGCGAGGCCAGACACAGTCAGGAGGGAGGCGGTGTGAAGACACGTCAATAGAAACTTCCCAACTAAAATGCAAAGAGAAAAATAATGCAATGAAAGCAGGATGGGGGGAGAGGAAACAGACCATCCAAGAACCGTGAGATGATAACAATCCTAACACACACACAACGGAAATGCCACGAGGAGAAAATAGATGGCAGCTGCAGGAATATTTAATTTCCCAACATTACAGACACCAAACCACAGATCTGGCAAAGGTGGGATAAATAGCAAATATCTACACCCAGGCATACAGTTCTGATGAAAGAAATACAAATTCCAAGTAAACGGAGAGAGATCCTACGTTCATGGATTAAATGGTTCAATATTTTTAAAATGTCAGCCCTTTCTCATTTGATCTGTTGAGTCAATGCTAGCCCCATAAAAATCCCAGAAAGCTATTCTGTAGAAGCTGATGACGTGATTCTGAAGTTCACATAGAAAGGCAAACAAAGTAGATATCCGGCACAGCAGCGATGGAAACCAAGGTGTAGCGCACACGCTACCTGATTTCGAGACTTCTGACGAGCTGCAGGCGGCAGGACGACAGGGCATTGGTACGAGAACAGACACGTAGTGCGATGAAGGAAGAACCGGGAACCCGGAGAAGACCCACAGAGAGATGGCCCGCTGGTCCTTGAGAAACGAGTGAAGGCAATTTCCTGCGGTGAGGATGGGCTTTTCCACAAAGCACGCTGGAGAAAATGCAGAGCAAAGCACAACTAGACACACGCCTGACACCTGTCCCACGTTCACTCAGTCTGGACCATCGATGTAAAGGTAAAATGCAGAAGTCCTAAACCGCTAGGAGGAACCCGAGGCGACCTTGGCTTTCATGGTGAGACTTGACAATAAAACCACAAAAGCATGATCCGTGAAGAAAACACAAGTTGGGATTTATTAAATTATAAACTTCTGCTTTGCAAGTGACTGACTCTTAAGAGGATGAAAAGCCAAGCCGTAGATGGGGAGGACGTGAGCAAAATATACACATCTCATGACGGAATTGTATGCAAAATATGCAAAGAATTCTTGGAACTCAACAATGAGAAAACAGCCCAGCTGAAAAATGGGTCAAAGGTCTGAATAGCCACCTCGGATAAAAAAATGTATGGAGATGTCAAATCAGCATATGAAAAGATGCTGGACATAATTTGTCATTATGGAGTTGCAAATTAAAACAATAATGAGATACAAATACACCCGCTAGAATGGCTGAACGCCAAACAGCAACTCTCATTTACTGCTGGTGAGAATGCAAAACGGTGCCGTCAATTTGGAAAACACTTTAGACATATCTTCCAAAGCTACTCAGAGTCTTACCATCCAGTCCAGCAATCACACTCTCCAGCATTTACCCAACGGCCCACACAAAAGCCTGCATGTAAATGCTCACAGCAGCCGGATTCACAGTCGCCCCAACTGGAAGCACCCACGAGGTCCTTCAGTGGGTGAATGGATAAACACAGCCTGCTCGCTCCAGACCACGGAGTATTATGAAGTCCTAAAAACAAATGACCTTGGAAGCCGTGAAAACCAGGGATGGACTTCAGACGCATATTTCTAAGTGAAAGAAGTCAGCCTGAAAAGCTGACGTACTCTCGGATCTCAATTATGAGACATTCTGTATATACAGACAAAGTTATGGGGACGGTAAAAAGCTCAGCGGTTGCCTGGGGGGGGGGAAGGCATTGGCATGGGGGGGGTTAGGGTTGCGAAACTGGTCTGTGTGACAGCTGTAGGCATGATACATTACATGTACACTGTGCACATATGTATGAGAGGTGACGGAGTCTATGAATAGGTGACATTATGCTCCTGTGCAAACGCGTGGAGCTGCACAGCGCAAAGAGTGAACCTTAACATATGCAAACGTGGAGACTCATTTAGGAGATTATGGGACCCCAGGAAGGAACACAGATGTGACAAGGGAAGTTCACTGTCTTACAAACGTGTGCCACGACCTCCCTGACGTGGGTGGGGAAGCTGCTGACCTGAGTGACCTTGGAAATGAGAAGAGTGTAGAACACAGGAGTGCACGGAGCAGCACACTAGCTGAGACGGTTCCCCAGCCGGGGAGTGGGTGCCCATCCCCACGGTCCTCCACCCGTCACACTGCAATCGACACGTTTAGGACACGGGTGGCCGACCGTGGGAGCCAGCTTGGCTCCGTCAGAGTGGGAATTTACAGATACACGAGGAAAAGAGGCCAGAAATACTCACGTGGTGATGGGATAGTCGGGACATCATAAAGCCACATGTAGCTTATCATACATACAGATGTCACATGCAGAAGTACTTACAGTTGTGTGTGTGCATGTAGGTGCAGAGGTAGGTGTACAAACGAGAGGGCCTATGGAAGCGGCACCCTCGCGACCCAGGTCTTGGTTTCTGATAATATCCCACCGCAAGAAGCAGGGCTCCGACAGGAAAAGGCGGCTCCGATTACAGGCCTGGGGGTGGGAATCCGTAGCTAGTAACTGCGATGCCCGATGCCCGTAGCAGTAATTCCAGAAAGTGCTAAGAAAAGAAACAGAAACAAACACAAAAATGCAGTGATGCAAAGAATCCAAAAAGAAAGGCATTTCTAAAGGACACAGGAACCAGCTGAAATTGCTCCCAATGACCCAAGTTGGGATAATTTGAGGAACAGAATAAATAATTTTAGAATATAATCCAAAGTACAGAATTCATATCTGTGTCCATAGCCAGAGAGATAAATGACTGTAAAAATAAATAAACGGAACAGAAGAGACAGACCTCCCGTGCAGAAGAGTTCCAAACAGTTTCTGTAGTTATGTACTCCATCCTCAAATGGGGGTGCATAACCCCCACCCCTTCAATGTGGCATCTACATAGAGATGTGCTTCCCAAGAGGACAGGATGGAAAGGGGAGGGGCAAGAAGTAGCTTTAAGAAACAAGACAAATGGTACTTCACGCAGCTGGAGGTCAGCACAGGGAGTTACAAGTCATACTGGCAGCTGCACCCTGCGTACAACAGGCCGAGGACAGTTTACAAGGGGTGCCTGGTGACGTGGACAGAGCTTCACCAATGCCGGCGAGATGCCGCCGTCCCTGTGGGCCCCCCTGGAAGGGCGGGGGTTCCACCCTGTGACCAGTTGGGGCCATCGCCCAGATGCCTCTCCTCTGGTGCTGGGAGGGGTTGCCGGTCCCCTCCCGCCTGGGGGCCGTAGAGCGACAGCCACCAGAGGGTCTCTCCTCAGCCCTCACGGGGGCCTGGCCCCTTCCCGTCTCCTTAGTTATGTAAGGAAAAGACGTTCATGGCACATACTTGAGAAATGCGGGGCGTGGGCAGGAAACCATCATCCCACCAGACAGGTTCTGATGCAGGCCCGATTTTAGAAGAAAAATGGGACCATATCACATTCTTAAGGGACTTCTCCTTAAACTTTAGAAGGTCTCTGGACCATCGTCCTGGGTCATTGGATGCTCTTTCATGTGCCCATCACAAGTCGCTGCACGGCTCTACCCAAACGGACGGGCAGATACGCCGAGATGCGAGCCCCCACAGCTAAGGGACCATCTCCTTTTCTTGGAAGGTTCAACTGTGAAACAGCAAGCCAGCATTTGAAGTGAGACCTTCCAGTAAGCCTGAACCCCAAATCCTTCTGGTTAGTGTACAGCCGTATTTTGGAGAATTTTGAGATGTGCTGAAGGGTGTGTTGTCTCTTTATCCGTTTCCTCAGCTGGAGAAGTGAGTGGCCTGAAAAGCACATTTAACCAAATGGAGTTTTTTCTCTTGGAGCTGTTCAAACTCAGTTCTGCTGCAGGCACGGGAGTTCCTATTTATATGACAAATAGCCCGCTTCCAGCCTTGGAAAAAAAAACTTACTTATTGACTATTCCATCTTGTGGAAACAAATTATTATCTGTGGATTGTTCACGGATGGTGGCGGGGGAAAAGCAGCCAGGGGAACGTTTGGGATGACCTGAGGCCCCTCTGATGATGTACCACAGGATGTGGCTCAGGCCCACACGGGGTCTCAGAGGAGAGGGGCCGGCGCGTCCGTGGGGTTGAGGCCCCGAGCTCTGCGGGAGAAACAGCAGAGGCTGGTGGAGAGGCAGGAGCCAGCTGGTGTGTCATCGCCTCTGCTCTCCGCTGTTCCACGGCTTCACGCGCACACATGCAGCAGGCCCCTGCGAGCCTGTGCCACCGTCGGTCCCCCTGGGGTTCCCCGCTCTGGCCTATCAGCCCCTCCATTGCCGGCCAACAGCCTGGTCCACAAAGGTGACCCACGCACCCTGCAGGGAGGACGCCTGCATGCACGGTGAGGGGATGTGGAGACAGTAGCCTGGGCAGGTGAAACGAGGCCGAGTCGTGGAAGAGACACAAAGGACAGTTAGTGGGAGCACGTGTGTGAACTTGGCCAATTAACAAAATCAAGTAAGAAAAGGGGAAAAAAGGTCCTCTAGCACCCGGTGCTGTTGCACTCTGTTAAGATGAGGAGGCTGGAATGGCTGACTCTTGGCCTGCAGTCTGCCCCTCGTCGGGGGTCCCTGCTGGGGTCCCCCAGTGTGTCAGCCGACGTGACTACACGTGCAGGTACGTGTACCTCCGAGAGCTGAGGCCGTGGCACGGAGAGGCTGGCCCTGCAACACGTGGCCTGGACACCAGGGTAGACGCCTCACCTGCTGGGCAGTGTCCTCACTGGTCAGCCAGTCGGAGTTTTGTTGTCCCCGTGCGTAAGGGCGGAGCCACACCGTGAACATTCAGGGCTGAGCTGGGTGCCCCGCGGGGACAGTCACTCAGGAAGCCGCATGGCCCCGACCGCACAGCTCTCAGAAGACTAGAACAGACGAGATCACCTGCTCCAGAAGCACCTGGGCCTTTGGGGGAAGCGTTGGAAGTGATGGGATGTGGCGGAAACTCCTGCATTTGGGGCCAGATCCGCGCGGCGCAGGGGACGAGCGGGCCAAAGCCATCTCCTGGGAACCTGTGACCCTGGCGGCTTAGGCCAGTTTTGTTTTGTTTTCCCATCTGTGCAATGGGGCTGATAACCGTGCTACGGGGAAGCTGTGGAGGTTAGAGCCCTGTATGCAGAGCTGGGACGCAGCTGTCATCGTCCAGGGACTCCAGGAGAAGGGAGAGAAACGGGAAACCAGGGACCTCAGCTCAGCCAGAGCTCCCGCAGCTCCTGCCCTCTGAGCTCCCTGCCCGGAGGGGCCCGCCAGGGGACCCAGACCCTTCCTGGGAGGACCGGAGAGGTGCCAGGAGCGGGGGAGGGGGTTCTGCCTGCGCAGTCAGGAGGGTCCTGAGGGCCAAACTGGCTGTCCTGACGTCATCTCTTTGCACTGACCTGTGCTCAGCTGTCTGTGTCCTGCTCACCCAGGTTGGCGTGGGCTCTGGGGCAACAGCTCCAGGGAGGACCAGCGTGTCCAAGGGAGCATTTCCAGGGCCACACAGAGCGGGGAGTCCACGCACTGGGCTCTGGAGTCCTGGGGAGAGTAACCTTTTCTGAGACAAATGGCCAGTCCTAGATGGGGGCCAGTGGTCTGCATTGGAAAGAAACATTACAGTCCCCGCAGGCGTGGAGGTGGGGCAACCCCACCCCTCCCCCCTGCGCATTTCCCCTGGGGGAGGAGCTAGCAGCCTCCCTCCCAAGCAGAGGGAATGCACCTGTGCGGCCCTCCTGGGGCCCCAGGAAGTGTGTGCAGCTGGAAGCCCTGGGTTGGCCTCTGAAGATCTTCATTTAAATGTAGATGTCACTTTCTGGGTTGCCTAGTTTGGAATACTAATTACAGCGGATTCTTGGATAATTCAAAAGGCAGCATATTTGCAGATTTGACATTTTATTTCTCTCTGTCTTTCTTTTGATTGAGAGGATTTTTCCTCCTCCGGTCACGTTTAGAGTATAACTAAAATTGCTCCTTCTGAAATCTAACATCTTAAGACTTCAGTCAAAGGGGATTACAGAGGAATCAGTTTCTACCTGACTCCCAAGGCCAGTGTTCCCAGATCTTACAGATCCCGTGACATCCCGGGACCTCGGAAGCCCCACACCCTCCTGGCCACTGGGAAAATCCTGCAGGCTGCTTATGACACAGGAAGTGGTGAGGAAAATGTCCATTTATCAAAACCAGGCAAAACAACAGGGAAATACTAAGCAGCAGCCCAGCCAGGCTAAGACCACAGCCCCTGCGGCCTCCTCTCCCCTTATTTTTGCTCTGAGCTGGAAAAAACAGGCATTCCTTCTTCTCGTTCCCTTGCTGATGACGCCCTCTTACAGCTGGGGAAAGGCTCACCTGAGTGTTGTCTATTTTTAGGCCTTTAACTCTGTGATGAATTTGGAAGCCATCCTGGGTGGGGTGTGAGTCAGGTGAGAATTTTACTGGAAAGACCCATTTTGCAGTTCCTCCCGGGAAGGACCAACCTTCCCCTCCTGGCTTTGTGATCTCTCCTGTACCCTGTTAAGTAGGGGGGTGGACTCTGCTCACTCCGGTTGCCTGTCCCTGCTCCCCAGTTCACGCTTTTATGGCCTCAGCTTTGCAGTGCACTCTGGGGTTTTGGAGGCTGCCTTCCCTCACTGTTCTTTATTTACATACCTCACAGTACTAGCGTATGCTCGTTTTCTTTTTCTCAAATAAACGTAGGAATTATTTTATCACATTGTCCACATAATCTCCATGGAATGTTTGATTGGAATTATGTAACACAGCAGGTTAACGGGGCACAGATACCTTTTCCTATTCTATTCAACAGCCTGGGGCTTCACTCCATTTACTGAAATCACCTTTTATTCCTTTCAGTACAGGTGTCGTCCCCTTCGTTTAATACTGCACATTTCTCTTCAGTCTGTTTCTTACTGCTCTGACGATCATTGTGTGTTTCCTGGCCTTGCTGTAATGTTATTGGGGCGCTTGCAAGGGAACGAACAGAGAAGCTTCATGGGCTTGGCCGCGGGGCCCTGAAGCCCCACTCTGCTTTTCTTCTGATTCCCTTGACTAACGCCGCATTGACCTGGGGGCCAGCTCCCTCCTGCAGGAGGCTGTACACAGTGAGGCTCCCCATTCAGGGTGGTTGGGTGGGGTGGCGCAAGAGAACAGAATCACAGCCTGTGGCCACGAGGTGGGATTAGACCCCACGTGGGATTTGGTCTGGGGTGGCCCCCTCCAGACATAGGTTGGCTGCACAGTGGGGAGGAGTGTCCCCAAGGGGAAACCTGAAGGAGAAGGGGGAACATAGATGTGGGAAGGGAACCAACAAGTGACCGAAACAAAAAACTGGAATAAAGGAATTCACAGAATAAGGGATTAGAGTGGGACCATGTGGGAGCCAAGAGAAGCCCAGAGCACACCTCCCCCCCCCCCAGCTGCAGTGGGGCTGTGGCCTGGCTCTCTGGGCGCCAGTGGGCTGGGGTCAGAAGGGGAGCTGGACCCAGGATGGGGGAGAGTGAAGGCAAAGGCAGGGGCCTGCCCTGCTGAGCTGCCCCAGTGAGTGGGTCCTGGGTCCCAGCTGCAGCTGCTCTAGGAAGGGGCCAGCAACGTGGGGACACCTGGGTCAGCAGCTAGGCTACCTCCCAGCCCTGGGCAACCCATCCCAACCAGACCCCCCTAAAGCAAACTCACCTGGAGTCTGTCCTCAGGCCTGTGGCTCAAACCAGGAAACTGTCACTGCTCCCCTTCTCAGGGGCAAACTCAGCGCTGGGGCAGGAGTCAGGACGGCTTCCTGCATTCCATAAAGATCCTTGTTTCCAGGGAGCCTGTGCGACTGGGCCCCCGTTTCCAGTACCAAGTCGCGGGAATGACTTGGCTATGAAGGGGGGTCAAAGGGTGGGAGGCAGAGTGGGCGGGGGCTGGGCAGTCCTCCCCAGTGGTCCTGCCGCATGGGCTTGGCCTAGCGCTGGGACGCTGGGGACAGGTGTCTCTTCCCCTCCCCTTCCCCCCTCCTCCACCCTCCTCCATTCTTTTTACACCAAGGGACTAAGAATTTGCCCTTGTAAGTACAGTCGGGCTCTATCCCCCAATTTTTGACCTATACACTGTGTGTTTGCTTTTACTATAAATTCTAAATTTAGTGAGAAAATGAACTCTGCAATTTTCCCTTTTGAAAATGTGTTGGGATTTTTGTAGAGCAGACTAAGATAATTTTTGCAACGTTCATGAATTATTAGATATTGGACCTAAAATAGAATCCATCTCCCTGCGGCCTTATTTTCTTTGATAATTACATCATCCCCATTGTTTTTAAGCTCCATCCGTTTTCTTTATTCTGTTTCCTAAAGAGTGAGAGACATAGTCACCACATCAGGCCGGTATTTATGAAACCCTCAGTGTTTCTTTCATGTCTTTCAGGTCTTACTAGGAGAGGCAGGCCTTTCTTTTTCTGTTATTTTGGTCATCTTATGTAGGATTATAGTACACCTCCATTGTAGAATTAAGAGATTAACAATGTACATTGATACTTTATTCCATTTAATTCTATTTAAATTGAAATTTATAGTGTGAGAACTTAAAATTGCCAAGTCTGTGCTTTATATGCTTTTATCCAGTAACGCTTGGAGGACGCCCCATTTTCACACCTCATGTTGTGTTCTGTGTGTGCAAGGGCTCCTGACACCAACGCCAGGGCTCGGGCCCCGTCCTCTTGAGACTCCCTCCCTTCCAACACCAGCTGCCCTGCTGGCATCCGCAGGCCGCCCTCTGACCAGCTGGGTACAAGTTCGGGGGTTCTCCCCTGATGTCCTTAGGCTTAATAATTCGCTAGAACAACTCGCAAGACTCAGGACAGCGCTACACCTACGGTCATCGCTTTATTGTGGCACAAGGACACACGTCCGACAGGAGCAGTGCTCAGCTGGGAGGGTCGCCAGGGTCACCTTCCCCTCTGGGTACGTCCATGTGTGACAGCAGACAGGATACTGCCGACCAGGTAAACTCGCCTGAGCTTCGGGGTCCGAGGTTGTGGTGGTGGTTTCCTTACGGAGTGAGTCTGACTGGGTGACCGGTCGGCAGGTCGAAGCCCCTCTCAGTGCTCCCCTGGGGAGATGGGGAGGCTGGGCTGCTCCCCCAGGCTCAGAAGTCCCACCTCCCAGTCCCACGGTGGGGTTCTGGTGTGACCATCCCCATCCCGGGTCTTCCCCACGGCACAGACCCGGTGACATCAGCTCAGTACAAACCAGGAGTGGCCCAAGGCTCAGCATGTGGAACACAGATACATAGATACACCTCCCACTGGACGGTCCAAGCACGTGGAGGTGGGGGCAGAGGCCGGCCGAGCTCTATTACTGGTAGGCACGCGGCGCATGACCCCCTTCTGCCATCTCCTGACCCGAGAGCCCTTGGTCCGTCTCTTCTCAGAAAAGGTTTAACCTCTTGCATTCAGGGTTGTAGCTGAGGGTCCGGTTTTCATTTCCATGGTCAGGAGGGTCCCGTGTGGTGTGGGCAGGGCATGTGAGGACTCAGTGACCACACGACAGGGGGCAGGGTCTTAGGACTCAGCTTGTCACCTGCACTGTCCTCATTGCGGTGGCGCTCTGGAAATTTCCATCCTGACCTCTCCGGGCATTGCAGCCTGTGGTGGGGTAGACATGGTGGGCAGTGGGGACTCCAGCCCTCACTGACTCGCTGTGTGCACGTGTGAGCCGGACGCAGGGCACCCTCTCTGGGCCTCTGCTTCTTCGTTTTCCATCAGGGACCACCTGGTGAGCCCCCAGGGAACCCACACTTTGCTCTGGGCTTCTGGGTGCTGTCTAGTGTCCCCTTGGCTCTGCACACTAGGCCTCTGCACGCTCCTGTCACAGATAGGACGGTGGCATGGAGACCTCAGG
The DNA here is from genome assembly GCF_964194185.1 of Rhinolophus hipposideros. Taxonomy (NCBI): domain Eukaryota; kingdom Metazoa; phylum Chordata; class Mammalia; order Chiroptera; family Rhinolophidae; genus Rhinolophus; species Rhinolophus hipposideros. The sequence continues at coordinate 1,646,593 of NC_138055.1, forward strand.
ACAGGAAGCTGCTCAGGGGGACGCGGGAGGGGCCTGGCCTGCCTCTGCCGTCCAGGTCGCTGTGGCACAGGCCGCCCCTCTTAGCTGCAGGAACCGCCTTCCTTGTTAAACTCAAACCTAAGTTCACTAACAGCCCCTGAAGCCTCTGAAGCCTGAGCTCAAAGAGCCCCTGGGGGGGAGAGTCTGAGGAAGCGCCCTTTCCTCTCCAGCCAGTCCCTAGGGCCCCAGGCGCCTCCCGCTGGGAACACTCACAGCTCTGATACAGGTGCTGTTCACACAAGCCTCTGAAGCCTCCCTGTTCTCAGCACAGCTGAGCCAGCCTGGAATTTTCCAAAAGACTTTGTTGAGATCTGGGGAAAACTGGGAAGAAATAACCACAGAGGCCCAGATGGCCCATAAAAAACCGGCAATGGGTGGGATTCTCGTCCTCAGGCCCACCACCCGCAGCCCAGCACAACCCCCGGCTCGTCACACGGCAGCCTGCCCTCCAGCCTGCGGCCCCTGGCTTTGAGCGGGGCACCGCCACCAAGTAAGGGACGGCCCTGCGTCCTCTGCAGCACAGGGACTTTGGACCTCTGTGTGAGCCTGGTGAAGGCCTGGAGGGCCTCCTGCTATTTGAGGGTGGTGGGGTCTGGGATGCCCCCTGCTTCGGCACTGCTGAGCCTCTTTCCTCTTCTTGGACTTTTTAGGGGACACCAGGAGAGGCCCCTCCTCACAGCACACACCTGGGAGGGCCTGCTTGTCCCTCAGTGGCAGGTCCAGGTCAGAGGGAGTCACCCCAACCCTGCACTCTTGGGCAGCCCAGCCCAGTGCGAGGTGCAGCTCCTAACGGCAGGAGCTGGGAGCCCTCCTGTATTCACCATTCCATCCTTTGTGCCAAACGCCTGCAGCTGTCACTGTGCACAGACCCTGGCCCAGCCTGGAATCCGTGATGAAGGCAAAGCTGGGGGCACATGGCAGACGCAAACCCAGCCCATCCCCCCCCCCGACACGAGTAGATTTTAGGTGGACTGGTTTATCCTTCAGGGTGCACTTTGAACCATCCTGCCTGAGCACCCCCATCCCGTGGAGGATGGCCAGAAGGGGTCTCAAGGCTGGAGTCAAAGAAAAGTGCCAGTGGGAAGTAAAGGCCACCTCAGACAGCTCTGAGGTCCACCTACCTGCTTTAGCATGACAATGGGAACAAGTACTTTCCAGCTCTAGTCGTCCTGGGAGCGGTGCTTTGCTCATAGCTCAGATAACCCCACAAGAGATTAAAAGACAGAGAAAGTACTCGGCATGCTGCTTGGGCAGTTTTCAACCAAAGCCAATTCCTTAGGAATTAAGAAAAGGAGACAAAGCATTTTCCAAAGGAGTTCTCTGAAATAGCTCGCCTTCACCTATCCATCCATCACCCATCCATCCACCCATCCATCCATCCAACCATCCACCCACCCACCCACCCATCATCCATCCATCTATCCACCCACCCACCCACCCACCCACCCATCCATCCACCCACCCACCCATCATCCATCCATCTATCCACCCACCCACCCACCCACCCACCCACCCATCCACCCATCCATCCATCATCCATCCATCTATCCATCTACCCACCTGTTCACCCACCCATTCACCTCTCCACCCTCCTTGCCTCCCTCGTTTCTTCCATCCACCCACCCACCCATCCACCCACCCACCCACCCAACCACCCACCCACCCATCCACCCACCCATCCACCCACCCACCCACCCATCCATCCAACCACCCACCCACCCACCCACCCATCCACCCACCCACCCATCCACCCATCCATCCATCTTCCATCCATCTATCCATCTACCCACCTGTTCACCCACCCATTCACCTCTCCACCCTTCTTGCCTCCCTCCTTTCTTCCACCCACCCACCCATCCACCCACCCATCCACCCACCCATCCATCCACCCACCCACCCATCCATCCAACCACCCACCCACCGACCCACCCATCCACCCACCCACCCATCCACCCATCCATCCATCTTCCATCCATCTATCCATCTACCCACCTATTCACCCACCCATTCACCTCTCCACCCTCCTTGCCTCCCTCCTTTCTTCCATCCACCCACCGACCCATGCACCCGTCTTCTTCCCTCCCTCCCTCCAGGTACCCTCGGTATTTCTTGGACCCCTTTTGGGGACTCTTCCTGTCTATCTAACTATGGAGACTACATCCTGCTGCCAGGGGGACCTGAGATCCAGTATTACATTGTTGGTGGTCTTGCTAACATTGCTGCTCACTCTGAGAAGGAGACTCTCCAAGGGGACGTGCAAACATTGCCACTTTGGGATGATCGCGGATCAGAGGACGAAGCTGGCACCCTCTGTGACCTCGTTACTGGTCGGCACCTTGGACCTGCCCCACTGCCAGCTGATAGAACTCCTGGTCTCCAAGCAGCTCTGGGGGACAGGGGATCCCGGCAGCAGTGTCCCCACCCCGGGAAGGAGGCAGGGTGGGTCTCAGTCTGCCATTCTCATTCCATGTCTCCGGCCAGTGACTGGTCTTTGGAGGGGATGAAGCCTAGTTCTGGATGAGTTGTCCAAGGACATGGGTTCCTTCTTGAATCAAGCCAGGGCAGCCTGAGGAGAAAGCCTGTGTCTGTCCCCTTTTTTCCTGCAGGACGTCACACTGGGAGGGGAACCAGCTGTCTTGCCGACCCGAGGCGACGTGGCTGAGGATGGGGGATGCAAAGAGGCTGGGTTCTTGCCGGCGGTTCCAGCCCCAGCCCTGCGCTGTCGACCCCAGGGTCTAAACTTACCGTTTGTTTAAGACACTGCTGGCCAGGCATTCTGTTGTCTGACCTGAAAGCACTCGAATGCATCCAGAAGAGGACCAGAGGTGAGCCGCCCTTGTGACTAAGGCGGGGCCTTGAGGGTACCCTTCGCAGGAGAGGGCGGATGGCGGGGCGAGGCGATGGAATCCTGACGGGCGCTGACGGGATTGGGGGTGCTCACCTCTCCAAGACAGGCCATTGCGCTGCAGGCCCTGGCGGGAAGGTGGCCCCAGTGTCAGACCGACTGGGTTTGCGTCAGCAACTCCTTGTCCTTGCGTGACCCTGGGCGAGCAGCAGACCTCTCCGGACCCCAGCTTCGCCATCGCTCCAGGGGAGCAACTGTGGTTTGACCCAAACAAAACACTTGACCAACAGTGGGAGCCTCTTATGTGTCAGCTCCGCTCTCCTCGGGCTGCAGATTGGTGGGGAGACGGGGAAGATGGCTGGTTTCAGGCACAAGAGGACCTGTCCTTTCCCGGGGGTGGGGAAGCTGAATGACTGACTGAGCGCAATCGGCACAGCTGTGACAGGTGGAAGCCTGAGGACAACCAGCCCTGACTAACAGAATTAATGTGGGAAAGGACGTTGTGACTTAGGGATAGTCCAGATGTCCTGAGGGGCCAGCAGGATTCCCGTCCACGGGCGTCTTTGAGCAGAGGGGCTGCCCACCACCTGGTGAGGGTGTAGACTCACCAGGAGGGTCCTAGACTGGGTGGGAGGCTGGCTTCAGTGACGACTGAGGGCCAGGGCAGCCTGGGGCCACCATGCTGATGGCAGACGGGTGGACGGATGGTGGTCCCAGGTATGTCCTGGCGTTGTCCATGATGGACGTGTGGGGCCGGGGTCTGGGGACAAGCATCTCGCTCCTCCAGGCACCATGACTGTGCCGTTGGCTCCTGTCTGGATTCTGCTCTCATCACCACGTCCACCCTCTATGTTCCAGACAAAACAAACGGGGTCCTTAACGTTCCACCAGGCCAGGGAGCCCCCAGGGGTCTGCACGGGACTCAAAACAAGCACCCCTGGCAGGAATGAAGGATTCCCAAACCTAGACGCTGCCCCCGGGGCAGGACCCACATCTCGGTCCTCTCTGCATGGTGGCCGCACATCCAGGTGTCGGTACCCGGTCTGGTTCCAGCAGGGAGGCAGGCTCTGGGTGCACAAGCCTTTGGCGGCCCCAGAAGGGTATCACCATTGCTGCTTTCACCCTCAGCCTTGTTTTCATAGTCATCTAATTGGAGTGAAGCCAATCACAGATAGTCACCGCTGCCTTTTTATTTTTATCCAGCTCATTTAGGCTTCATAGATGCCGGGTATTCAGGCCCTGGCGGTACTCAGGAAACTTGCCCTCTCAGCGGCTGTGGACGGCCCAGGTGGGGCTGTGGTCAGGACACCATCCAGGCTGGTCTCAGCCACATGTTGGGACCTGTGGGCAAAAGGCGGACACTTAGGAGAGGACTGGTAATTGAAGCGTGGGCCAGAAAATGTGGGATGTCCGTTGGCTAATACCTGTCCTCAGGGAGACGTGGGGCCCAAGGGAAAAGTAGGGGATGGGGCCTGTCCTGCTTTGGGTCAGGGCCGCTTAGGCCAGCTGGATCTTCAGGACAGGGACCTCTGTCTCACACCATCCACCTGCGTTCGCCAGGCCCAGGTTTTCAGGCAGAGGTGTGGGGCTTCGGCCTCAGGAGGGTGAATGGCTCTCGTGCAGCTTGTCTCTCTACAGCTCTGAGATACACCTGAGCTCGGAGCTCAGGAGACCTGCTTTTTATCAGGATTCTCAGGTGCAGCCCTGTTTCTGCTGGTGGAGCATTGGTAACTGCACGGCACCCAGCAGGTGGCTTTTCTCTTAGAGCAGAAGCACCCTGGGTCCCAGCCATCCCCTTCCCTGCCCATCCTGTTGTTTGGCCCTCTCCACAGCTCAGGGACTTGGCATGGAGGTCCCCTCCCAGGCCTTGCCAGCTCGTCTGCCCCTCCCATGACACAAGCATGCAGCCTCACGGCCCTGGGGGACATCTGCAGGGACCATCCTGTCCCACCCTACTTGCAGCCCCCTCCCCTCTCTCTTATCCCCCATTCCCTCCTTTACCAACCCAGACACGACTTCTGCACCTGAGATGCTGCGGGCATGAGACCAGCCTGCTTCTTTCCACTTAGCGTCACGTCCCAGCATTTCCCGCTTCCTTTGTGGTCCTCATAATTCATACTGAACGGGTGCAAGAATATTCACAAGCCCTGCATGCAAAAGCTTAATCTGGACACTGACCTTACACTTTCAAAAACGTACCTCAAAATAGATCATAGACTTAAATGCAAAAGGCAAACTATAAAATGCCTAGAAGATAACATAGGAGAAAATCTAAGTGACCTTGGCTTGATAATGAGTTTTTAGATATAACACCAAAAGCATGATCCATGAAAGAAAAAAAACATGATAAGTGGAGCTTCATTAAAATTAAAAACTTCAGCTCAGCACAAGATGCTGCTAAGAGCTGCCCGCTGGGAGACAATATTTGCACAGCACACGTCTGATAAAGGACTTGTGTCCAAAATCTACAAAGAACTATTAAAATTCAATAATAAGAAAAGAACCTAATTAAAAAGTGGGTAAAAGATTTGAACAGAAACCTCACAAAAGAAGATATATAGATGCAAATAAGCCCATGACACTAGGGAACTGTGAGATAAAACAATGAGGTGTCACAGCACACTGATTACAATGGTTAAAACTACAACACACTGACGACACACAATGCTGGGGGCGCCGCGGGGCAGCCGCCTTGGAAGCCGGATGGAAGGTTTCTCAGAAAGTCAAACACTCTCCCACCACACACTCCAGCAATCCTGCTCCTCTGTATTTACTCAACCGAGTTGAAAACTTACTGAGACGCCCTTCAGTAGGTGATGGAGAAATAAACGGGGGTCCATCCAGACATGCAATATTATTCAGCGCTGAAAAGAAATGCAGGGACCTCAAATGCATGTCACTAAGTGACAGAAGCCAGTCTGACCAGGCCACACACTGTGATTCCAGCTCTAGACCTTCTGGAAAAGACAGAACTATGGGGACAGTAAAAGGGTCAGTGGTTGTCGGGTTGGGGGAGGGATGAACAGGCAGAGCTCAGAGGGTTTTTAGGGCAGTGACACTTCTCTGTGTGACACTATAATGACGGATACGTGTCATTATGCATTTGTCCAAATCCACAGAATGTCCAACACCAAGAGTGGGTGAGCCCTGACGTAAACTGTGGGCTTTGGGAGACATAGAACTGGGTGGCCCTGTAGGTTACTCAGTCCTGGGTCCTTCTCAGCCCATCCTGGGAGGCAGCCTGGTAGGAGACACCTCGAGCCCGAGCCCAAGCTGGCTGCCCCTGCAGGGCACATGCTGGGGTGTGGCCTTGGGGTCTTTCCCCGCTTCGCACTTTCCTGCTCTCAGAGGAGCCGAGGAGCAGAGACAGTTCTTACTTCCCGGGAGCGGGTGCAGTCGAAGCAGGAGATGTGGGTGGTCAGGGACAGAGCCCGGCTCACAGGAAAGCTCGGCAGGTGTCCACCCTCCTCCTTTCACCTCGTCTCCTTGTCTCCTTTCCTGGACTTGAATCACGTGTTCATCGTTGCTATGTTGATGTTATTGTGTTGACCAGGGTAGGAAGCAGCGGGAACTGAACAAGCGAAGGTGCTTTCGCATCCCGGGCAAGCTTTCCCAGGTGCCACGTTCTCACTTTGTTTAAGGAAACTAGGGAATCTGTTATTTTCTCTCAGTTTCTCTGTTGGTCTTATTCTTTTTTTTTTTTTCTTTGAATCCATGTTGGGGCTCCCTCCTCGATACTGAAAGGCCTAGGATGGTCTCTCAGAACCACATCTCAAAAATGGCACCACCCGGGACCCACGAGAGCCCAGGAGTCCCCCACCCTAAGATTCCAAACCCAGGTGGTGTCCACGCAAAGCTCGGCAGCCTGGGGGCCGGCTCATGTTGTCCCTGGCAGTTCTCTCGTGTACGTGTTAGAGGCAACATGCGCACGGGGGTATTTTTGGTAAGTAGGTCTGAGTTTAATACATTCTCAACATTAACGAATCCTAATGTCAGACTGCCTAAAAATACCCCAGCTGAGACGTGATCTCAATAAACAGAGGGATTAACCTAGCCTGTGATGGTGGTACCCTCCCCTGGTTATTGGTCTCCTGTGTGTGTATTAGATGCACGGTCAGCGCCTGGGGCTCTGAGGGGACGTTTCGCAGGGAGTCTGAGAGCTGGTATTACGTGTGGGCCCTGACTCTTAGCTGTGTGACCTCAGGCCAGTTATGAAACCGCTCTGTGCCTCACTCTCCTCATTCAGAGCAGGAGGATGAATGGACGAGTGAGCTACTTTGTCACCCGGAAAGCGTTACTATTTGCACAGCGCTGAAAACAAAGCCAGTGCAAAGTAACTCTTCGGGGGATGTTGACATGGAAATGTCAATCGTAATGAAGGATCAGCTTTGCAAGTGGAGACCTTGCTTCCTGCAATAGAGCTGTCTCTGGGTGAATGGCTTTGAGGAAACCTGGTGACCCCTGGACCTGGACCAGAATGAATGGGGAGGGGGAGTTGCCACTTTTAGCAGATAAGCTTTACACCTCCCGTCTCCCAACCTCCACGCAACGATTCTGTCTAGAAGTGAAGGACTTGCCTTGGGAGTAAGGATCTCTCGGAGGTCACATACTTAGGACGTGACAAAGCTTGCACGTCTGTTCCTCTGGGTACAGGCTTTGGCGTGGCGTGCAGAAAACCTGCTTGTTGAAAGGGAGACGTGGTCCCGGAGGGTCCGCTGCCATCGATTAGAAGTGTTTACTGGCACAAGAAGGGGTTGAAACACGGCCACATGTTGAAGAGGACTTTGTGTCCTGCGTCTCGTTTGAGGGTCCCCCGGGAGCGGCCCCTGAGCCGAAGCTCCAGGACGGGGTTTGGGGCTGCACAGGACAGAGCGCGTGGGCTGTGTGGTGTCGGGGAGACACTGCGGTGCAGACGTTAGTTCAGCTTCCGCAGTGAATGCTGGGAACTTGTCCTCGCCAAGGGCGGGGGGCATGGCGGGCCCGGGTCGTCCCACCACCATGCCCACCAGCGTGGCTCAGGCTGCCCCAGCGTGAGGGCCATGCTAGTTCCTGGCACTTGTGGCCGGCCAAGTGGCGGGAAATGGGCTCTGCATCCCGAGGACGCCCTCGCCTTAGCTGGCTGTCGGGACCCAAGGGGAGACGGTGGGGACCCCACGGCGCCTGCGGCCTGGGCAGACATGTGCAGGCCACTTCTGCAGACGTCTGGGAATGTGGAGGCGATGGCGGAGGGCACTGGGGCCCAGGCTCAGGAGGATGGAGGATGAGAAATGTAAGGCAGCTTTGTGCTTCCTGGAATTTGGTTTAATTAACGCCGTGGTTTTTATTCTTCTCCATCAGAAGCTCGACCTTGAAGACCACATCTGATCAACTGACTGCCAAATGGCTCGAAGCTGGGCTCGTTCCAGACTTTACGCTCTGCTTCTACATCATTGTCCCCCAGAAAGAATCAATCACGTCCCCGTGCTGCGGGTGTGACAGCAGTGCCTGGGGCACGTCCTCTCCCTCTCTGGGACTTGCTCGGGAGTGCCAGCGTCACGGCCCCCCCCCATGATCCGGCCCAGCCAGCTGCTCCCCGGGGGCTGTCGCGGAACTAGACGCTCGCCTGGGGTTCCGCCCTGAGCACTTGGCACTGTCCTGTCTGGCCGCCCCCCTCTCCTCCCCATTCCTCCAGACTGATCTCTGTGACCTTAGAACCCAGCAGAGACCCTGGTATACAACAGGCGCTCTCTCGGTGCCTTGTGAACGGTGGCACAGCTGTGCTGTCCGGCAGAACCCGGAGCACTTACACTGAGTCGCTTCCCGCCTCCGCGTCCTGTCCACACTGTGCTCCGTAGACACGTAGGGCGCAGCCCCCCACAGGGACCAGGGTGCTGGCCGCTGGGCTCGTGCAGAGCGGGGCTGCCTCTCGGTCACCCCTCGGGCTCTCAGGCAGCCCTGGAGGGCCAGCCCCGGGCGGGTCAGCGGGCACAAGATCGCCCCTGTGGCCGTGCTTCGGGGAGAGCTCAGCCACGAGGCAGGACTGGTGCGCAGCCTCCTTCCTGCGCCTGCCACTTGCACCCCACCCCTGGCTCCCCCGGCTCAGCCTCACGCAGCCTTTCTGAGCCTTTAGGAGCGACTGCTTGTCCTTTCTTAGAGCGACCCACTGTTGCCTGTGGCGCCGCGGGAGTGTGGAGTGATTGGTTTACACACTCGCCCTCAGCGGCCGTGTGGGGAGCACCCCTGGGGGCCTGGGCTCCCACCGCACACTCAGGGTCCCCACACGGCCCTCCATGGCGCTCACCGGCCGGCTCGGAGGGTGTCGGATCCGGCATATTCTGCCCGGGGAGGCAGCCCTGGGGCTCCAGTTCCAGGGACAGAAGGCCTCGCTGCTCTTTTCAAAGTCAGCTCACTGGGGTGTAGGGTGGAGAGGGTGCCCGGCTCGTCTCCCAGGTCCCTGTACCCCCAGTGAGTGGCTCAGATCCTGAGCAGAGGCTTTCTCTGCCCCGGGGAGTGACCCCAGGGGAGCCGTGGCACCAGCCCCCCGCAGCGGAGGTTTGAACAGATGGATGTGTGACAGAGCCATGACTATCATGGTTATCAGGGGCAACCACGACATTTTACGGATGACCTTGGCTGGTGGCAGTGACCTCTGGGAGAGAAGCAGGCTCGGACGTGAGGTCCCTGGGTGGGGACAGCAGCCTGGGCTGCAGAGCCAAGGGCAGGACGGGGTCCCCAATCCCACCCCAGCCCAGCTGGGCCCTGGCGCCTGCCCTGAGCCGGCGCAGTGACGGCAGCGCAGGCGGCTGATGGCAGCTGCTGCTCAGATGGATGTCCTCACGACCTGACCCCACCCGGCCACATCTCCAGCCAGCGCGTGTCCCCTGGCGCCCGCTGCATGGACTTGTGGGATAGCTCCGATGCCCGTCTGCTGACCACACGCAGGACGTCTGGGCCGTTCAGCCGATGGGGGAGGCGCTCAGCCAGGGCGGCTGCGGCCGCTGGAGATGGGGGTGCAAAGCTACGTTGTAGTGTGTGTGAAAGACACTCATCTGTCACATACATCACCTGTCGCCCATGGGAGGCCTGGGGTGTCACCATGACGGCTGGAGGCGGGGATGGGGCTAAAAGGGGAAACAGAACATCAGCAGGTAGAAGTAGGAGGGGGCAGGTGGCAGAGGGTTCAGGCGGGGTGGGGAGGGGCCATGAGTGTGCCCTGCTGGTGCGGGAGGGCCTTTCAGTCAGGACAACCCACACTTACCCAAACGCCTCTGGGATTCACCAGGGTCCAGCTGGGCCCGGAGGCCTTTGGTTGGCTCTTCCCTGGGCTGGCCATTAGGCACCTGGTGGTTATGGTTATGCTGGACGGGCAGGGGTGGCCACAGAAGGACGAGACCATGGACACAGCTCCAGGGGCCACAAACTCTCTCCCCAGGGGACCGTGACATTATTCCTGGGTCGCGGGGCAGCCTGGCTGTCCCCTATCAACACCAGTCTCCCTGCCCCTTCACCCTCTGCCCCAGCCCTAGTGTCCCTCAGGAAGTTTGTCACTCTCCGGTCCCAGCGGAGTCCTCCCTGGGAGGTCCGTCAGGACGCTGGGCTTGTTCTCTCCATTGGGTCCCAAGTAAGAAGGTGTCTGGTCCTCTCTCGCCCGTCAGTGCCCCAGACGAGGGCCCACAGAGGGCGTCCTCCTGGCCCCATCTGGCTTCACGCTAAGTTCAGAGGACAGGAGGCTGCAGTGTTGTGGGTGTCAGCCCAGACACCCTCAGTTCTGGTGCCGGGCCTGATTCTTAACTAATTACGTACAGAAAAAGAAAACTCTGCTGGCCATGGCGGCTTTCAGCACAGCCAAGCTTAGGGTGCTCGGCCAAGCTCCAGGCACACGGGCCTTTCATCCTAAAGGCGCTGGCCGCCGCGGGCTTCGTCCACAAGCACGTGGCTGCATGGATGAAGCAGGCTCACCTTTAGGGAGACAGGGGTGCTCGTGGCCTCAGGGAGGCCACACAGGCGCAGGGACCTGGGCCAGATGCTGCTGGGCTGCAGAGGGTGGGCTGGGTGGACGGGGTAAGCATTGGTGGCGGGAATAGCAGCCTCTTTGGGGTCTTGGGGACAGGAGGACGGAACCACGACAGTCCTCCTTCTACGGTAAGGGTGAGGTCCCTGGCGCTGGGAGCAGTAAGGACCGCGGGTGACCCTGCGTACACTGGCGGTGGCTTTCTGGGCTCCATTCTGCACGCGGGACCAAGGGGGCTGCAGAGGGTCTAGCCTGGGACTCGGGTGCTTGTCCACTGGCTCCGTGTCCCTCCCACAGGGTGTTCTCTGGGCAGGCACAGGTTTCCCTAGGGGCAGGGTCCTTAGGCACGAGAAATTCCATAGCCGGGGCAGTGCCAGCAGCCAGTGGGACAGGAGGAAGTGCCTGCTCACAGGACGGTGGGGACCACACCGCTGCTCGGAGACCCCCCGCCAATGCAGTCCAGGAAGAGGTGGCTCCTGGGAGCTCTGCAGTCTGCGGGTCTCCCCACTGGTGGAAGGCACACGCAGGATCGATGTCGTGCCCAGAAACTTTTTCCACTTATGTTTGTGATCTCAGACCATGTGTGTTAGACCACTGGCTTTGACTAGCTGGCATCCCCTGAAAGCAAAGCCAAGGAGGTTTCTCCATCAACCTCCTTCTCCCAGACCCACCGCGTCCTAGAGAGTTTGGCAGCACTGAGCACTGGCTTCTGCAATGACCCTTTTCCTGGGATGATTCTGTAGGGACCAAAGCTTGGCTGGATTTCTAAGTCTGGTGGGTTCGAGGCCAGTGCTGTAGCCTCTTGTCTGTCCCAGTAACAACTGGGAATCTTAAAATGTTGGGATAAGGGGACACTTCACTGAGCTAATTCCACGTCTGAGTGACATACACTCACTGCCAGCCCATAGCCAGGAATTCACGGAACCGCAACTCCATCCTGGCATCAAGAAGAAACCTGGCTGAGAATTAGCAGAAAAGGACATTGGAAATGATGACGATTCTTTGAATGTTTGTTAACTTGGGCAAAGGGATTCAATCCCTTTGGGCATTAATGTTTTTGGACTTTTACTTGCAAGGAGCGTTAGTCTTTAGAATTTAAGCCTCCATCCCAGGAAGTTCATAACTATAGGAGAGTTTATATTTGGATGTGGTGTCCATTTTGTTTTCAGCATTTTGTTATGGAGAATCTGTGCTTCTCTGTTTCACAGTCTATTACTGAAGCAGTTCTAAGTGCATTGCAGAAGCTCTGATGGGCTGTGTTGGGTGGCATGGCAGGACGTACTGGGCTTGGGCATTACCTGTGCATGGCTGGATAATAAATGGCCTCACAGTTCAGCAGCTTAAAGCAAGCCCTCGTTATCCCAATCCCATGAGTCAGAAGCCCAGGTGTGTCTGGACTGGACCCTGAGGCTCAAGACCTCTTGGGAAGTTGCATTTGTGCTTTTGGCCGTGGCTGTGGTCTCATCTGAAGGCTGGACTGGGGCAGGATCGGCCCCGACTCTCTCACGCGGTTGATGGCAGGACTGTCCCTCGTGGGCTGTCACATGGGCGTTCTCCACTCTTCCCCGGTTGTTTGCCAAAGCTTTTTCTCAGGTCGTTGCCACGAGGGTCTCTCCAGAGGGCAGCTCAGAGTGAGCAACTGAGAGAACACATGCGCCCAGGATGGAAGACATGGTCTTTAGGTAACGTAATCTCAGAAAGGACACCTGTCCCTTTTGCCGTGTTCTCTTGGCTAGGAGCCATGACTAGGTCCTGCTAACACCCCTGGGAGGGCATTCTGGGGGGGCAGGACCATGGTGGGGTCTGCTGGGGGCCACCTCGGACGCTGTTCATTGGCAGGTGGGGAATAGACTCGAGAGAACATTGCTGCTTTAGGCAAAGGTTTGATTCGATTATCTGCTGAGCCATTTGAGAGACGTCTGGGGGGAAATCCACACTGACTATCAGTAGCCCCGGGGGGATATAAAAAGCCAGGGGTTGGCTCTGGTGGCAGGGGGACACCCTAGTGGTCACTATTGGCTGATGACAGGCTGAATGGAAGGTTAAAAGGAACTAAGAGCTGAGGAAGCTGAGGCAATGTTTATTCCCTCTCTTGGTGTTTCCTTCTCGTCCTTCACCTGCTCCTTCTAAGGGACCTCCTGGTGGGTGAGTTTGGAAGGAGACAGGAGGCATGTTTCTTCAGTTATCAAGTGCCATGCAGCAAATCGCTCGCACTTACCAGCTGAGAACAACAAGTTTCCACGGTCTCACGGCTCCTGTTACAGCCATCCCGGAAAGGCTCGCTGAATGCTTCTCACCTGAACCTCCCAGGCTACAGTCAGGTATCGGCCAGGCTGCTGTCATCTGACGGTTCGAGTGGCACCAAAGGATGTACTTCCGATGCGTCATGTGGGGAACCCGGGTGCCTTCCAGAACACGCGCTGAGCCGCCGTGCTGGGGGTCTGCTGCGGTGCTGGGAGCCCAGGACAGGGCGAGGCGGGCTCTCCCATGGGGTCTATTGCTTTGTGGGCGAGAGATCAGGTCACTTCCAAGGGGACAGAGGTATTGTAACTGACAATGACACCTGAAGGAGTGGCGTGGAAGGCCAGTTCCACCGTGTGTGTGTGTGTGGAAGGGGGGTGATCACAGGAGGCTTTTCTGAGGATGTGATACATAAGCCAAGATATGAAACATGAGGAGTTAGCCGAGGGGAGAGTGGGTGGAAGAATGTTCCAGAAGGGTCAGCGTGCACAGCATTACGGGGTGAGCTGGGCACACTCCCTTGGAGCCGGTGTTGGCCAGGTGTGTGGAGGGAAGGGAAGAGGCGCCCAGATGCTGAGGGCCCATCACAGTGACTTGATTCCCACGACCGTGAGGCAGTGCCCGATTCTCAGCCAGAAAAGGAGAAAGGGGGCAGCAGGTGAGAAGAGGTGCCACGGGTCCGGCTGTGTGTCTGTGAGGCAGGTGTGAGAGCTGCTGCCGGGTGAAGGCCCCGAGGAGATGATCTGCAGAGACGGCCCCGCCTGAATGTGTGGTTTGGACGTGGAGGACCTTCTGGTGTAGAGGGAAGGAGGACGTGGCCGGCAGAGCCTCAGCCATGCGTGTGGGGCCTGAGGTTGCCAGAACCAGGCGGGAGTTGGTGTGGGGAGCAGGGCTGCCCTTTGGGGTGGGAGGTCCCCACGGCTGGGAGCAGAGGTTGGCCAGACACCAGGACATGCTGAGCCTCCGTGTGGAGAACTGCACCAAGGCTACCTTTTGGCCTCCGCAGACACTCAGGGTTGGCTGGGGTGAATGTGGACAAAGCGGAGAGCCTTCTGCTAATGAAAGGTGAGAGGAAAACGACTGTGTCACTGTGAGTCAGGATTCTCCTGGCAGTGTTCCCGCGCGTGTCAATGAACGCAGAAGTGGCCAGGTTTGCTCGCAGGGCTGCCCTCCCTGCAGCCTTTAGTCACTTACGTCTCCTGCATTTAAATCGAAGCCTAAATACTAAAACCTGGCTTTGCCAACTGGAGGTATCAGAGGTCATCACTCACTCTGCAATGGATTCCTGGTTACTGCTCTTAAAACACACGTTCCTTCCACTGCGTTCACTGGCTTTGCTTATGGAAGTTCAAATCCACAAATGCTCTCAGCACCACAGGCAGCCCCATTTTGGGAGCCCCCGGCCAAGTGCCTTTGACCTCACAGGAGCTGGATGCAATTTCTCCTTAAAGAACCCACCTGGGGACTCGCCACTCACTCCTGACTAATCCGTACACCCCCTACCCCATCCCCTGGACATGTGCTCAGGAGAAACCTGTTTTCAAAATTCCTGCAGAGGCAGCGATGATGCCAAGTCACATTTCTCTTTTCAGAGACAGTGTTCCTTCATATTAAGCCTGACCGTGGTCACCCCACAGAAGTACAACAAAAGGTTTCTGCAGAATAACGGAACGCAGCTAGAGACGAAATCCTGAATAGGAAACGCAGCTATTTCATCTCTAGGAAGAAAAGAGGTGGGTTGCGGCGATGAAGAAATAGACAAGGTCCCGGCAGGGGACTGCAGAGCTCAGCTGTGTTTGCTGCTGAGGAGGTGGGAGTGGACTCTCTCCAGGGGGCATCCCGGAGCCCCGGCTCCCTGCTGAGGAAAGAGCGGAGACTTGTCTTGTTTCATCTGGGTCCTGTCCAGCGTCAGCCTCTGAGACCCTGGCTGCCGTGCCCAGCCTGTGCCTCTGTGAGCCAGGGAGGGGCGCGGTTTGTCCTATGGCTGCTGTCATGGACGAGCGCAGACTGGATGGCCAAGAACTACAGACATTTGCTATCCCTCGGGTCTGGAGGCCAGAGTCCAAAATCAGCATGCCGGCAGCGTCTCCTCCAGCCTCTGGTGGCCGCTGGCTGTCCTGGGCTGTGGCCCCATCACTCCGACGTCTGCCTCTGTCGTCCTGTGGCCTGTCTTCTGAGTGTGTGTCTCACGTCTGTATGCATTGGAAACACACTGTCCTTCGATTACAGGCCCACCCTGATCCAGAATGGCCTCACCCTGAGACGGTTAACCTAATTACGTCTGTAGACCCCTTTTCCAGATACGGCACATTCTCAGGGTTCAGAGATCAGTTTGCTTACATATGTGTCTGGGGATGGCCATGTAACCCATTACAGATGGTGACTGTAGTGGGTTGAATTGTGTCTCCCTAAATTCATGTATTGAAATCCCAACCCCCAGGACCTCAGAATATGTAACCATATATGGAGATAAGACCTTTACAGAGCTGATTACATAAAATGAGGCCATATGGGTGAGGCCCCAATCCGATCTGACTGGGGTCCTTATAAGAAGAGATTAGGACACAGACATACAGAGAAAAAAATCCTGTGAGGACACAGGATGAGAAGGCAGAGTCCCCCAGCCAACGAGAGGCCTCAGAAGCGACCAAGCCAACACCTGGGTCTTGGACTTCCAGACTGCAGAATTGGGAGAAAACAAATTTCTGCTGTTCAATGAACCCCGTCTATCATATTTTGTTATGGCAGCCATAGCAAATAAATGCAGTGACCGAGCCCTTTTGGGGAACCCATTATGTGCCAGCCATCTGCCCCCTGCAGCAGAATGTGAGGCAATAGGAGGAAGCCTGGACCCTGGGTCAGACGCAGCTGGGAGTGGTGGGTCCCAAATCTGCTGCATGACTTTGGGCAAACTGCTTAATTGATTTAAGTGTCAGTAATCTCATCAGTATAAAGGAGACACTAGTACCCACCCCACAGCCTTATTACAAAAAGCAACTACAAATATTGCTGATGCCTGATGCCTGGAAGAACTCAACAGCTGGAAACTACAGTTATTTCTGGAACGCAGTCACCTTTAATCCTGGCAATTCTGGGAGGTAGATCATGCCTCGGTGAGGAGACTGTGGCCCACGAGTGTGAGGTCATGTGCTCAAGGTCAAATTCTGTGAGCAGCAGAGCTGGGACCAACATCTGCATGTGATCCCTAGAATCTGATGGTTAAAATTTAATTTTATGAGCCAGATATTGATCACAACGACCCAGTGTCTACTCCTGCTCTTGCCCAAGAGGCTGAGAGTGTGAACACGAATGTGGAAAAAGTTGAAAGTGGAGTTTGTTCCTGGACTGAGCTTTGAATATTTTAGAAGAGAAATTCAACTTTTCAAGGTAGAGAACGATAATTTTGCTTATCCCTGAGAACAAACAGTGTATTGGTTCTTTTGAGGCCCCTCAAAGGGTTTCTGTCTTTTTAGGTGGAATGGGGATGTCATAGCTGAAAAGTGGTGCTTGTTTATCCTGAGTGTCAGGTGACTGGCAGCTGCTCCCGACATCCCCAGAGGGACGGGGTGACCTGCAGGGCCCACATTCCCAATGCCCATGTCTTTCTATGCTCTCTTGCTGGACTCTGAGCTCTAAAGGGGCGGGAATGTCATGACCTTCTCTTGCATATTCCCAGCCCCCAGCCTGGTGAACAGGAAACACTCTTGGAACGTGTGAGTTTTGTTTGTGAGGGAGCAGAGCAGCCGTGCACGTGCAGGCCCAGGCCCTGGCCACTGCAGCTGGCACGGTGGGCGCTGAGCTATTGGCCTGGGTCCCTTTATTCACGTGCATGCCTCTGGGCAGCCCTGGGTCCCCAAGGCAGCTGCACTAAAACCAGGTAGGCAACAGTGATGGAGGCGGTGGTGGGTGGGCCACAGCCCTGAGAGCCCAAGGGGGCTGCGTGGAGGCACATTGGGGCTGCACAGAAAGGTGGCTTCCCCGTCCATCCCGGAGTGGCCTGCACGAGGCTGGACTCTCCTGCCTGAGTGCCAGCAGCCAGCTTCATGGGTCACTTGTTACAAAATGAAAACATTCTCGTGCCCTTTGCAATAAAGCGTATCGGCGAGGGGCTGGGTTCTTCAGAGAGCTCGGAATCTCCTGTTTTAAAAACCGCTGCAACACTGCAGCGCAGAGCAAACATTCACAGGCTTATAAATAGAAACTAAATTTAAAAGGCATTGCCTTTGGTAGAAAATAGTACTATTTCCATATAAAGCGTCAGAGGAGCCCATCATTAACGAGGAAGACAATTTTGAAGTTAAACCTGTCGTCGTCATGGAGGATACAGCATTGGAACGCAGAAACACACCTCCAGATGCCATACAAATCGTGACACCACTTCCAGTTTCTTGTGTAATGCCCCAGCGACAGAAAATATCAGAGGAAACACTGAAATGCCTCACAGACATTTATACTTGAAATTAACTTCAGAATTACACAAAGCTGATTTGTGTGAAGAGTTAAATCTTTTTGGAAAAAGTGTTCTTCAAGAATTATCAGCTGTAGATGTACTAAAATTTATATTTCAAACTATTTTGTCAGAAATTCTTCCAGTGTTGTCACAGCGTATAAAGACTCTTGCCAGCTCCAGTCACTGTGGCATCAACAGAAAGAACCTTCACAAAAGTAAAAATTATCAAAAATTGTTTGTAATCTTGCATTTGCCAAGAGTGGGGTTGGGGGGCGGAATCTGCTGAGTACATCAAAGACCCATTTTAATGCATGGGGGCTGGAGAGATAAAACTTACCTTTTTTGAGAAAGAAATCCACAAGGAGTTTTTGGAAGCCAACCAGTTTAATAAACGTGGGCTCTAAGTAAATGCATATAGAATTGATGAGACTCGCTTTCTGTCCCCGTGGATCTCATGTTGTGGGGGGTCTAGGAGAAGACGAGTCAGGGCTTTAGGTTCTTCCCAACAGGGGCCTGGGGCCTGGGGCCTGGCCCTCGGCCAGGGCGGGAGGTGGGCTGTGGCCAGAGACAGTGGTCTCGGCGGCGTTGGCTCCCGTACTCCCTGGTCCCTTGCTGCCAGCACCATGGATACTTCCCGGGAACCTACAGGGACAACCAGCCTGTGTTCATTTCAAGCCCCATTACGAGCACATTAAAAACGAATTGCTACTGGCTTTGTCACTCGGAGAGGAGCAAGCTGGGCCCGGGAGTCGGGTTCATCTTGGAGCGCGCAGTGTCCAATAAACACAGTGATAACATGGCCCGAAGACATGGCAAACCCCTCTGCTTTCCATGCCCGGAGCACCGCTGCCAGCCTCCCCTGGACTCTGGGCCTTTGGCACCGCCAGGGAGTCCCCGAGGGAGGAAGGTCAGCTGGAAACTGGGGACCAAGGGAGGCAGAGCTGCCCTGCAGAGTTAAGGACCCTTGGCCTGGCCCCCGGGCAGAGTCCACTCAGACACTCGTGCAAGGGTGTGAGGAAGGAGAGAGGACAGGTCCTGTGTCCCCTCAGCTGTGTCAGGGTCAGGAGAGAGAGCTAGGCGGGGCTGTGTGTTTAACCCGCTGCCTTGGTTCCATGGTGGGGGTCCCTGCTCCGTTCTGCACACCAAGCTTGACGTGTTCTGCCTGTTGCTACTGCTGTGACTGAGTGGCTGTTTATTGGGCATTTACTGTGTGACTGGCTGTGCCCTGAAAATGATCTTACGAGGTCTGTACTATTGACCCCCCATTTTACAGACAGAAAGACTGGACTTGAGAGACCGCAGAGCAGCCGGCGGGGAGGGAGTAGACTGAATCCAGGTCTGTTGGACTCAGAGCCTGGATGTTGGCCTGGAGGATGTCACTCCCCCCGCCGCCCCCCCCAGCCACTGAACCTCGTGGGCAGGGCTTCACTGCTGCGAAGGCCTGGCAGGCGGCTCCTCCTGGCGCCCAGGGCTGGGCATGTCCGCAGAGGGACACTGTCCTCTCGCAGGAGCTGGGCTTGCCCAGGGGAGCAGAGAAGGACGTGGACAGTTTGGGGCTTTGTCCCCTCAGCTTTGTTCAACGAGCACCAACTGACTCCCACTCGGTGCTGGGCCCTGGACCCTGGGCTGGGCACTGAGGGACCGCAGGCGTGGTGGACGCGGGCTAGGTGCCCAGGCGGGACAAACACGGTGCCGAGCACCGGGCACGGGCTGCCAGGTGAGGCCCCCTTCTTGGGGTTGGGGCTCAGGGGTCCACAGCTGGGATGAAAGTTGGAACCACGTAAGTGATAGTCCTACTCCTGGGGATACCCCCTACAGAACTGAAAGTAGGGACGTGAACAGATGTTGGCACCCCCATGTTCGATGCAGAGGAACCGAAAGGTAGGAACAACCAGCCCAGTGTCGTCGATGGACGAGGGGGTACCCAGCATGTGGGCACCCACACAGTGAGACATCACTCAGCCTTGAAGGAAGGGCCTTCGGCACATGCCACAGCGTGGAGGGAGCTCGCGGACAGTATGGCAGAGATAGGCCGGCCACAGAAGGACAAACACTGTGTGAGTCCAGCTGAGAAGGTCCGTGGAGGGGTCAGAGTCACAGGGACAGAGAGGAGGGTGGTGGTGACAGGGTGGTGACAGGGTGGTGACAGGAGGAGGGGAGGGGGGCGTTACTGTTTACGGGGGACAGAGTTTTCTTCGGAACTAAGAGAAAGTTCTGGAGATGGATGGTGGTGATGGCGGCACAATAATGTGAATGTACTTATCACCACTGAACTGGACACTAAGAAATGGTTAAACTGGTAAATTTTATTACAATTTAAAAAAAAAGAAAGAAAAGAACCAAGTGACCCAAACCACATCCTGGGAGGAAAAGCCAAAAAACACTGGGAATGACTGCTGTGAAATGAATGAATGAATGAATGGACAAATGAGTGAATGGAACGCAAGCCAAGGCAAAATGTTAGGGGACCTGAGAGTGAAACATGGCTCGTGGGAGGACAGAGACGAGGACACACGGGGGGCTTTTTTAGCCCCTGAGGCGCCCTGGCCATGGGCAGGGCTGGGCCCCTGGGCCTCAGAGCATTCCCGGTGGGACCCCTGTGTGTCCAAGGGGTGCCTGGGGTGACGTAGGGGCCCACCCTGGAACGTGGTGTGACACCATAAGAGGTCCCTCAGCTCTTGGAGAAGCCAACTGGTCCAGGAGCTCAGGGGATGGACCGGTAAGCGCTGGGCCAGGCTCAAGGCTTCCGGCACCTTCTGCCCTCCGGCAATGCACGCGTTGTCACTCATTACCAATCCTTTTCCAGGCTCATCTGCTGGACCCCCACCCGTGGGGGGCAGCCTTGCGAGCAGATGCCAGCGGCACCCGAGGTCAAGGCATTTGGTTAAACCAGAGGGAGAAAAAATATCAGTTTCTAATACTCACACTTGAAGTTATGTCCCGGCTGCTTCAGAAAGAGTGTTGTTGACACTCAGGGGGACAGGTCACAATTTACTCAGCACGGTTACCTTATCCCTTTCAAGCCTCAGGTCAATCAATCTCACTTGACGGAGGAAGAAATGAAGACACGGAGAGGTTATGAGGCCAGCAGGGCCCAGTGGCTCATAGGTGGAGCCCACACAACGCAGGCTGGCCCGGTGCCAGCGCACCCACGTCCCCCCAGGTGGCCTCCTGCCTGCCGCTTTGTCCCGTCCTTCTCCAGCCAGGCCTTGAGCAGGGGAGTGGACACTGCAAAGGGAACAGCCGGCTGGAGGAAGGAAGGGCCTGGGGCTCGGCCGGGAGGGGCCAAGGGCAGAAGGGCTCACCCAGGTGGCGGTGGCGTGAGCCGGGAAGTCAGCCAGAGTGTGTCCCCTCTACAAAATGAGGCTCAGAGTACCGTGACAGAGTGTATGTTTGGAAAGGGCAGGGCTCACCCCAACACCCAGTGCTGTGAGCCAGCCCTGCCCTGGGGGATCGGGGGCCAGCTCTCGGCGTTCCCCCCGCGGACCCAGTCACTGGGTGTCAGTGGCTCTGGACAGCGACCTCGGGGTCAGCACCTCCTGGTGTGTCAACACTGGGTTCTGCCCTGCTCCTCGCTTTCACTCAACTGAGTGGTAACGTAATGCACCCGGAGAAGTGAGAACCCTCACCCTCTGCTGGCAGAACGAGGAGATGGTGCCGCCACTGTGGAAAACTGTGGTGGCTCCTCCCAAATTAAACACACAATTTCCAGGTGACCCAGCAAGCTCACGTCTGGGGTCACACCCGAGAGAGCTGAGAGGCAGGAAGGGGAACTGGTGTTTGCACCAATGTCTGTTATTCACGTTAGCCCAGAGGAGGACACAGCCGTGTCCATCGGGGGATGAATGATAAGAAAATGTGGTCCGTCCATACAGTGGAATAGCATTCAGCCTTGAAAGGAAGGGAGTTCTGACACCTGCTACGTCGCGGATGGACCATGAGGACGTCCTGCTCAGTGAGATGAGCCAGGCACGGAGAGTTCACCACTGTGTGATGGCCCTCCTATGACAGCCCTGGAGTAATCACATTCAGGGAAGTGGGAAGAATGCTTGTCACCAGGGCCTGGGGAGGGGGACGGGCGTTACTGTTTATTGGGGACAGAGTTTCAGGTTGGGGAGATGGAAATCTCTGGAGCTGCATGGGGGCGATGGTGAATGTAGTTAACACCCCTGAACTGTGCACTTAAAAAGGGTGAAGATGGAAGATTTTATGTTCTGTATATTTTACCACAACAGAGCAATACCAGCAACAACAAAATCTTCCCTGGACACCCAGCCCCGAGCTCAGCCTGGGTGGACCTGGCTACTTCCTGTGGCGTCACTCTGCGAGCCAGCGTCTGTCTGGAGCCAGCCCTGCAGGGAAACCGTCTCCGTCTGCTCAGTTGCACGCACTGCTCAGACCTGGACCTTCTGATCTGTGGTAGTGAGTACCCAGTGGGCCTGAAAGTCACACCTGTCAATAAAACTAGACACCTGAAAGATACGTTTACGCGTAATCCCCACAATCCGAAATCATGTTTTCTTCTGCAATTAGGGAAAATGTACTTTTTACACTTAAATCGTTTTCTTAAAAAGAACACACTCCCTTTCTTTTTCATGTGAGCCCAGTGTTTTTGCCTTTAAACAGACGGTTTGAGGGTTTCATAAATGCCTGTCCCCCTTGTGACACACACCGGTCCCTTTTTTGAGGCCCGTGAGAATGGTCGGCTGTCAGGACGCAATTCGTGTTGTTGTCTGATCGTGGTTTGAACCGAAGAGCCAGATATCTGTAAACTGGATATATGTTCCTCACCCAGTAAAATTAAAGGAAAAAAAGACGGAGATTAATTTGGTGGAAAGACTGTGAAGTGCAGCGTGAAAATTGAGTCTTCGGGAAGTTTCTTCAGTTTAACGTGACGAACGAGGCCCTGTGGTGAACGACGTCTGTGAGCGAACAACCCACGGCTGCAGAACCGGGAGAGGAGGTATAGCTTAATTCATCAGTCACCTCACCCACGTGGAAGCAGCCAGAGGGACCTCGGGAACAACACTGAGAAGACCACAGGGCGCTGGTGAGTGACAGGTCCCTGGAGACAAGAGCACGGTGTCCCTGAAGGTCTCCCGTCAGACCCGGAGGAGGCACGGAGACAAATAACACGTCTTTAATGATGGTAGAAGAACAGTAATAACCTGTTATCAGATGGGCCATCAATTGTGACCAGATGGTGGTTGGCGTCTACACATATTTCACTCTTCCAACTGCTCCCATCCATAGCGTCGTGTCGATGGATACCAGAAAGGTGGGTTTTCCTCCAGATTTTGTCGTTAGTGCCATGTCGAGTTGCTTAGTGTGATTCACGGGCCATCACCAGGCAGCACACCGAGGACGGTAGGGTTCTCTGGTGGGGCGTGAGAGCAGGGGCACAGCGCAAGGGCGCCCGGGCAGCGCCTGGCCCAGGCTGCCTTTTCTCTGACCCGTCCTGGGTGTCCTGTCACCCTGCTAGTACAAAGCTCTGCCTGCCTCGTACCACAAGCCCGCCCCCACGCAGGACAGTGGGACAGGCTCTGCTCCCCTTGAGTCAGGAGGACGTCTTCCTGCCCAGAGCTACACCCCGGCTACTGAAGGAGCTAAATGTCTCTCATTTTGTCTGTAGAGGAAACCAGTCCAATCATTCATTCATTTTGTTCATTCATTTGTTCTTCTGTTTGCTCTCCGGTTCATTCATCCGTAGTCAAATATTTTCTAAGCACACATATTGCTTCAGACCCTGCGCCCCAGAAACTCTTGATGACGCAGAGAGCCTTGTGGGACCCCTATGCACATTGAGACCACAAATTGCCACGTCATGTTTGTCTAATGACCTCATTACAAATACTCGGCAGCACTGTGTGCAAAGGCTACACCAGGAAGAGCAGGGGTTCTCGGGGATGTGACGCCAGGAAGAGTGGGGGTTCTCAGGGGTGTGCCACACGGAGAAAGCAGCACAATGCAAGGTGGAGGCTTGCAGAGAGGGCCACAGAAAATGACCCCGGAGGGGTCACTGGGGCGTGTGAACCAGGCTTCATGAAAGCAGAGAGGGCTCTGAAGGGTTACGTCTGATCTGCATTCAGAGACCAGGGAAGGAAGTGACATGCTGAAGATTTCAGATAATGAGCAGCAGAGCCAGTCGGGTGGGACTCGGACCCGGCTCTCCTGAGGTTTCCCAAAGGTCACCCTTCCCTTTGGCGCACACAGCTGCAGAGGTGGCCCGAGGAAGGTGCCTCAGGCATGCAAGCTGCAGGACAGAATACTGGGGAGGGAGGTGGGTGGCTGGGTCAGGGCCTGGGTAAGGGCGCGTGTGAGGGCAGGCAGCAGGCAGGAGGCTGGACGATGGGGTGGGGGTTCATCTATTCTGCAGGTTCTTCCCCCCACAGACACACATGCTAAGCTGGAGTCTCTTGGGCTCGGGCAGAGAGCCAGGAACAAAGCCTTCTGGTCCCACACGCTTAGCTACTCACTGCACAGAGCCATCAGCTGTCTGCTTGCACACTTTTATTTACTTTTTTCTTTTCTGAATAGTTGTTGGGGCAGGCAGCACGCTGTGAGTGGGGACATCCTCGGGGCATCCTGTGACACCCTCCCTGTCCCCATTTCCCTAGGAGGAGACTAAGCAAAGGCTCAGCAAGGCTCAGGGCGTAACTGACAAGGCCAGGGCCCTTCCTGCCGCTCACCTGGAGACCCACCCCACCCCCAGGACGGGACCTGCAGCTGGGAGCTCCTCCCTCCACGCCCGGGGCAGCAAGCCTGCTGAACAGCGGCAGTCCTGCTTTTGTCTGTAGACACCTGGTGGGGAATAAATTCAGCAGAGATCCCCGTGAATGCTGCTGGGCCTGGGGGCTGCTGCATGGCTGGATGGGCCGCCCCCATCCCACGGCCAGGGGAAGGAAGGCGTCCCATCCCGACCAGCCCATCACATCCACCTGAGGCTTCTTCAGGCTGCCCTGGAGGGAGAGGTCCGGTTGCCCAGTCCTGAAAGGGCACTCTGGTGGCAGGCAGTTTGCAAAGATCCCTCTGGGTTTTTCAGGGGCTGGGCAGTGTTGTTGCAAGTTAGGGGGGCGGGGGACAAGGTGGAGACCACGTTCCTGCTCATTCTGTCCCTGGCTGGTCCAGGGGGAAGGGTCACCGTGCTGGCCTGGATTTCTGATCTATGAGTTCTGGGATCTTAGCACAATATGCTAATGTTTTATTTAAATCGGGAGGTGCTGATTTGCATATGGCAATGTTTCCATATTCCAGGGAGATCTGTTTCTCTAAGTCCTCTCTCTTCTCCTGTCCGCTCTGCTCCAATTTCAAGGCTGTTGCTCCTTCTGCAGAATTTATTAGGTGCCTCGGGGATGATAAAGAAATCAGCTCATTACACCATCTTATCTAAGACAAACCTTAACCTTGGTGAGCCTGGGGGCTGCGAGGCTGGCTGGTCCTTTTCCCCAGGCAGCTGCTGACTCCTTCCAGGAAGCCGGCTCCTCATTGGGGGTGGAGCCTGATTCCCTTCCCGGGGGCCCTGGGCACAGGGCGTGGGGGACACACGGAGCAGGGGGGCACACTGCTGTGGGCTTCAGGGGTCTGAGATCATCATGACATCGTCTGGAAAATTCTTCCCAAATGTCAGGAGTGGAGGTTCAAGCTCTAAACAGCTGGTTAAATGACTTAACCTGGGGGAAAACTCCAGTGCTGTCAGGTCCCTGGTGGGTACCCTAAATTAGTGAGGGGCCTGGTGGGACTCTTGGAGCACGGGGGTGACCTGGCTACCCAGCAGCATGTGGGGCCTTGCAGACCTCAGGGCGATGGAGCCCAGATCTCTGTGCAGTCACGTCCTCTCTTGATCCCCACTGGATTTTAAGGACCTGGGTTACGTGAAACACGGTGGGCCAGTCAGCAGTGGGGGCTGGTGCTCTGCTCGGTGCTGAGCACCCCACAGTGGCGTTCTTTTCTCCACAACGACCTGGGGTCGTTGGGACCTCAGGTCTGTCACAGCCTGGAGCTTTTCCCGCTCAGACCTGCTTTCTCCTGCCACTCTTACTCTTTACTGGCAGCAGCTCCCAGGTCTGCCTCCCACGCTCCCCCAGCAATCACCACCTATGGGTGGAGTACAAGGAGACAAGCACTCTCTTTTAAGGTGGGAAGGGGAATTCAGAAGAATCCTGCCCCTGCCTGAACAAGAGGAGGAAGAGAGAAACCTGGGAAATGGGCAAACTCGTGCAACAGCAAGCGTGTCAGGGGCTGCAGAGGCACCCAGTCTGCAACCAGCTGCCCCAGTGGCTGAAGACAGTCCCCCAGAGGCCTGCGCTACAGATCACCTTCTTAAGAAATATGCTAAAAAAAATAATAATAGTAAAATAACTAAGAGCTAAAGACCCAATGATGAAGCGTCTGTATGGGATGGAAGAAAGAGGGCAGAGCTGAGGCACAACCAACATCCACAGAGAAATGACGAATAAATTAGGACTCACGGGGATGAACTTGACCTCACTGGGATCACTCCCGTATGGAAAAGCCCAAGATAATCAGAGAAACGTGGAAGAAAAATCAGAGAGGATAGTGAGCAGTCAGTACTACACGTGGAGGACCAGTGGTCAGTGGTAGAAGAGAGACCAACACACAGAATGGGGGTGTTTAAAGGAATATTAGGGAGAAGAACGTCCCTGAAATCAATAAACTGAAGATGTTAATGGAAAAATCGGAAATAGCTTAAGATGCATCTTGATTAAGTTAATGGACTTTAGAGATGACAAAATAATTCTCTGTATGTGTCGGCAGAAAAGAACAAAACACAGTCACCCATGAGATGGAAACTTGAGGCTGAAGCCAGGCTTCTCTGCAAGGAGCTCAGGTGTGGGGAAGCGCCTCGGGCACAGAATCTCAGAGGCAGATGTTAGGCTCCTGTCATCACAAGGGTCACCCTGGTCCCGCCCTGCGCTGGAACCATGTCTGCAGCTTTTTCAGGGGAAGACACTGACCTAAGAGTTCTGTCGTTTTAAATATAGAATTTTATATTTAATTTTTTAAATTTAAATTTATATGCAAACGTCAGACATCCTCAAGTATAAAAGAACATGGACTAGATCACCAACGAGTATTTTTTGGAACAATATATATACACAGTCTATATAGACTGTATGTATACACCCAAATTAAGAGATGAAAAAATGAAGACGACAAAGTCCTCAGTCAACATCAACTCATAACAAACTGCTGTTATGTTCCAGTGGAAAGAATCTATCGACCAGAAATTTTATACCCAGAAAAACTGCTTTTCAGTATCCAATCCTTCAACAGACTGTCTTGAGCCCCAGGAGCTGTGGGGGTCATGGGGTACAATATAAAATGAAAATCTGTTGAGGAAAAAATAAGTGTCAACCTGAAGTTTTAATACAATTATTTTCTTCATCTCTGTAACTCTTTTTTAGCGTTATAATTGCTGGTGGCCAATAAACAGCTAAAGTATTGCAATTCCTCTAGTTTCACTTTACTTCTTTATTTTTTTAATGGGAGTAAAATTAAATTAAGACGTTTGTTACTGATATTGTCTATTACATTATCGTCTCATTTTATACTGTTGTTTCTGTCACTTATCTGTCTACTCACCACAGTCTCTGCCTGCCTGTCCATATACGCAGCTATGAAGAGAGATCTAGAAGTTTTTATTTATTTATTTTGGCATCATCATGTCATTGCTGGGTGGTAGGATTTTGGGTTATCTGTTGCTTTCTTCTGTGTACTTTTGGGAGTGCTGTAGTTCTTTATGATAAACACACATTATATTTGCAAAGGTGATGACATCGCCCTAAAATGGAACTGAAGGAAGGCTGGCTCTGCAGCTCAGGGCGGGCAGCACATCCCGGCCACAGCCCAGGGGTTGGGTGGACTGCCATCTCCAGCCTCTTACGCGGGGTGGGGGCTGCTTGGCACACAGTCAACGCCCGCTGGGTCATTATTGAGCATGCAGCATGTTTTAGACGTGGGTGAAAGATGGATGTGGCCAAGTGCAGTGACCTCAACAAGCCATGAGGATGAGCGGGGACACTGGGCCCAGCCAGGGCGCCTGGCCTGCCCCCTCCACCTGCTTGCACACTCCTGGGAGTGCAGCTTCTGGGCTGAGCATTTCTGTACCTGCCAGTGAGTATGAGTGAAGCAGGGAGGTGAGGGAGAGATGGACAGAGCGCACAGGGGCTCATATGAGGAGGGGAAGTGCCCCTCCCCTTGGCTGTAGTTCTCTTCACGCCCCTGCAGTTGGGGTGTTTGTCTCCCATGCAGGGGCTGCTCGTTGACACCATCTTGTCCCGACGGCCAGCTCCCCGCAGCCAGGCGCCACCTCCATCCTTCCGCATCTCTGAGTGCATTACACCTGCCCATGGCCAAGTGCAGACCAAGCGTGAAGTATGCGGTCCTGGCAGGAACGAATGGATTTAATTTGGTTATGCCTACCAGGTACAGGCCCCCCAATTCCCCTCTCCAATATGCTATCCTCCCGAGCCCGAGGTCTAGTCGGAAACCTCAGCCTCTCACAATTAAACTGCTTTCATTTCCCTTTATGAAGCCGGCTTAAGTGACCTGAATTTCCATGCTTTCCAAAGGCCATTTTATTTTCTTTTTTTTCTTTTTTTTGTGGGGGAGAGCTTTCTCTCCATGATTTTCTCCTTTTCGGTTAAAGGAAACACCAGGAAGATGACAACCTGAGTGCTGTTCACCACTTCGAACAGCTCAGGTTGCTTTTGCAAAGGGGGGAAACGGGAGCTCGCAGAGCGTTTGCTCCCAATAAAACTGCTGAAGCAAGGTCAAACGTTTCCACGAGGAGATAAAATGTTAATAAATGGCGACCATTGTCCCACATTCCAGAATTTATGCAGTACATCTCTATGGCTTCGTTCTCTCCTTGGTTAAATCCAGTGAGTAATTTCTGACTGTATTCATTGCTGGAGGATATATTTCTTTAGAGTTAAATATCACTGGCTGTGCATTTTGATATGAGACATGCAGGCTGCAATTTATAACCGACAAGACCATCAGTGAATCTGGCTGCTCAGAAAAGCAGGGCGCAGGAACTGCACGCTGCCTCCAGAGTGTTTATTTTAGAATTCATTTGCGAGGAAATATCATTTTAAATTCTAGTGTCATTTCTAATCCAGGAGTGCTCATTTCTCCGGCAGATGTCCAGGGGCCTTCAGATGCTGGCACTGGGGTCTTGGCAAGGCTGCCTCCCACCCTGGCTGTCCACTCTTCACCAGCTTCACCCCCTCCCCTGGGCAGAGCCGGGCCACAGAGCTTGACCTGATGGAAAAGACGTGGCCACGCAGCGTCCTGACGAAGGTAAAGCTGGCAAGGTGAGGAAAGAGGCAGTGGAGAGCTGGGGGTGCTGGCACCTTCCCAGGCTCAGGGCTCCCGGCAGCTCTGGCTTGGAGAACGGGGGTGCACATGGCTACCCGTCAGCGTGCAGGTAAATGCAGACCTCAGGGGACCAGAGCCTGGATCTCTGCGCGCAGTCACGTACACTCTGGATGCCCACTGGATTTTAAGGACCTGGGTCACGTGAAACACGGGGGCTCTGCACTCATGTGGCCTTTCTCAGAAGGGGACCTGGGCCCCGAGGGTAAGGGGAAGGGTAAGATGCTCTCAATGTGAGCCCTGGGCTGTGCTGGGAGCTGTGGGGCTACAAACCAGGGCTTTCGAAAGGCACTGGACTGAGGCCCACAGGAACTGCCCCCTGAGCCGGCCAGACAGGCCCTTTTCTCCCTGGTCCTGCCGCCTCCTCTTCTTTCCCTTCCCCTCCAGGCCACACCAAATCCCCGGTTGTCTGGTCACCGTCCCTGGGAACTGGACACACCAGGGGCTTCCTTCACTCCTCTAGGGCTCCTTGGCTGTAAATCTGTGTTCATGAGCCAGGCTGCTCTGTGGAAGCCTGAGCTCATCCGTAAACGCAAGCCTGCCTTCCGAGGAGGCGGGCACACTCGAGCGATCAGTGAAGCTGGTACATTGTGCATCCGAGCGGTGCGACCGGGCTGCCCTCATGGAGCACAGTGGCTTTGGAGCCATCGTGACACTGCCTGGCCTCTCTGTGACTCTGGGCACGTGTCCTACTCTCTCTGAGCCCCGGTGTTCCTCAATTGCAACTTGGGAACGAGACTCCCAAACTCAGAAGTCTGCTTGGGAGTTAAGCCAATTGTCTGGGACAGAGCAGGTGCCCGGTGATGCCGGTCCCTGCCCCTCTGTGCCTCAGTTTACCCACCCCTGACATAGGTATGTGTTCACCCCTCATGCCTGCAGATGTGCAGCGTGGTCGTCGTGGGAAGCTGTCAGGGTGCCCGGCGGACCCTTGGCAGTGACCAGCCTGTGTCTGACCTCTGATGGTCAGGGGACACTCAAGATGCCGTCCTCATTGAGCTCGGAACCTGTGCACCCAGAGCACACGCTGCCCACGCCAGGGTGATGGTGTGGTAACCGTCACCCAGTGAGAGTCACACATTTAGCACTCATCACAGGACACCTGCTTTATTATTTTAGTTTTTCCTGTCACTGTGAGGGGTAGGTCACAGTCCCAGCGACACTGGGCCAGGTGTCCCTCTGAGGTACCACGGGGTTCCAAGCATACACCACTCTGTGTTGCTGGAAATAGTACATTTCTGAAGCCCACTGCTAAGTTTTATGGGTTTTTCTCTCCTGCTCATTTATGGAAAAATAGCTCTTAACCATTTATCCACAAAAGGCTGCCTGGGCCATGGCTGTAAAACTCCACTGGCGGACGACTTCTCGGGTTCTCAGTGAATGATTGTCTATTAAACCCGGACAACCAGGCAGGCGCGTTTTTCTCTATGAGGGCACATCTGGGGTCCCCCTCCCTTCCCCCGAGGGAGTGGGAGCAGCTCAGAGCCTGTGGGCAGAGGTTATGGGAGGCGCTGGTCTGACTGCTCCCCATCTGCTGACATGGGCCTAGGGTGCAAAGCCCCTGGCTTGGCTGGGACCCGCCTGTGCTCATCTGTGTCTTTGACATCCCCATGTGTCATTGGCCAGTGTCAGGTCCAGGCGTGTGGCTGGGACACGTGAGGAAAACACCGGACTCTCCGACGCTGTCTGTCTGCCAGGCTGAGCTCTCCTGGAAGTTTGTTCCAGCACGAATATCACTGAGGCTCCCTGCGAACTCATGTCCCTCCTGTAAAGTGACAGCAAAATGGGCAAAACGGGCACAAAGTGAGGGACCACGTCTGCTGATGGTCTGGATTTTCCACGGCACCAACCACAGACATTGGAACCTTGCTCAGTAATTACAACTGTCGGGAGGGATGTCACACCCCACCCTCCCTCTGGGGCCCTCGAGTCCACTGGACTTTTCCATTTGCCCCTTTGCCACCTCCTGTCCAGTCCTGCCCACCCTTGCGAGCCTCTGGGGGTCCTGTCCTCCCAGTCTTGTCTGCACCCAGACATCCCCCCTTCTCCCCTGGGGCCTGCCACTGCTCCTTGTTTCCCATGCGTGGCCCCCTCCCAGAGGAGCGGCAAGGCCAGAGTGTGCTGGAACTTTCACCAATCCTTCCCCGAGGCTGAAGGTGGCCTGGGGCTTCAGCAGGGCATTTGCAGAAGCAACGCAGGAGGTGGGTCCGGTGACTGAGTGCCGGGTGGGTGGCTCTGCGAAGCCTGCCCAGTGGGCCTGACTGCGCCCTCAGACACTGCGGCGGCCGCTCATCCGCAGGGAACCCCGTCTTCTCTGTGGGTTTGGAAGGTCTCCAAAGCCTTCATCTCTCTCCCCATCTGTTCCTGGTGCCTGTCCCTCCACACCTGCCGCCAGCCAGCTGTGCAGGGACGCCCACTCCCATGTTCACCTGGCCGGGGTCCCTGAGGACCATGGCTTGTTTTCGTCTGTGGAAGGAACACCTGCATCTTCCACTGCTGTCAGGCCCACCCATGTGGGGGCGTCAGGGGAGCTGCAGGGCCAGGATCCCGTGCCATCCTTGTGATAAGGCAGCAGCTGCGCTTCCTGAGAAGGGCCAGCAGTCCCACACACACCCTTGTCTGTGTCGTGTGGCCACCTGCCGCCACCGTCCAGCTCCCCCCACCCCAGCCCCGTCCCACGTCCCAGACATTGGGTTCAGCTTGGAGGATGCCCAGTTCCCACTGGCCACACACGGCGTCTCTGCTGGACATCGGGGATTCCTGGAGACCAAGAAAGAGCTTCCAGGACCTTCCCTCTCAGGCGGCACCAAAGAGGCCCACCCCTTCCCCTCCCACATGTGTGTGCAGTCTCCGTGGTCTGGGTGTGGCTGGCCCTTGCTGCCCCCAGGATGGGCCAGGACCCGAATGGGCCACGAGAGTTCTGGCTGTGACGCTTGTTTGGGGTTAGTTAGCACCGAATGAGGTCAGGACGCGATTTTACCCGTGTCACTAAAAAAGCCACATCCTCTCTTGAGTATCTTCAGGGCTGCCAGGCTGGCAGGGAGAGTCTGGCAGAGCTGCTGGCCATGCCTGCAGGTCCTGGGGCAGCATGCCCGGAGGAAATCCTGCAGAGGAGAGGCCGCTGAGAGCTGCAGAGAGCAAGACGAGAATCGCATGAGCTGGGGCGGGAGCCACTGGACCCCGAATCCCCAGGTGGATGGGGGGAGCGAGGGCGTCTGCACGTCCGTCCACAGCACGTGCCTGCTACTCAGCCGGAAGCTGGTCGCCTGTGTAGGGAAGAGCCTGCGTGTCCTGCTGGCTGAGCAGGGGATGGGGGCCGTTCCTCAGGACGTCCCACCCAGCCCAGTTCTTTCCCGGGAGGGCCCGGAGATGGGGTTGAAATGACAATGCTGGGACTTTGTGAAGCTGAAATTCTGTTTTAATTTTCGGCTCCTGATCAGGATGTTTTCCTGTCATAACAGCTGTATTAGAGACCACAGAGAAACTGCAGGAGGCTGTGCTGGATGAGGGGGTGTGGGTGAAAGGGAAAGCCCCCCCCCCAGCTGCCCAAGGTCGCACTGCTGTGCAGGAGGGCGGGGTGCACACCCACTCTGTGCCCTCCCTGCCTGGAAGTCCACGGCAACTCAGAACCCCACCCCAGGGCCTCGCACCCCGTCCTCCCTCCATATCTGACCCGAGGGCTGTCAGGGCCACCAGCAGGGCCGCAGAGCCCGAGGGCTGGGGAAGCGGCACTAGACCCTGGGCGACAATGACAAGTTCGTGGCTTGCTCTGCACCTGCACAGCCCTGCTAACTCCAAGGATGACGACTGTGTGTGTGTGTGTTAGGGGGAGGGGGCGATCTTTTAAGGCTCAAACCAAGAAGAGACATTCAGAGAGCACGGGGAGCGAGCCAGCCGCGGGGTCCCTGTCATCCCGCTGTGCTGAGCATGGCAGGCAGGCGCTGTGTTCTCCAATGACGCTGGAGGACCCTGGCGAGTCCTCAGGGCTGGTTTCATCTGCCGCCAGCTCCAGAGAGGGCATGAAGGGACTTGAAGTGGGTTTATCTGAAGAGGACGGACGCTCGGTTCCCAGGCCTGACTTCTCTCACAGAGGAAGGGGGTTCTGAGCAGGGATGAGCCCCAACCGCTGAGCTGGCCCAGGGACCTGTGCCGGCTGCCCGGCCCCGAGGTACTTCCCCGAACCCCCACCTGTGAATGTATTGTGTGCACATGGTAGGAAACAGAGAAAAGTTAAAAGAAAATACCTAACCCAGGCACTTGAGCAAGAACGACTTTTCTTTGTGTATTTCCATCTAGATCTTTGCTTTGTACCTAAAAAAATAAAATGAAAGAGCTGGCCGTGCCGTAGATCAGGCCTTATTCTGAGTGATTCCTGTGTAGTGACGTCCTGCTCCCACCAGCAGCCCCGAGGGGCAGCCGGATGATGCAGTGTAAGCACTGGAAAAGGGCAGGCACAGGGCGATGCCTGGCTGCCCAAGGCCACAGGCACTCGGTGTGTGGGGGGGTAGGGACAAGAATCCGGCTCCCGGCCCCAGAGAGGTCCCCTAAAGGACTCTCCTAACGGCCTCCCCCAGCACCTCTGGCCACGTGCACACTGCCAGGTGTCCTTACAATCCTACCATAGATACAGATTTGTGTTCTGCTTTATCATTTGCTGAAAGTACGGGTGCCACTCGTCATAAATAAGTCTTGCACCAAACGTAGGTGGCCATTACTCCACTGAGGGACCGTTAGGGTCTTTTCAAATTCTTAAGATGATCAGTGAGTACTGAGCTCTTTGCGACATGCTGTAAAGAGCTGAGTGAAGAAGGGACAAGGGACGTCCCTGCTGGCGATGGGGCTGAGCCATTTGGTGCAGCAATCTCCCCAGAGAGGAGGGAATAGCAAATAAAATGGAAACCATGGCTCATTAAGAGTTCCCAGGTCAACACGATCGTGAGGAGCTTCAAAAAGGAGTAGAATTTCTACCTGGACTGGGTCCCCCTTGGCCGGGATGTATAATTTGTTTTATGCATTGTTGGCTTCAGTCTGCTAGCATTTTGTTGAGGATACTTGCAAGATACTGGTCTGTAGTCTTCTTTTCCTGTAACGTCTGTACCCGATTTTGATATAAAGGTAATGCTGACTTCATGAATGATTTAGGAAGTATTTCCCCTGCTCCTAGTTTCTGGCAAGGATGTGAATAATTGGTATCATTTACTTCTTTAATGTTACATAGAATTTACCAGTGAACCCTCTGGACTTGGTACTTTCTGTTTTAGAATGTTATTTTTAAAATTATTGATGCAATTTCCTTAATAGACATAAGCCAGTCAGGTTATCTATTTCTCCTTAGGGACATTTTGGTTGTTTGTGTCTTTCAAGGAATTGGTCTGTTTCACTTACGTTATCAAATTTGTGGGCGCAAAGTTGTTCATAGGATTCCTTTATTTTCCTTTAAATGTCCATGAGATCAGGAGTGAGGGCCCCTCTCATTTGTGATGTTAGTAATTTACAGCTTCTCCCTTATTTTCTTGGTTAGAC
Source organism: Rhinolophus hipposideros (assembly GCF_964194185.1). Taxonomy (NCBI): domain Eukaryota; kingdom Metazoa; phylum Chordata; class Mammalia; order Chiroptera; family Rhinolophidae; genus Rhinolophus; species Rhinolophus hipposideros. The sequence goes on from NC_138055.1 coordinate 1,681,078, forward strand.
TAGTTCAATCTTGTTGATCTTTTTAAAGAATATATTTTTGGTTCCATTGATTTTCTCTGTCATTTTATAGTTTTCAACTTCATTGATTTCTGCTCTAATTTGTATTATTTATTTTCTTCAGCTTCATTTAGGCTTCAGTTGCTCTTCTGTCTCTAGTTTCCTAGATTGAAGAATAGACATTGGCTTTAGATTTTTCTTCTTTTGTACTATAGGTATTAAATGCTGTAAATTGCCCTCTAACCACTGTTTTCACTGTATCCCTCCACTTTTGGTGTTATATTTTTATTAAACAAATTTTTAAAATTATAGAAGAGGTTTAGGTTTACAGACACATTGTGAAGATCGGGTTTCCTTATATTCCACTGTCCTTATGATTATCACCCTACATTAATGTGGTACATTCATTACCATTAATGACCAATAGTCATAGCGTATTATTATCTAAAATCAGATTTTCTTAGTTGTTAACCAGTGCCTTTCTCTGTTCTGGGATCCCACATTGCATTTGATTTTCACCTCCCATTAGGCACCTGTTAGCTATGACTGTTTTCCAGACCATCCTTGGTTTTGATGATCTGGGTGGTTCCGAAGAGTACTGTCAGGTATTTTCTAGAATGCCCTACAATTTGTTGCATTTTCATTTAGTTCACTTTAACTTGTCTCGAGACTTTTTATCTGACCTGTGTGTGATTTAGAAATGTGTTGTTTAATCTGAAAATAATTTGGGATTTTCCAGCTATTTTTCTGCTATTTATTTCTACTTTAATTTCATTGTGTTCTGAAGACATACTCTTATTTCTATTTTTTAAAATGTGCTAAGATGTGTGTCATGGCCCAGAATCTTGGTGAATGTTCCGTGAGCACTTGGGGACACGGTGTGTGGGGCTGTGGAATGTCCACGAGTGTGGATTAAATCGACCTGAGCTGTGTCCTCACTGACATGCTGGCTCCGTCACTAGTAGAAGCTGAAGTCTCCAGCTATCGTAGTGGATTTGCCTGTTTCTTCTCACAGTTCTATCAGTTTCTGCCTCATGTATTTTAAGGCTTTATTGTGAGAAGCATGCTTGTTTAGAACTGCTATGTACTAAACAGTTCTCTTCTGTACTAAACAATGGAGAATCTATCCCTTTATCATCACGTCATGCCCTTACATATCCCTGATAATTTTCCTTGTGAAGTCACCTCGGTCTGAACATACATAGTTACTGCAGCTTTCTTTTGATTAGTGTTGGTTTAATCTATCGTTCTCCTTCCCATTACTTTTACCCGATCTGTGTCTTTATATGCACAATAGATTTTTTTTGTCAACAACATAGAGCTGAGTCTTTTTTATCCACTGTGATATTCTCTGTCTTTAAATTGGTGTCGACCATTCCCATTTAAAGTGATTACTGATGTGATTGGATTAATATCTACCATGTTTGTAACTGTTTTCTATTTGTTGCATTTGTTCTTTGTTGCTTTTCTCCTTCTTCTTTTATTACTTTTTGGTTTTCTTTTTGGTTTTAACTGAACATTTTATGTGACGTAATTTGACCTCCCCTCTTAGCATATCAACTATACTCTTTTTAGTGGTTGTCCTAAAGTTTTAATATGTAGTTAAATATTTAAAGTCCACCTGCAACAATACTACAATGCGTCACGTGCTGTGTGGTCATACTCCCAGTTCCTCTTTCCCATCACCTATGATACTGCTCTCATTCATTTTAGTCATCCGTATGCTGTAGCCACCTGGTATGTGGTTATTATTTCAAGCAACTGGTTAGCTTTTAGATCACTTGAGAATAAAAAACAAAAGAATTTTACCTTCATTATTCTATCTCTGACACTCTTCCTTTCTTTATGAGATCTAAGTTTATAACTGACATCATTTTTCTTCTCCATTAAAACTTCTTTTGTAACCTTTCAGGTCTGCAGGCAATGAATTCCTTCAGCTTTGTGTGTCTGAAAAGGTAAATGAAATGCCATAGGAACAATAACAACCACCATAGTAATAACCGATGTGTGTTTTTATAACACTGTAGTTCACAGAAATATTTCACTGACCTCCTTTCCCCCACAAAGCTGGTTGTTTTGCCTTCGGTGCCTCCATCCCCCACAATTCCCACTTTACATCAGTCCACACTGTCTGTAATTGCTGAGTTACGTTGCTGTTTCTTTCACCAGACTGTGAGTTGTTAAAAGCAGTGGCTGTGTCTGTTTAACTGTTTCATCTTTGTACACCTGACACAGTTTCTCAGAATATATACTTTACATTAATGGACTTACGTGTTAGAATGGCTGTAGCTCTATAGCAAAAGTGACCGGATAGCATGTAGACTTCTCATATGCCCCCTTCCCCGCACAGTTTACATTATGGTTTACTCTGTGTTGTAAAGTTCTCGGGGTTTTCACACATGCACGGTGTCACCTCCCCACCGCGCAGCCTCATCCAGAAGATTCACCGCCCTGCGAATCCCATGGCTCACCTAGTCACCCTCCTACTGCTCTTGCAGTTGCTGGCAGTCACTAACCTTTCACTGTCCCTACAGTTTTGTGTCTCCTAGAATGGCAGGTGATTGGACTCACACCATATGAATCTTTTCAGAGTGGCTTCTTTCACTTAGTGATATGCCGTTAGGGTTCTTCAGTGTCTCTGTGGCTTGATGCTCATGTGTATTTAATCGCTGCATACGATTCCCGTGTATGGCTATATCCCAGTTTGTTTATCCGTTCACCCATTGAAGGACATTTTAGTTGCTTCCAGGTTTTGGCAATTGTGAGTAAAACTACTGTAAACAGCTGTGCAAAGCCTGCCCCTCCCCCTGCTTTTTTAGACATAGTTTTCAAATCAATCGCGTAAATACCTAAGAACACAATTACTGAGTGTATAGTAGGAGTATGTTTAGCTTCGTAAGAAACTTCCAGACTGCCTTCCAAAGTGGCTGCTCCATTTGCATCCCCACCGGCTCTGAGGGACAGTTCCTGCTGCTCAACGTCCTCAGCAGCATTGGATGTTGTCAGTGTTCCAGAGTTTGGCCATTCTAATAGGTGTGTAGTGGTATCTTGTTTTAATTTCTAATTCTCTAATGACATAGGATATTGAAAATCATTGTTATGTGTTTATTTGCCATCTGTATATCTTCTTTGCTGAAGAAGATCTTTCTCCATTTTTACAATTGGATTGTTTTCTTATTGTTGAGTTTTAACAATTTTGAGAAATAGAGTGTAATAATTTCCATGGCTATCTTAGATACAGTCATTTACCAGACACATGTTGTGAGACGATTGTCTGTCTGTCTGTGGCTTGCACTTTCGTTCTCCGAACAGTGTCTCTTGCCGAGCAGAAGTTACTCATTTCACTGAAATCCAATTTATTGATTCTTTCACAGACCACAATTGTGGTGTTGTGTCTAAAGACTCATCTCTAAACCCAAGGTCTCCTAGATTTTTTTTCTACGTTATCTTCTAGGTGTTTTATAGTTTTGTGTTGTACACACAAGTTTATGATCCCTTTTAAGGTAGTGTGTGTGTGTGTGTGTGTGTGTGTGTGTGTGCGTGTGTATTTCTTTAGAATTTTCTGCATAAAAATCATATCATCTGTACACAAGGGCTATTTTACTTCTTCTTTCCCAATCTAAATTCTTTTTTTCCCTTGTCTTATTGCATTAACTAGAACTTCCAGTACAGAGTTGAATAAAAGTGGTAACAAACTGAATTTGAGAACAAGTGACGGGCATAGAGTTGTTCATAATATTTCTGCATTATCTTTTAAATGTCATTGGGATCAATAGTGATTATCCTTCTTTCATTTCTGCTCTCAGTGATTTGTGTCTCACCTTATTTCCTGCTTAGCGTGGCTACGTCACCTTTATTGATATTTTCAAAGAACCAGCTTTTATCTTTATGGATTTTTCTTTATTGATTTCCTATTTTCAACTTTATCGATTTCCGCTCTCATTTTTATTATTTATTTTCTTCTGCTTACTTTAGATTTGATGGGCTCTTCTTTTAACATTTCTAAAGCAGTAGCTTAGATTATTGACTTTTGATCTTTCTTCTTTTCTAATACAGGCATTCAATGCTATACATTTCCCTGTAAGCACGGCTCTTGATCCATCCCATAAATTTTGGTAGGTTGCATTTTCATTTAATTAAAAATATTTTAAAATTTCTCTTGAGATTTTCTTGGCCCGTGTGTTATTTCACAAGGTGTTGTTTAATCTCCAAATATTTTGGGATTTTCCAGCTAGGTGTTACTGCGTTTGAGTTGAAATCCATCGTGGTATGCAAGAATACTTAATACACTTTATATTCCTTTAAATGTGTTTAGCTGTGTTTTACGATCCGGAACGTCTGCCTTGGTTAATGTCCCAGGTGAGCTTGAGCAGAATGTGCGTTCTGCTGCTGTGGGGTGCAGTATTCTATTAACGCCAATTAGGCCCAGCTGATGGATGACACTGTTTAGTTCACCTGTGTTCCTACTGGGCTGTATTTGCAGAATCAATCAGTTACTAACAGAGGGTGTTCACGTCCCCAACTCTAACAGTGGGTTTGTCCACTTCTCCTGCAGTTCCAGCAGTTTCTGCCTCACATATTTTAACACTGTTGTGAGGGATATACACATTTAAGATTCTTACGTATTTGCGGACAATCGATCCCTTTATCACTGTGTAACGCCTCTCTTTATTCCTGGTATTTTCTCCTATTTTGAAGGCTGTTTTGTCTGAAATTAATAAATACAGCTACTTAAGCTTTCTTTTGATCAGCATTACCAAGGTATATCATTCTCCATCCCTTGGCTTTTAATATATCTGTGTCTTTATATTTAAAATGAGTTTCTCATATGTAATATATAGTGGGGTCTTGTTTATTTTGTATCCACTCTGACAGTATCTGTCTTTTAATTGGTGTATTCAGACTATTCACATTTAAAGTGATTATTGATATAGTTGGATTACTACCCACCATGTTTATAACTGTTTTGTATTCATTACACTCGTTAGCCGTTTCCATTTTTAAAAATCTTCCCTCTTTTTCTGCCATCTCTGGTTTTAACTGGACATTTTATTATTCCATTATCTGTACTTTGTTAGCCTACACATACACATTAGATTTCATTAAAAAATTGAGAGGTTTCTCTAGAGTTTGAAATATACGTTTGTACAACTGATATGTCACCTTCACACAACACTGTTACCCTTCCTACATAGTGCACACACCTTACAGCAGTGTTCTGAATTTCTCCCTCCCGTTCTTCATAATGCTGCTGTCATTCATTTCGTCCATTCACGTCTTACCGTCACACAAAACATTGTTGCTCTTATTACTTTGAACAGTCATCTCTCAAACAAATTAAAAATAGGTAAAATAAAAGATTTATTTTGCCTTTATTCTTTTCCTGATGCATTTCATTTCTTTATGTGGATCTGAGTTTCTGACCTATATAATTTTCCTACTCTCTGAAAAGTATCTTTTACCATTTATTATAGGGCAGGTTTTCGGTTGACAAATTCCCTCCGTGTTTGTTTGTCTGAGAAAGTGTTTCTTCTTCACTTGTGAGGGATAATTATGCTGAACACAGATATCTTCATCTATGGGTTTTGCTTTCAGCATTTTAAATAATTTACTCCAATCTCTTCTTATTTGCATTGTTTCTGGTGAGAAGTCTGATGTAATTCTTTGTTCCTACAAGTTGTAAGGTTTTTTGTTTCCTCTGGTTTCTTTCAAGATTTCATCCTTGCTTCTTGCTTCCTGTGATTTGAGTATGGCAATGCCTCTGTGCACATTTTTGGTATTTATCCAGCTGGTGTCCTGCAAGCTTCCTGCATCTGTGGTTTGCTGTCTGCTATTAATTTTGGAAAATTGTTAGCCATAATTGCTTTAAATATTTCATATTCTCTAGCCTCTCTCTTATCTTTCTAGTATGTCCATGACACATATGCAAACATTTTTATAATTGTTTCACAGTTCTTGGATATTCTGTTTCATTTTCTTCATGCTTTTTTTTTTTTCTCTTCATACTTTAGTTTGCAAGTTTTTGTTGACACATGACAAAAATCAGTGATTCTTTCTCTGACCACACCTGGTCTACTTGGATGGCTCATTCGTGGCATTTCTTTCTTTCTATTACAGTGTCTTTGATTTATATCCTGTTCTTTGGATTCTTTCTTAGAGTTTTTGTTTCTTTCATTAAGCTACCCATCTGCTCTTGAGTGTTGTCTCCTGTCTTCATCAGAGCTCTTAACATATTAGTCACGGGCAGTTTAAATTCCCAGTCTGGCCATTCCACCGTCTGGGCCATATCTGAGTCTGCTCAGATACTTGCTTTATCTCTTCAGACTGTGCTTTTCATTTTGGCACGGCTTTCAGTTTTTTCTTGATGCTGGAAACGATGTGTCTGGTAATAGGAGCTGGGGCATTGGGCTTTCAGTGCTAGGGTTCGGGTCGCTCGGCCCAGGTGAGGGCTGTGTCAGCACTGGTGGGCCCAGGGTTCCAGCTCCCCTGTTTGTTCGTCGTCTCCTCCCCTGTCCTCTTTGGGTTCACTGAAGAACTCCCTCCCCAGCCGAGCTTGTATTTTGCAGCTCTTTCGTTTACGCCCCCTGCTGTCATCTTGGGGACCTGTGGCTAGTAAGGTATAGGGCAGGGGAAGCATTCTGTGGTCTGAGAATCACATTTCAGGGTTTTTTTAGTGGGTCTGAGTTCTTGAGATGTGACCTCCATGAGTATTTTTCAGCCTTTTTCAGTCTCCCATTAGAGAGATAAAAAGACTGGAGGTCAGACAAGGCTCTGGGAAAGACGCGTCTTAGAGGACAGGCTTTGTTGCTGAGGAGAGAGCCCTCTGGTCATAACTGATTACTTTCTCCTGGGCTTCCCTGAAGCATGAAGTGGTTTTCCTCTGATCTCTCCCTCTTTCCCTGAGACCCAGCCAGGGCTCCAGGAGGTGAAGTCTACTACAGGAGACGTTTCCCCAGGATGTTTTAACGCTCCACACTCAGCCTCCACTGATTCACCTATTACCGTCCAAGTGTCTTACTCGCTCCTGGCTCCAGCGGCTTCTGCCCCGGGCAGCTGACCTCAGCTGTGGGTCTCTGTATCCCCGGCGTGTCTCCTCCAGCGATCAGGGTGCTGCTTTGCCTTGGGACTCCATCCTCTGATGGAGCTAAGTTGTTGATTTTCAGTTTACCGGGCTTTTTCCTTGTGACCGCCAAGCTCTTTTTGTGTTGGAGAAGCCAGAAGCCTCTCGGTACATTTCTACAAAGGCAGCACATGGAGGGAATCCCAGCAGCCCAGCAGGTGTTTCGCTCCAGCCTCTGGTAGGAAGACAGAGATGCTCAGGGCTGGCCCCAGGTTCCTTGCTGGTGACAGGACTCTGCCCTCCTTCCTTCCTGGTCTGATGGAGGAACAGAGACAGTCTGCTGCCGTGAACATGTGATGCTGTCAAGCCTTTCTAGGCATAACTCTGTCCCCAGGCTCCCTCAGCCAGAGCCACGTGTCAGCCGCCATTAGAAGGGTCTGCCCAGCTTGTGCCTGCATGTGACCTACCGGGGGAAGTCCGGATCGCACTCCAAGGTCAGCCAGCCTGGTTGGCAGGTGGACTGCGTGCGGACATGAGGGGAGGAAGCCGCAGGGGCTGGGATCTGAGCAGCCAGCCGTCATGGTGCTGTCAGCTAGCCGGCCTCGTGCAGTCCGTCCCTCAGGTCCTCTTGCCTCCCGCTCTCACACCCTTTTGTGGCAGTGTCCCTAATCCTGCCGCACCCATCATTCGCCTGGCCCTCCTCCATCCCTGCCTCGTTCTTGCACCACAGCCAAGGCAATCTTCAAGAGAAAAGACAGGCCGCTGCCATTCGCCTTGTTCCAGGCCTCCACAGCTTCCGCATTCCTTCCCCTGGCTGTGGAGGCGTCCTCCAGTTTGGCTTCTTCCTGGCGGCCCCTTGTTCTCACCCACGGCACGACCCTGTGTAACCACATGGCTTTCCTGTCTCTCCCGAAACTCCCACCGCTCTTCTGGCTGGAGACACGTACCCAGGCTGGCCTCGGGGACAGTGTTCCCTCACACCTGGTGTTCCTGCCCCTCTCCCGCCCGTCCATCAGCGCTCTGCTCCCACGACCATCCTCACTTCTCCTCCCCAGCCTCTCAGCCACTCCCTGGCTTGTCACCCTGTCGGGCCCCGTACAAAAGGAGAGTGTGTTCCTATGTATTCCACCCTTCTGCAGGGGAAAGCATGAGGCCCTCCTGAGTGTGGGACGCTGGGCCAGACCTGCTCACTGGGTATGTGTTTACTTGTTTTCTTGCTTATGCCTATCTCTTTTCCTTCAGAAAATGATATCTTTCTAGCTCACCTCGGCTCTCAGCACCTGACGTGGTATCTGATCCACTGCAACCTTCAGAATACATTTGTGGAGCAAACGAATGAAGCTGGGAAACGCTTCTGTGGTTTGGCACGTCTGGAACGAATGAAGGACAGACCACTCGGTCATGAACTTGGGTGGAATTCCCAAGACGGACGGAGAAGGCTCCATTCTCCCCGGGTGCACAGCAGCAGCTGTCATCAGACACCCCTCCCCCCAGAAAGCAGGGGACAAAAGGAGATTCTGGGTGGGGTGGGAGAGTAGGGAGAATGTTAAGCCAATAAAAACCCCCTTACATTTGGGCTGTAAAACTTTATAGAGATTTCTGAACACATGACATGAATAATAACCATGCTTTCTTTTCAGTAATTGCCAGAGGCACGACACCCGACGAGGCCCTCTGCAGCAGGATAATCCCTGGGCGCCTCCTGGGCAGGAGGCCCCAAGCTCCGTGCCCAGGCTGGCCTGGGAATCTGGCCGCCGCGCTCAGAGGGAGCCAGCTGGGGGGCTGCCCACCCACCCTCACTGGGCCAGTAAGCATTGCTCCACAGCAAACTCCAGTGGTGGGAATGCAACCACTCCAGCCTCTTCCAGAACGTTCTTGTCCCCCAGACCGGCCTGGGGTGGATCTAAGAGGATCTCATGCCCCAGTTGGCTGTGGGAGCTTGGTGAGCCCCTCCCAGCTCTGGGCCTGGGCTGTCCCAGTTACTGATGGGGGGAGAACAGTGGGCCGCTGGGTGGGTGTGCCACAGTCCACACACCGAGCGACCGAGTGTGAGCCCGGGTAGGAGGGTGCGGGGCCGCTGAGCACGGAGCTGGACTCTGGGTCCCGGCCCGGGGGTGGGGCTGGTTCTGGCAGGGCGGCAGGAGCAGAACCAGGAGAAAAGGTGCTCCCCTCCCGTCTTCCCTCCTCCCCCGACTGCAGCTCCCCCTTCTCGCCCCACAAATTAGGCAGTTTCCCTAGAATTTCTCCAAGATCATGGCTCACAATAAAAAGAGAGCAAATTAAAGAGTCTCACTTTTGTGCTCCTTCATCCCACTTCCATTTTCAGTTCCAAAATGTCACAGGTTGTCGTTTTGTCCGGCTCCCTCTCTCCGTGGCAGCCGATCACACAGGTAACAATTTATGCTGTGATATTCAGTTGTGGGCTGTCATGTCTTGAGGCCAGGTTGAAGGGCTGGCACACGTGTCCCCTACCTGCACAGGCTCCCCTCCCACCCCCGGCTGCAACCGTGCAGGCTCAGTCCTCACTTGATAGCTGACCACGCAGGGCACCGGGGGACGGAGAGGACCAGGGCTCATGGGCTGCCTGACGCCAGGCCAGGCCACTTCCACAGCCCACAGGACAGGCAGGCGCCCTTCTCCCTGTCAGCCTGGGGTTCAGTGTATGTGAATGTGTGTGCGTGTGTGAGTGTGTCATGTGTGCGTGTGAGCGTGTGTTTATATGAAGCATGCTCTAGTACATCCTGAGTTTGGCAATCTGCATTTGTACTCAGTGTTTTGTGAAAACCATTTTGGTTTCGTTACCCAGAGCTGACCGCAGTGATTTTAAGTAGACATAGCTGTTCATCAAGTGGCTTCGTCAGAATTTACTTAGTCTCCTCTCCGTGCCCCTGCCATGGACATGCTGCTGTGTGCTGCCTCGTGTTCTGGGAAGATCCTCTGGGCCCCACACTGGGCAGGATGACTGGGGGAGACCCTGGGGAGACGCACCTGGAAGCAGGGAGGCCAGTTGGAGGCTGCGGTACTCTATGCGCCTCCACCACACGTTATGTTGTAATTATCTCTCCCCCTCCTGAACGTCCTAACCACCCCAAACCACATCTTGGTCTCACTCACTTGTGTACAGTATGCACTTGACACAAGGTCCAACCATGGGAAACACCCAGCAAACAGATACTGAATACAAGTGAGTGGATGAGGAGTCCAGGAAAAGGGAGGAAATGGTCCAGGAAAAGGGAGGCCATTAACCATGAACCTGACGGCACCAAATATGGGCCAGAAAAGGCCCACGTGGAAAAAGTCCTGCTCTGACTCCTGGGCACGTGGCACAGGGGAGATGGCAGCTCCGTCGTCTCTGGTTCCAGACAGTGAGCAGGAGCCAAAGCTCGATAGTGGCCGTTTTGGATCCCAATGGTAGGACTTTCGATCAAGAGGCACTCATTCCATTGCTGATTCCACAGGGAAGTACAGTCACTCTCTGGTTCTGCCTCTGCTTCTTTCTCTTCGCAGCCCTGGATGTGTTGATGTGTGCCTGTGTTTCTATGTTTGTCCATCTTTCCCTAGAGAGGGAAAGAACTTATTTGTTCACTATTGAAACCCCAATCACTCTAACTGTGCTGAAGGCATTGGAGACCCTCAAATATTATGTTCTGAGTGAACAGATGGATGAATGTGTAGGTGGATGGATGGATGATGGATGATGGATGGATGGATGGATGGATGGATGGATGGACAGACGGACAGACAGGTGGATAATTGGGTGGATGGGTGAATGGGCAAGTCAATGGATAGATGTGAGGGTGGATGGATGGATCAATAGGGGGGTGGACGAATGAGTGGATGGGTAGTGTTGGACCATGCAGCCTCCAAGGTGTCATTCAATGATGGAATTTACCTGCTAAGATCCGCCTGTTTCACTGCACTTTCTGTCCAGCTTTTTGACCTTGGGTAACCTGATGTGGCCTCCTGGGCTCGCTTTGTCTCTCTTCTCCATATCCAGCCTCCAGGTTTGTGCCTGCTCCCTGTCATTAGTTGTCGCACTGAACGAGGGGTCTGTCCCCTTCTGGTATGGCACAATTGAGCAAAGAGGCTGAGACCAGTGTCTGCCGAACACCCCTCATGGGGTAGTAGGGGGCCTGAAAAACAGCATTCATTGTCCAAATGCATTTCAGGAACAACACCTTAGATCCTACTCTGGGAGATTCAAAATGTTCACTAGTGTTTCTAAGACTTTAAGATGCTCCTGGTCAATCAGGACAAGTTGTGTAATTGAATGCATCACTGAATGACATCACGGTGAGTAACAGCATGGATTTGGGCATTAGACACACTGGGCTAACATCTGGCGTCCGTTTCTTACCAGCAGACTGCTTCCCTTGTCCTCATCTTCACTTATGACACGAGGATGGGGACGCTGACCTCACCACGTAAGGGTGGCACGGGAAGCACCTAGCAGGGCCCTGTGGACATGAATCTGACAAATAATATGCATTTCTTAGCTGTCATTATTTATTCTTTTATTGAAGAAGAGTTGGCGTACAATATGATATTAGTTTCAGGTGTACAATATAATGATTTAATATTTGTATACATTGTGAAATGATCACTGGAGTAATTCTACTTAACATTGTCACCATACTTAATTACAGAATTGATTTTTCCTCCGATGAGAACTTTTAAGATCTGTTCTCTTAGCAACTTTCAAAGCGGCAATACAGTATTACTAACTAGAGTCATATTTAATACGTTACGTCCCCATGACAATTATTTTATAACTGGAAGTTTGTACCTTTGGACTTTCTTTACTCATTTTTAAGAAAAATTCCACATATAAGTGAGATCATGTGGAATTTGTCTTTTTCTGACTTACTTTACTTAGCATAATGCCCTCGATACCCGTCTGTGTTGCAGCAAATGGCACGAGTCCATTCTTCTTAATGACTGAATAACATTCCATTTTCCACATATCACATTTTCCCTATCTGTTGATGGACCTCTAGGTAAAATCATTTTTTACGGTGGTAAAATGCACACACCCTAACATGTAGAATTAGTGACATTTAGAACATTCACAATGTATACCCATCACCGCTATCTAGTCCCGTAACATTTCATCCCCCCCAAAAGAAGCCCCATCCCCCGAGTAGCCATTCATCCTTCCCCTCCCTTAGCCTCTGGCAGCCACTCCTCTATTTTCTGTCTCTGTGGATTCGCCCACCCCGGACATTACATGCCCATGGAATCACGGCCGTTTGTGTCTGTCTGATTTTACCAACGTAATGTTTTCAAGGTCCGTCCATGGAGTAGAGAGTGTCTGCGCTTTGTTTCTTTATATGCGTGAATAATGCTCCATTGTAGGGACAGACCTCATTCTATTTTCCAATTCATCAGCTGGTGTACGTCTGGGTTGTTTCCTCCTTTTGGCTGTTGTGAGTCGCACTGCTGGGAACACACGTGTGCACGTTTCTGTTTAGATAACATTTTAATGCCACAAGGAGCTCGAGTGTTATGAGCCTAGAGAAAATCACTTCAGTTCTTACACACCCACGTACTCCGTCCTCGCCAGCTCTAAATCTGTGCCATTCGGCAGTGTGCCTGCAGTTTCCCACACACAGTGTCTAAAAAGACCCCAAATCCAGAGAGACACCCCCTGGAAGCACAGCTCACTGTGCTGGACAATGCACCTGTAAATTTCCTGCATGCTCCCATTTTTGTCACTTCTGTTCTCATTTGTTCTTGCCCCATCCGTGCTTGTGCGACAACATGGTTATGGCAGGACTTCGCAGAGGGGACCCGAGGAGACACTTCATCATCACCTGTGACAGATGGAAAGGAGCCAGATCCTTCCCTGTGTTCCAATAAAGCACCCAGGCTCACAACGTCCCTCTTAGTTGTCAAAGAAGAGAACAATGGTGCCGCATGTCATCCCTTCCCGCGGGATGCAGTCCACTTCGTCAGAGTCTGCAAGAGGCTTATTTTCCTTTCCCACGCACACGGCCTGATAAAATATTCATGCGGTGTAACGTCCCGAGCCAGCAGCAGATTCCAATAGCTCTGATGGAGGCACTGCCAACTGCACAAACAGCCCGGTTACAACATAAATAAGGAACTGCCGAGACACAGGGAAATCGGGACCAGAATTTACCTTGCTCACGGCTTACGGGCCAGGCCGTGAGCAGCAGGCTAAGCGAGTGGGGACACTAAAGAAAGTCATCTTATTCTCTCCACTAAGATATGCACTTAGCACCACGTCGGGCCCCACTCGGGGCCTGGGGTCGTGAAAAAGGTGAACATCAAGCATTTTAGTCGACAAGACAGACAGCCAGGATTCCGGAAGCTGGGAGGAGGCACCTGGAAAAGTGGTCTGAGGCACCAGGTGCAAGGAGCGAATTCTGCCTGGACAGAGATCTAGAGAGGCCATCGGCTTGAAGATTTGGGGTGCTGCGCCCTGGCAACCATTCTTTCCCTTCCTGTGCCCTCTGCATTGTCCAGCTCCTCCCCACAAGAGAAAGTCTGGCCTAGATCAGGATGGAGCACCCACACTCTAACACCTCCGTCTCCTAACCTCTCTCTGACATGACCGATCATCTGCACTCACTGCCTCGAGCCCAGACTCTTCCCCACTCACCTCTGCAATGTGCTGCATCAAAAAGACCTTACTTAAACAAAGATGGTACGTGAGAACAAACCTGTGTGGTATTCACGGCTTAAAGCATCTTCTCTGAAAAGATAATCATGGCACCATAGGACCACCCATTTACTTAACAGAGAGCTCCTGCGTACCTGGCATGAGGAGGCGCTGAGCTTGGCACCCCAGGTACCTAAGAACAAGCAAGACCTCATCCCAGGGGTGGAGGGCTTATGGTCCAGTGGGAGGACATCCACTGTGGCCCGGGTATAATGGAGAATGGCTGGACGTGAGAGTAAGACCCATAAGCTCTGCTGAGAGGAGAAAGAATGTGCCGGCAGGGAGAATATTTAAATTGGGTTTTGAGGGATGAATAGGAGTTTATCAGGTACTATCAGTTCACCAAAGGCTCAGAACCACAGAGCAGGACAGGAAGTTCCGTGCCTTTCAGGTGGTGGGGGCTGGCTGGAGGGCAGGTGTATCTGCAGGGAGTGGTTATGAGACATGAGGTTTGATAGGCAGAGGGTTGATAAGTCAGGGCGTTGTGCTTCCGAGGATGGAAAGTCGTTTGAGGTTTCTAAACAGGAAGTGACATGGTCACATTTATGTTTAGAAAAGTTAATGTGGTGAGGTCCGGAGACTTTTCCAGGGCACGGCCTTAAGAGTGGGACTCCCGTGCTTGGGGAGTGGGTGTGGTGCGGGAGTCATGAACTCTCCAGCTCCGAGGCCAGCGATGAAATGCACCTGCTCAGACAGCCCCGACCGCCCATTTCAGACTCACCGCCGCTGGAACTCTACGCCAGGCCACTGTGGCTGTGTGTCCAACGAGCTCCTCCGCGGCCAGGCTGAGCGTGGTGACTGTGCGTGGAGACCCCGTAAGGCGGAGCGCACACCGCGTCACAGCCCCGCCCTGCAGACCCCTCCACCTCCTGAGAAGTCAGCACAAAGGCAGCACCCCAGGTGACTCCTCCTCGGTCAAGGGCACATGCTGGTGGCCAGCTAATGGCCTCTGTCCCTCCTGCTGCCCTTGTGCCTCTCAGTGTCAGGATTTCCTCAGTGGCAGAGAAGAGAAGGGATAAAAACCAGGTTAACCCAAACCTTCTGTGAACAAGCACGTCTCATGATGACAAACGCGGGGGTGTCAGCCCTCTGCCCCCAACACCATCTGCCCCCACCACCACCTCCCCCCACCACCATCTCCCCCCACCACCATCTGCCCCCAACACCATCTCCCCCCACCACCATCTCCCCCCACCACCACCTCCCCCCACCACCTTCACCCCTCTCTCCACAGCCCTCCCCCGTTCCTCCACTGCCCTCTCTCCCCACCTTTTGTCCCCCCCCACCCTCTCTCTCACCTCCACTCCCTTCGCAGGTCCCCATTTTTTCCTGGGACACAGGTGGGCCTTCCCCAACCTGGAGAATAAGGTGGCATGCTGACTGGGGGTTTCAACTTCGCATTTTGACAACCAGGAAGGAAAGCAACGTTCTTCGAGATCCAGTTTGGCAAAACCCTGGAGAAGGTCTTGGGTCAGTCTGGTCTGTGTCAGCGTCACCAATTGTACTTTAAGGTTTGGAAGAGGGGGCTTAGACGGGGCGGTTTGGAAAACTTGTAGAGGGTACGGTAACTGAGTCTCTGAGTGTGTGTGTGTGTGTGTCTGTATGTGTGTATGTGTGTGTACATGTGTATGTGTGTGTACGTGTATATGTATTTGCGTGTGAATGTGTGTGTGTGTGTGTGTGTGTGTGCGCCCACATGTGCGGCTGTGATGGGGGAGGTGATGACTTGGCTGTCCCCCTGTGAGCCAGGCATCCAGATTTCTGTATTTCCATGCTTCCTTCAGCGCACTCACCATCGAGCGTGAATCACACACAGTCATCCCCCGGTGTCTGCGGGCACAGGCTCCTGAGTAGACACCAGAACCCGTGGGTGTCCCAGCCCCGCAGGCAAAACGGCGGGGCATTTGCACACAGCCTACCTGTGCACAGAGGCCGGGGGGCGTGCCCGCGCCTCACTGCCTTGGCGGAGGTGAGCTCAGTGTGCCGAGCACGGCAGGTTCACGCTGGGCTTCCTGGAACTTCCTGGGAGCTTTTCCGTTTTTTCAGATATTCTTGATCCGTGTTTGGTTGAATCTGTGGATGCAAAACCCATGGGCACAGAGGGCCGAGTAGACACTTATAATAGGTCAGGGGGCGCTTGGGTGAACGTGAGTGGGCACGGGGCCGGCAGGGCCCGGGGGCTGGGTGCTGGCCACCCTGCTTGGCTCAGCCTGTGGCCCAGGCAGCTCAGGACTCTGTGCGTCTTGCCTCTCCCGCGAGAAGGCGGCAGAGCCCTGGGACTCCCTGTCCCCTGGACGCCTGAGGCTCTGCACAGCCCACCGGCTTTCTCCAGCACGGTCTCATTACACTGGTCTTGTCGTAAGTGTACTGAGAAGAGAGAGTGGAACAAACAGACCTTTCACTTATTTTATTGTATTTTTTCTCCAATTTGTAAAATTGTGCCCTCTGAGAGTACATTGCCTTCAGGCTCAAGTATAAAATTCGAAAACATTCAATTAAAAACCACGGGGCAGCCTTTCCAGGGGCTGGGGTTCGTGCAGCTATGCCGGAGGCTGTCGGGCCCACGTGGCATCAGCGGGCCTGCCCAGCTGCACGCAGATCGCACAGACGGTGAGGGCCCAGAGGGCAGAGCTGCAAAGCGCAGCCAGGAGCCGCGACACACTCCCTGACTGGCAGTGGGGAAGGAGGGCCTGCTCCGTCACGTGTCGGCAGACAGCAGACGAGGGTTGATGCGGGAGGGCGCCAAGGCCCCTGGTGTGTGTCCTGGGCCAGGAAGCCATCCCTGCACTTCCCGGGCTGAGTCACGAGCCGGGGGACAGCAGCCACCGGCCCTGGTGCAGTCTGACCAGCAGGTCCCCAGGCGTGGAGTTCCGCTGACGAGCATGTGTTCTCGCAGCCTTTCTGTCTAACCAGGAACCTTCTTTCCCCTTCATTCTGGGCTAGGTCGTTGTCATGGTTGAACTGTGTCCCCCCCATTCTTATGCTGAATCCCAACCTCCAGAACCTCAGAAGGGGCCTTCTTTGGAAGCAGGGTCATTGCAGATGGCATTAGTTAAGGGGAAATCATAGGGGGGCTCTAACCCTTATAAGAAGTGACCATTTGGACACAGAGACACACACAGGGAGAAGGTCATGGGATGACGGAGCAGAGACTTGGTTGTGCAGAGACAGACCAAGGAGCTCAGTCTCCAGCCAGCGAAGCCCAGAAGCTGGGAGGAGGCAGGGGACAGACCGCCCCGCGTGGCCTCAGGAGGAGCCAGCCCTGCCCACACCCTGGTCTCCGGTCTCTGGCCTCCAGACTGGGGGAGAATAACTCCCGGTTGTTTAGGGGCCCCCACCCGCACCCCAGGGTGGTGCTCTGCGAGGACAGTCCAGGGAAGGGACTCCAGCCTGTCACAGTGAACAGAGCAGGAAACTTTTTAAACAAATGGGTGTGGGGACAAAGCCCCAAAAAGCAGTTTCCAGGCTCTCGGCCTCACATAGAAAGGTGCTGGCTCGGGTAGTAAATGGCCATCAGCTGTGATCGGATGGCCATCAGCTGTGGCTAGATGGCTGTCAGCTGTAACCAGTGAGCCATTGGCCACTAATATAACTGCTGTGTCCACGCTAGCAGAGATGGGGGCTAGCAAGAGCGGATTGCAGAGAGGAGGATGCCGCCGGTGAGAATATAGTGGTGTGACTCCCCTACCTATGGCCCCGTGGGTGTTCCTTTTTGGCCTCACCATATCCTGCGTTCTTATGTGGGGAGCGGGACCAGAGACCCCGCAGGCCGCCCTGCACGACAATGGGGCTGGAAGAATTGTACATATGCAGGCAAAAAAGTCCCTTGGGTCCCACCACACATGAAATTAAACTCAAAACGGATCATAGACCTACATACAAATGCTAAAACCTTAAAGGTTCTAGACTAAAACATAGGAGGCCTTGGGTTATGCCAGTTCTTGTCAGCTATGCCACCAGAAGCCTAATCCATTAGACACTGGACTTCCTCTCTTCCAAAGACACCTCTGAGAAGATGAGAAGACAGCCGCAGACAGGAAGCAAACACCGGCAGATCGCGTCGCTGAGAAAGGGCTTGTATCCAGTATATAGAAAGAACCCCTACAACTCCGGAAAGTTTGCCAAATTAAAACAACATAGACCATCTTTCACTATTAGAGACTTAAGACGGTATTTAAGTCCAAATATTAAACAGCCCTTTAAAGCAAAGCCCAAACTTTCCACGTTCACGTACAAAGCAGTGACCTGAAAGCCATTGTCTTTGCAGTCCTAATTTTGCTGAGAGCAGTGTCACTCCATGTCCCGACAGAGTCTGGCTTTGCTCACCGCTGAGCCTGACCTGCTCCCCCGCCCCCCGGAAAGACTGGGCCCTGCAGAGCCCTTTGAGGGAGTTAATCCCAGCCGTCAGTCCTAGGGCCCCCATTTGAAGTCAGTAGCCGCAGCCCCACACTCACAGAATTCAGAGAGTGCCAAACAGGTCACCAGCCTCTGGGGCAGTTGTTGCAGGCTCAGCGAGGTCCCTGGAACTTGGTATCTGAGACAGGTGACAGTCACGCTGTTGTGGCTAATGGCTCACTGGCACACGAGAGTGAGGGGACGGTCGCAGGACACAGGAGAGAGAAACATGTCCCAATTCTGCCTCGTTAGTGCCCGGAGCCCATGGCCCCTGGAACCAATCTCTCTGCAGGAAGCTGACTAGGACATCACAGCTGTCACCCTGTCTGGGGAGGAGACAGAATCCACGTGGGTTAAACTGCAGTGTGATCTGCTCAGTCACCACTTCTCATTTGCAGTGACTTTCCTTTCCATCCCACTAACTTAAAACGTAGAGCTGCCATTGCCCCATCGAGCCTGTGTTCCGGGCACGTGACACCTTCCTTCTTCCTGGTCCACAGGCCTTGGCAGCTGCCTCTCGCTCCGGAGTCACTTAGGCCTCTGACATTCTCCATCCACCCCCTCTCATCACATTTCCGAATGGACCCTGCCTTTGATGCTACTGGAGGCCTTGGCAAATGGATGCCTCTGCCGTCCCCGTCCCCGTCCCCGTCCCCGTCCCTTGTACCCCATCTCCCGGAGCTCTTCCCAGACGCTGTCTGTCCTCGGTCTCTGCATGGTTCGGCCTTGAGTAAATCAGGCCACTTTGGTGACAGTGAGAACCGTTGCCTGCTGTCACCTCATGTGTTTCACCATGAGACGCATCTCCATTGTTCCATTTCCCGTGTTCCAAGAAGCTGGACCTTTTCACATTTTAACCTGCTGCTCAAGTTGCTTTGTTCTCAGTCTTACAGGAATAATGTTGTGGGATCGATTGTAAGGCTTCCCTTCCTTCGCTCGCTCCAACTCGGGGCTCAGAACTTGTTCTCTGCTCTTCTGGATTCTGCCACCCCCGCACCCCCCATTCCACTCTACTGACAGATGTGCGCCCAGCCGCTCGCTTGGTCTGCACGAAGCCAGCAACACGTCAATGTCCCAGCAGCTTGCTCCCTGCCGTCCGTGCTGGGCAGCCCTGAGAGCAGCTCTTCAGGCCCCAGTTTAGACCCATGCTGACCACATGGTTGGCCTTGGCCTGGTAGTGGACGGCAGGGGTCCCAGTGGGGGGCTTCACCATGCACTTCCTGGCCTGTGCAGATTCCATGCCACACCTGCAGCCCATGCTTGTGGCAACTGTCACCATAATGCCACCCCCGCCTGGCATAGTTGTCCCAGCATCTGAAGGTGGACCTCCTGCGCCGTTACTTGGGGACTCTTGCCTCCCAGGTGCTGTGCTTTGCACCTGCAGGGGGACGTCCCTGGGTCTACTCTTTGAGTTTCTGCCTTTCTTCCTCTGATGATTTCTTGAAACAGAGGAAGAGTGTTTCAGTCCTATTTGCGATGACATGTTCCCTGTAATGTAGGGACTCTGGTCCTGCTCTCGGTGGGTGGACACAGAATATGATGAGGCCAAAAAGGAACCCCCCCGGAGCCATAGGTAGGGCAGTCACACCACAATATTCTCGCTGGCGGCTGGGCTGGAGACACAGGAAGCAGGAGCCACATGATCTGCAGCCTGCCGTCCGCTTCTCTCTGCCAACCCACCCCACTTGCTAGCTGCACTCCACGCCTGCCAGCTCAGCCACGGCAGTTATATCAGTGGCTAACGGCTGACCGGTAACAGCTGATGGCCACCCAGCCACAGTGGGGCTCATTACAGCTGACGGCCATCTACTACCCGAGCCAGCACCTTCCACGTGAGGCCGAGAGCCTGGAAACTGCTCTCCTGGCTCCGTCCCCACTCCCCCTGCCTGTCCGCCTGTAAGAGAAGCAGCTGTGCCGACTCGGTCATTCTGTCCCTTTCCCATCATGGGGTCCTTCTTCCTTCACAAGCTGACACTCACGCAGCATTCCCTCTCCAGCCAGAGCCGTAATGGTCCTCTGCTCACCCGGACACCCTGCTCCCGATGTCTTTCCCCAGTTGCAGGCTCTGCTGACCTCCACGTCCAAGGCTCCCTGGGTGGGTCTTGGACCAACAGTGAACTGCATCTCTAATGCAATAGCCCACCGTTCCTCTTAACCCGGTTCACTAAAACACCCACCAGGCTTTTGTAAGTGAAATTCAGATTCTCCTTAGTCTGTGTTGCAGAAAACACCTGCAGGAGTCTGTGTCTGGGTCGGAAATCACTCCTGCCCCATCTCCTCTTGGGCTCCAGAGGAGTGGAGTTGGGTCAGCTATCTGTGTCCCTCCCTGCCGGTCCTGTGGTCCAGAGGCACAGCCTCGCCCCGAGATCTCTGGCACCCAACATCTCATGGCTGCCATTGTGTCTCCAGGCCCAAGAAGCCTTTACACCAAAGCTCTGTGTGAGATGAGTCTCACGGGACGACCGTGTGCTCCTGTGCTTATCAAACCTCTGATACCGAGGTGCCTATAACACAGGTCGTGGAGAGAATGCGTCTGTGCGGCGGGGTGCCTGGTCCAGAGCCCGCAGGCATCCGCCAGCACAAAATGCCTTCCTCCCGCCTGGCCACACGAAAGCCTTGGCGGTCTCTCTGCTACTTTTGCTTTTAAATGCCAGTCTGTTTATCCAGTGTGATCACCCAGGCTTTCGGGCAAAAGCACTGTGGGCTGCAGTCGGCAGGCGACGCTTACCTGCGTTTCTTTCTCTTGGTGTGTTCTAAACCAGCTGGGGGACAGTTGAGGGGTGACTGTTCTAGAGTCTTCTGGTATAGGGGTGAGCTGCCAGACGAGCAGAACACGTGCAGGAGAGGAGCACAGATGCCCGCCCACTGGGAGAGCCTAGCGAGCCAAGGGGCACGCCCCATGGAGCACTCACCTTCACAAACTAACCTTGCTTTTTGGAGGACCACTGACACTGCGTCCAGACTCCCCACGCCACCACCGGACATGCTGTCCTCCTTGGGAATAGGGCTGGGCGACACATTCACTGGGCAGTGGGGGAAGCTTCCTTCTGGAAATGTACAAGCCCCCACGGCACACACCTGACGTGCACCCTGAACCCCGCCCTCTCCTTATGTCTGAAGCTCTGAGCGGACCCTTCTTCCCCCCTGATTCTAGCGGACACGACCATCGCTCCCTCGTGTCCATCCTTCTCTCCCTCCCCTTGGCTCTGCTCTACCCATCACCACCAGGCCCAGTTAACCTCCCTCCTATCGGAGCCTGCTTTCCATAAAGAATCCGAGAGGGAAGACGTCTGCATTGTTCTGTCTTTATTACATTTGATGAAGGTATGTGGTGCAGTCGGGGGTTGGGCCCAGACAAAGGAGCTGTGGGTGGTCAGAGAGAGGTCTGCCCATTGTGGGGTGGTGGAGATGGCTGGGCAGTCCGCGGCAGGTTTGTGTTTACTCTTGTCCCCACCAGCAAACACGTCGGAAGAAAGCCAGTGTGTGCGTCCTGCCCCCTCTGTGTTGTGTCCTCAGATGTGTCTGAGACATTGATTGTATACTCATCACACACGAGGCAGGAGGTCAGTCAGCCACTCTGTCTGGAGGACGAGGGAGCCTCACACGAGCTCCACCAGGTGCTCCGAGGCAGGCTGTGATGGGCTGTTGGCCCCGTGCTCTGTGCCGTCCTAACCAGGACTCTTCTCATATTGTCCCCAAAGCTGCGGGTTCCTGAGAAGGAGGCTGTGGGGACTCCTCCATAATTCGCATCCGGGAGTTTTCCTGTCTGCCTGTTTGTGAGCCGTTTACAAATAAGCAGTGGGGCTCATTGTCACAAACACACCCGCCATATGTGGCCTTGCCCGGGGCTGCAGATGCCAGCTCCCACGGTGGCAGAGACAATTATCACAGTCTTAACAGATTCTGCTCTCAGTACTGCTCGTCAGACTTGGGAATATCACTTCTCCCTTTTGCGAGCAGATTATTTCAGTGTACATGGCAATTGGATTCTGCTCTGGTTTGTGGCATTATTGAGATGTAATAAGGTTAGTAATGATTGCTGAAAACATTTGTCTTTGAGGTTTTTAAAGGGAGGACTGCATTTGGGGAAAATAAAAAGGGTGAAGTACACATAATAGATTTGCATTTGGAGTTGGCTGAGGGCTTGGAGCTGAACTGGCAGGCAGTGCTTTCCTTGCCCAGGGCTTCCAGAAGCTTCTGCTAATTACTTGTGGGTTAGTTTCACCTCCTTCTTGGTGACGCGCCTGCGTTCACAGGGAGCCTGACATGGGAGTGGGAGGATGAGGAATGGGGAGAAAGAATGTGGCCTTTTAGGACCACACAGGTTGGGGGGCCAACCTCAGCTCCTTTACTCCCTAAGTATGCGATTCTGGTAATGAACGGTAACGCGGTAATGACACGTAACCCCAAGGTTATCGCAAATGTCTGATGAGACGAGGGACATAAGCCAGCAGAAGTCACAGCTGTTCCAAGGTGGGGTCCCTGCTCCAGGTGAGCCATCACCGGCCCCAGGTCACAGACCCCGGCTGAGCTTGCGGCCCACTCAGCCCACCTACGGTCACCCCACACCTGGCTGCCCAAGACGGGTTAGCACGGCGCCAGCAGCGAGGGTTCTGAGAGGCTGCTGTAGGGGAAGAAAGCCCACGTTTTCCCAAGAGGGTTCATTATTTACTCGTGAAGAATTAAACTTTATATTCATGAAACCTTGGTCTACCTTGTGGCTCTCTGACTTTTGTACTGGTTTAAACTTGATGAAATTGTGACTGGTGTGGATCCAAAAAAGTCAAATATCAGCAAATTTGAGCCTCAATTCACCAGCAACTTGAGAGCTCTGTGGCTTTGGCCATGTCACCTGTTCTTGGGCCCAGGTCTTGTTGGTTCTGCAGACGACCAGAGCGAGATCTGGGAAGACCCGTCCCCAGGGCACCAGGCGCAGGCCGGGCCCTGCTGGAAGCAGCCTCCTGCCACGCGCACGAACAGCTGGAAACTGTAGACCAACCGACATGATCTTTTGGTTGAAAACTGGGAAAAAAAAGGTGATGGATATAGTTTCCAACTTGAAATTTCAGGTAGCTTGTTCAGCCTCTCACGTCACTTACATGTGAGCATATGTGAGGTCACAGCACGTCACTGGGGTAGAGTGGCTTTTCCCTGGGCAAACGGCCTCCCTCCGTGCGGGGCCAGAGGCTGCAGGTGGGGCGGCTGTGCCTCGGAAAGGCAAGGACAGGCTCCGCGGGGACGCGCTTTCCTGCTCCTGGAGGCCAGGCCAGGAATGTCCCCACATGGGACCTCACGCCCACAGTCCCTCGGCAGCGCGAGTGGGAGGGGGCGCGCCCACCTCTGGGCATGTGAGTGTGCGTGAGTATGTGTGTGTGTGTGATTGGGTGTGAGGGTGTGTGCATGTGTAGGATTCTGTGTATGTGGTAGTGTGTGAGTGTGAGTGTGATTGTGGATGAGTGTGTGTGTGTGTGTGTGATTTTGTGTGTGAGTGTGTGTGACTATGTGTGTGTCTGGTTGTGTGTGTGATTGTGTGTGAGTGTGCAAGCGTGCTTGTGGGCAGACTGTTGGCTCCTGCTGAGTCGCCAGTCAGTGGACCCTGCCAGGCACGCCCGGCAGAGCTGCGGAGAAGAGGGGAAGGAAGGCCCATCACGTTGGAAACCAGCTTTAACCGCTGTGTCTGCAAGCACACCTACACTTTATGCCTCTCCTTCCCTGATCAGCTTGGCCACACTGGCCCACGGCTCCGAGCTCATCTGGGTTCTCGTGCAGTCACCCTGTGATGCAGGTGGCTCTTTCTTCTGGCCACACAACATAATCGAATCTAACCTTCTCACCAGCCGTTAGCTCTCCGTCCATTTAATTCTCCATTCATGCAAAACATATTTATGAGCAGAATTCCAGACACTGTTATTAAGAGACTGGACATGGCAGGTTTGGGCACAATTCAGACATTTATGTCTTTGGATTGATTGTTTAATTGGGTTTAATTCACCCAACTGCCCACTCTCCTCATGTGCACATAGGAAATATTTGTTGGTTGGATGGTTGGTTTTATTCGACTTACAATTACTTATCCCAGAGTTAGAACACTGTAGGACTTAATGAAGAATCGAGCGTTCCGTTGTTTTCCCACGTATTATGACAATACTCAAGCACGTGTCGGTGGGTGTCCGACAAATGTAAGCTCTCTTTCGATTAGCAGCCTTTTAATCACAGGAACAACTACCCACACCCAGCGCTGTGCTAATACTCACCTCCTGTGTGTCTCACGTCCCGTGACCTGGTGGCACCACTGTTCTACAGGGCTCTCTGGGTTCTACGTGCCATCTGCTCTCCAAAGCCACGTTCAGCCTCTCTCCCCTTTTGGGTGAAGAACGAGAC
Source organism: Rhinolophus hipposideros (assembly GCF_964194185.1). Lineage (NCBI taxonomy): Eukaryota > Metazoa > Chordata > Mammalia > Chiroptera > Rhinolophidae > Rhinolophus > Rhinolophus hipposideros. The sequence continues at coordinate 1,705,596 of NC_138055.1, forward strand.
GAGTTGTAGTTTGGAAAGGACACATCTGAGCTGGGTGAGGGGAGGCCTCGGGGCTGTGGCCCACCCACTTCTGACGCAGGTCTTACAGGTGTGGCTTCAGTTCCTAAAGGAGGATCCGGGAAGTGGGACCTCCTCCGCTCCCGGTGATGGGACCATGTGGTGTGACAAAGCGGAAATTCTCTGGCCTTTCCCCACCCCCCACCCCGTTCTTTCCTGTTGACCCACCCCCACCCACGCACCAGGGCCCCTCTCACTGACTTCCGCTGCCCTTGGGAACAAGCGCAGATGTCCGACTTTCCTGGTGGCCTTTATGAGACACCCTCTGACCCCTCCTCCTCCAAGTTTATGGCCCAAAGCCACCGAGCCTCACGTGTCACTGCACTTGGGAGACGTTGTCATTGCTCCCAGCACAGGCAGGGCGTGTGCTTCTGGCATCTGCCCCTCTGAGCACAGGACAGGGCTCGGAGTCGGAGCAGGGATTTTACTGAATTACCACTTCCACATCAGCTTGCGGGGTAAGGAGAGCAGAGGGCAGGGGTCAGCGAGCCTGGCGTGACTGCCAGCTGCGGCCTTCGCGAAGCCCGGCCTGTGGGTGCCCCGGTGACTAATGACACTGCAGTGCCACTCACGCGGCCGTTGCGGGCATTAACGAGCCAGCCAGCGTGGGAAAGCTCTTCATGGGATGCAAAGTGCTGTGTGAGCTGAAAATGATGTGCTGGCAGCATTTCATTGTACCTGGTGGTTCAGCCCGTGACCAATGTCTGCTGCCTTCTGCGTGGCGTGACATCGCACTGGGTCTCCCGTGTCGGGTCCACGGCCTGCAGAACACACACCATGGTGTGTAGGGGTCCTACTGGCAGCACCATCGTGGGTCCTGAGGATGGACGTGCTTGGGTCTCTGTTGAGCTGCCCCCAACACACAGGCGGGGCGTCCTGCTAGCCCCCCCCCCCCGAAGCAGTGCCGCCCGAGACAGCCTGGGGCAGAAAGGTTGTCAGGGGAGGGGGCTGAATGCAGCTTGTCCACCACTAGCCTGGGGCCCTCAGGTCACTTAGCCCCAATGGGCCTCGGAGGAAACAGAGAGAACTGGACACGGAGGACGCTGTGTGCCTGGGCAGACCCTCACATGTGTGAAGCAGCCGCCACGTGCTACAAGCCCGTCCCCACTTGTGAAATTTGTGAACTGTGGGATGGAGCCCTGCAACGCGCCCACGCAGAACAGAGCTGTATCCTCCGGCAAGCCTCCCCGACACCCTCTCAGGCCCCGTCTCTCCCCGAGAGCACAGTGTGTGAGTCTGCACCTGCCTCACCCTCTCGTCTGCGGCACCAGAACCACAGTGGTTCCTGCATTGATGGGGCCTCTCCATCCACACCTACCTCGCAATAGCTGCTTCAGCCGGAGAGTGTGAGGGCCCTAGGGCCTCGGGAGGTTAAGTGACACAGCGAGAGGGTGACGGGATGGCATTGGACCCAGGTTTCGTGTGAGTTCAAACTCCATGCTCTCAGCCACCAGGCCCAGCATGTCTTAGAACAGACCTCTCCATCATGACTGCGCAGGGCCCTCTGTACTGCCAGACTTGGGGAACAGCCCTCTGGGGGCTCCCATGCAGGTGCAGTGGAAGGCACAGGGGCTGGACGCCGTGGAAGACTCGGGCTGGCCATCAAGACGGCTCCTGTCCCGGTAGGGAGTGGACGCTGTGTTCTGGGAGCTCAGCTGGGGTGGCCGATGGGCCGGTCCAGGTGGGGTGGGCATTCTGGGCCTCCCCGTCGGGGTGGCTGGGCTCCTAGAAGGGGCATTCCAAGAGACCCAGAGTCCGAGCCAGCCTCGGGACCCCCAGAGGTCATTTCCTCCTCTTTCTATTGGTCAGCTAAGTCGTAAGGCCAGCCCGGATTCAGGATGAGCAAGTTAGAAGCACTTCTGAGGGGCTGGAGAACTGTGTGGTGGAATCGTTTGAAATCCCACCGTTGCAGACACACAGTAGGTCCATTGCCATAAGCAGAGGAGCTGGCAGGACATCCCGCCTCCTCCCTGGGGCCAGCCTGCTGAGGGAGAGCAGAGGCAGTGGGCTGCTTCTTGGAGTTAAACGTGGAGTTGGCAAGATGTCGTCCTGCTATCAGGACAAAGGCAGAGACTCAGCCGAGTGACAATTAGTGCTGACTGTGCTGCCACTCGTAATAAAATCTTAGACATAAAAATACCTGAGATGTGGGGCTTGCCCAGGTGAAGTGCGCACGCTTTGGAGCTCTGGCTGGAAGCTGGTGAGAAATGCGTCCCTGCATTTCGGTGGCCGATATGGAAACGCACAACGCAGGAAGGACGCTGTGGAGGGACGTGGAGTGTTTCCCGCCACGGTGTTGGCCGTCCTGGAAGGTGTGTTTGCTGGCACCGGCGCCCCCGCGGCAGATGGTCCACAGCAGTCCCCGAATGCTCGCCTGGCGCATTCTTCCTGAGAAAGCATTCTGGATTTTCACGAACCCACTTTACCAAATCGTTCCGAGATGCCTATTGGGATCAGAGTACTTTGCTGAACCCCAAAGGGTTGTTTTTCAAGAAACATGCACATGGGATGTGCTCTCTGTTGGTTGGAGACTTCTGGATGCGCAGGCCGAGATGTCGGACAGGCACGCTCCTTGGGAAGGGGAGCAAACCAGCAGCAGAGCAGGCGCCCGTGGGTCTCTGCTCTCAGGCAGCTTCAGACCCCAGCCTCCTCGTCTGCCTTTGACCTTGGCAGGGATTCCTTCTCTCGGAGCCTCTGTGTCTAAATCTGTGAAGTAGGACGACGCTATCTGCCTTGAAGGGCTGTTGGACAGGTCAGATGAGATTCCACGTTTGACACGTGTGGTGCCTTCAGTATTTAAGAACAGTGCAAACTGTTACCACCTGAGCCGTACTGTCCGTCCAAGACGCCCAGCGTGTGCCAGAGGCAGCAGCACGTGGGAGCAGACCGGCTCCTGGCTGGCATTCCTCCCTGAAATGTCTCCTCTCCGTGGCAAAGACACAAAACACCACGTGGGCTGGAGGGAGGAGGAGCTTGGGAAAGGCGAGTGCGGGACGTGAAACCAGTCTGGAACGTTCACAGTCCCCGGCATGCTCCAGTGGAGAGAAAGTTAAGCTACCAAAGAGTAACCAGTGTCCTTATTATTCAGAAAGATCTGCCGTGTATCCAGTGACCTTTGTAAGAGCTGAGGGGACCCCACGAACGAGGCACGGTGAGGACCGCTCACCCTGTTCTCCACGTGCCCAGCACCTCCCCTCCCCGGGCAGTCGGAGCCCTCGGCCGGCCCAGGAAGCCTCTGTGATCGCAGGCCGGTCTTCCGTCGGTTTGCACTGAGCCTGCGCCAGTAGCCAGGGGCATTGTCATTTACTCCTTCAACAAACGTGCGGTCCCACTGCGTGCTGCGAATGTGTGCAAGTGCTCATAGCTGCCATTTCAGGGTTTCCTCAGCACCGTTTGGGCAGCCACGTCCGTGACAGTAGCAGCCTGTACAGAAGGTCCGGATTGTTCTATGAAGAATAGGCCTAACCCGATTGTGGGCCATTTCCACTCAACGTTCAGGCCCGAGAAAGGACTGGGCAGCAGCGTGGGGCCCTTTGTAACTTGGTCCCCAGAGAGCTTGGCTTGGAGGACCCACCTGTGACCTCGTGTGGAGGGAGAGACGGGAGCAGGTGGCACATGAAGGTTGTAGGATCTGAACTTCATGGAGTTCCACGAGCATAGCTGGCCCGTTCATCAAGAAATCATGCAATACGAGAGGCTGAAGTAGCCACTTGGTTTTTGTTTTTTTTCCCCAACTTCTGTGCAACAAAGATAAGCTAATGCTGTATCGTTGGGCCATGTAGCAGCTAGCTTTTGTTGCACAAAAACTCCTCAGAACCCAATGTTTGAATCAAATTTCTAGCTTACAGTCTGTGGGTTCACAATTTGGGTTGAGCTCAGCCGGGCAATGGCCCCAGTCCTGGCTGGTTCAGGTAGGTGTGTGAGGTCGGCCGACAGGCGATGGCCTTGCTCACACGAGTCTGGGCTCTGGTGACAAGGACGTGTGTATTGTCACCCAGCAGGCTAGCTGGGGCTTACTCATATCTTGATGGTCCAAGAGACAGAGGTCAGGATTGTACATTCCTTCTGCTCTATTTACGGGCATGTGTACCCAGGCCAACTCACATTTCAGAGGTAAAGACAGAAAGAAGCTGCAACTTTGGGGGCCTCCTACCACGGACTGGAAGAGAAATTTGAGTTATGCAAGCAGAATGCTAAGTCTCATTTTAAAAAACAAAACTACGTCTCCCTTAAAGATGCCTGAGCACCCATGTTAATAAAACACCCAAACCATGCAAGATGGAGCATTCTGTGACATTGGGCACAGTGTCTGGTGTGGCCCTAACCCCCATCTCGGTTTCCTACCACATTCCATACCATTCCCAGATTTTACTTCTGTTTTGCATTATGGACTCAAACGCAGCGTCAACCCCCATTTAGTCCAATCTCTATATTTAAATCTGAACGCGCCTGCCAGCTGAATTGCATGTTTTTACAGAATTAAGCTTAAAACCAAGGAGTGGCAGTGGGGGTAGGGTGGGGGAGAAGGTTTCCACGGAAACAGCACACAACATTTCTCATACGCGTCAGATTTGTGCCACGTTGGGTTTGGAGTACGTGGGTGTGAATGGCTGGGCAAGCACCCCAGTGACCACACACGACACCGTCCTGGTGACTGGATGTTCCATGGAGGGACACGCCAAGGGTTCCCCGTGTGCTACAAGAAAACAGAAACTGGGTGCTAAGCATGGTGGGTGGCCAGGTCCTCCAGGCCAGCTCTGCAGGAGGAATCGATGCTCAGAAACGCAATAATTGTTGGGGAGTTGCGGCTGCTCCCCAGAGGCCAGGGGGAGGGGGAACTCACAAGATTTTGTTTCCCTGACAAACAAATCACCAAGGGGACGGCTACCAATTGCCTTGCAGGGACACTCACCGCCCAGCAGTGACATTCAGCGTTCCTGCCTCGCTTCCTGATGCCACTTGGACCCACCCCACGGCCCGCAGACACACTGAAAAGTAGACACTTTGAACACAGTGCTGCACCCGTCCATGATCTTGGCACGTGGCACGCTGCCAGCTGCTCAGATGCCAACATCTCTTTCCTTAGAAGCTTCCAGTCTTTAACCCATTTGCTCAAGAACTTTTCGCCCGGGGCGTGAGCCTGCGTGGTTGGTCCTGAGACAGGGAGATAGATAAGACTGCATCCTTGCACTCGGGGTCCCTGGGTGGGCTCCCCCAGGTCTGAGCCGAGCCGGCATCGCTGCCCACTGATGGCACGCTGAGTGGCTGTCCCTCTGCTGGTCCCCGCCTTCCACTGGGCACTCTGGCCTACGTGGTCCCAGCACCTGCCTGTAGGAGATGCCACGTGGATGATTGCTGACGGAGCCAAGGGCCTCTGCGGTGGTCTCGGGGATGTGTCCTTACCCCAGACGGCAGGAGGCGGTCACGTGATGTGTTTAAGGTCATGTTGTCAGAGTTATTTCCAATGTGATCCCACTTTTCCTGGCTCTGTGTTCAGTACCTTATCCAGCTTCTATGACAGCGCCTGCCATGTTTCAGCCTGTTAGAGAAAGATTCTGGCCTTGAATTTCGACAGTGTTCTGGCATCACTGTGGCTCCCCAGAGAGCAAAGGCCTCGTCCCCCACTTGTCAGCCACCAGTGTGTGGAGCGAGGCCCTGCCCCAGCAGGGTTAAGGGGAAGCTGGAGAGAGAAGCCGGCTGAAACGAATGCCTGCTGTGACAAAGTAATGTCACAGGGACCCCCGGGAACATTTGTCTCCAGGCTTCCCGAATCAGCCGCAGTCGGAAAGCCGGGTGGAGAAGCCCAGGAGAATCCCGGTCTTGCCTGCACAGCCAGTGCACAGGGGTCAGGGCACAAACAGTCCTGAGTGCCTGGGGCAGACACCGTGTGTCCACACTCCACGTGGACAATCATCCAGGGTTTGCTGCCCGAGAGAAAATCAGCAAATCCACGAAGGTAAATCTGTGGCAAAGCTTCTTAGCAAATTCCACGTGTTTGTTTTCAGAGGTTTTGCCTTCAGCAGGGAGACTGGTGTGGAGAGCTGGGGATGACGCCCTTGGATGTGGGTCACATTTGAGGGTCGACCAAAGCCTTGCCGCTTCTAGCTCCTGGCTCTGGATGGCACAGCACAGGGCTGGTTGGCGCCTGGGCAGAGGGCTGTCCTCAGCCAGGAAGGCCCTTCCCTGGGGACACCAGCCTGTTCCTTAGCCCCACACCTGCCTAGCAGCAGACGGCACCTGGCCAGGGTGTGTGAATCCCCTGGCACACTCTGAAACAGCCCACACCTGGCCACCTTCACCTAATGACTCCCTGGATTCTGCCATTGCTTGTAAGGACCATTTTATTTATATGAGAAACACTGAATCCCCTGGGCAGCACTGGGGGGCAGGAAACACTTCCAGATTCTTCCAATGAGCAAACGGAGACTGGGAGAGTGAGGGAAGTGGCCCAGTCCTACAGCTAATGAGCCTCGGGCATGCTGCTTGTTGGTTTTATTTTATTTACATATCTATTTAGTGTATGCAGGGCTCCACAGGTTGGCTTATTTACAAGTAAAATTTCTGTATTGGAACCAAAATTAAAAGGGTCTCACTGGCTGTTTAGCAATGCCCCTCCCACCCCGTCCCTGCTTGCTTTCCTGGCTCACTGGGCACTGGGCACTGGGCCCCCCCAACCGGGCTCACTGGGCACTGGGCCCCCCCACCCGGGCTGTGAAGCAGATTTGTTGTCTGGGGAGCAAAATCCATTATTCTTACAGGGCCAATCCAGAAACCCTGGTTTCCACCCCAGACTCCCTCTTAATGTTTAACACACTTTTTATTTACTTAAGAAACAGCAAGCACACCTCTCCCAGGGGTAAGAGAGAGAGAAATGTCCATAGCATGCAACACAGATGGTTTTTAAATGAGGTTACTTGGGGGCAGTGCTCAGAAATCACACAGTCACCAGTTAAAAGTGTTGGCTTGTGTTTCCCAAAGGGAGAAAAGCTCACAAATATGAGATTGCAGTTATCAGATTGAATCCACTCCCGAGTGAGGCTTCTCCCAGGAAAATCTGAAATGTCTTCAGTAAGGCTGGACCTTCCGAGAGATTGTCCTAGTGAGGGGTCCACTGTGAACTCAGGGTGGAGGGAGGACAGGGGCTTACAAGAGGAACCAGCCCTCTTTTCCTCCCTCCCCCTGCTCCCTCCCTCCCTTCCTTCCTCCTTTATTCCTTCCTCCCTTCTTCCCCCTCCCTCCTTCATTCCTCCCCACTCCCACGCCCCTTCCTTCCGTCCCTCCCTCTCTCCCTCCTCCTCCCCCCCCACCTCACTTATCTAACAGGCACCTGTCACCCACCCCCAAGGGCTGGAAGCCCCTCCGTGTACGGGACAGACAGCCTGGCTCTCAGAAGCCAGTGTTCCCCTGGGAGGAATCTTCGTCTTGCTCGCCCTTTCTCTGTGCTTGTACTTCCCTGCTGGGCTGCAAACACCCCGAGGCCCTCCCATTCGACCTCCCACATGCTCCCCTTCAGAGTGTGTGCTCACCGCAGGTCTGCGTGCCACACGACGTGCATTCGCTCCTCCACTCGGCAGACGCCCGGTGAGCATGTGCCCTGAGCGATGGGCCTGACTGGGGCCCGCAGGATTGTGTGGGCACTGACCCACCCCCCAGGGCACATAAGGCGCGTGCCTCCTGTGGGCCGGCATGGTTGCATGCCCAGGACACAGCTGGGGTCAGCTCGTTATTGGAAACGACGACTGGATTTCAGCCAATATCTTAGGGAGACCCTTGATGTAGTTTGAATGTGTGTCCCCTAAATTCATATGTCCCGGGCCTAACTCCCAGAGTGACAGTGTCAGCAGGGGGTCCTCGGGAGGCGATGAGGCCATGAGGATGGAGCCCTCATGAAGAGACCTTCCGAGCTCCGTGTCCCTCCCCTGTGTGAGGACAGGAGATGTGTCTGACCCAGAAGAGGACGGCACCCGCCCGTCCATGCCAGCCAGCACCAAGATGTCGGACTGTAGCCTCGAGACTGAGAAACGAGTGCCTTGTTTAAGCCCCACCCGCAGTGTTTGTGGCAGCCGCACGAGCTGACCAGGACAGACCCTCTGGGGGCGCCATGGAGGAAGGCTGGGGGGACATGGGCCGTGGGAGCAGGGGACCAGCAGGGCCGGTGGGACGAATCTAGGAGCTTCTACCTGTGTTGGTCCCAGTGGTGGCTGGACTTCCAATACCAAGATGGCAGCTTTGCTCAGGGACCGACTGGGAGGGAGGGAGAGCAAGGACTCGATGGCAGCCCAGGACTGAGGCCCAGAACGTGGAAGAACTGTTTCTCCTGTGCGGAGGCGGGAAGATGAGCAGACGCAGGTTTTGAGGGGAAACCAAGAGCCCGGAGTCACACATGTGACACCGAGATGTCCACTAAGCTTTCCCGTCTGAGGAATGTGCAGGGGTGTCCACAGGAAGACGAGAAGGGAGGGCGGAGGACGCGTGGCCTGGACACACAGGTGTGGGGTGCTGACGAGCCGGCGGGATGAGACGGCCCCGGGTGCGTGGGCGCAGAGCAGAGGAGGGGCGCTGAGCCCTGGGACGCCCACATTTGAGTTCACTGAGCTGAGGAAGAGCTAGCAGAGCAGCAGGGATGAGGAAGGGAGAGACAGGGAAGCATGGTATGTGGGGCCCGAGGGGACAGAGACTTTGAAGAGCCTGGGACGCCCTCCAGCACCTGCTGAGGGAGGGAGCGAGACGCCCCCCGACGGGGTCCCGTTGCAGCCATTCTGCGTGTTGGTGGGAGAGCTCCCGGGTCCTCCAGGCTGGGGACAGACTTGGCGCCCACTGCTCCCTGAGAGTCTTTCCAAGGCTGGGTAGCAACTGTGCACAGGGAACGCGGAACAAGCACTGTTGTCGCAGGAAACAAGAGAGCCCACCTGACCGGAAGGAGGCCCTTGGAGGCGTCCTGCAAAACGCGGCAGGCTTCCTGCCCGGGGTGCCCCAGAAACAGCCAGGACCCATTCATGGGGGTGGGCAGTGTGCAGTCAGCATGGGAGAGGGAGGCCTCCGTTCCACTGACAGGGGTCAGCCTGAGGGGGGCTGGACATGACATGTCACTCCGTTCACCTGCACCCACCGGGCGCCGACCAGGCCACGGCCTCCCTGCAGGGGGGACGCCAGGAAGCGAGGGCACCCCTGCTCTCCAGGCGTCTGTGATGAGGAGGACGCACCTGAAGTCAGGTAAGGAGGTGTCCTGCCGTGCTTCCCACCCCCCCAGGCGCTCACAGCCCTCTGAGCTCTGAATTTACCCAGCGTTCTCCCAGGAGCAGCTATAACAAACACCTGCATTTAAAACAGTGAACCCATTTCCTCAGCCCGCTCCAAGGCCAGCCTCTGTGTGCATGGGAGGGGGGTGAGTGCAGGGGCAGGTCTGTGGGTGCACAGGCCCCGGCTGTGACGTGCAGCTCAGGACAGACTCCGACCCCCCACCCCCGCGCCGCCTGCCACCCCCCACGAGGGAGTGAGGTGGGTGGAGGACTCCCTGACCCCTGTCTCAGGAGGTGGGGACAGTGAGCAAAGGCATTTTCTCTTTTAGAAAATTACTCTAAAAGCAGGATTGTGCAAAGTGACTCCAAGATACAACTCCGGGCAGGGGTTTGCAAAGTGCAAACTGAAATCCGCAGCTTAAGTCAGAGGCGAGCTTTTGAGTCAGGCTTGTTTGGATATTTTTATTCCGTTTCATACATCTTGCAACTATAAGCACGGTTTTGGGAAGAGTTTATGTGGCTGAAAGTCTCCATCGTATGAATAGCCAGTTGTCTCCCGGCCCCTCAGAAATCTTCATCCACTGCCCACCTGCTCTCCTCTGCTCAGTCACAGTGACCCTGCCTCCTGGGGTGTTGGGACCTCCTAGGACGCAGCCCGGGACTTCGGTCGCGTGGGTTGCTGGGGAATGGCAGTTGCTGGGGTGCAGGTCACCGGTGCCAGGGGCTTTGTGTGCCCGGTCTCATCAGTTCCCATTTACAGAGGTGCTGTCTGTGCCCTCATCTCACTAAGGAGGAAACAGGCTCAGCCAAGGGAATGGTCAGCCCGAGGCCACTCAGGACGACCACTGAGCCAGCGGCAAACCAAGATGTGATGTCACAGCAACTCCATTCTACCCTTGAGCACATGGCTTCTCATTTAGTAAAGAAAAGGAAGGAGGGACAGAAGGGTCATGGTGGGGCGAGAGAGAGAGAGAGACAGAGAGAGAGAGAGAGAGAGAGAGAGAGAGAGAGAGAAGAAGGAGGGAGGGAGGGAGGGAGGGAGGAGGAAAGAACCCTCCCGCAGTGCAGTGTGGAATCCCTCTTTTTCTAGAATGTTCCTACAGTCAGGTTAACCAAATTCCACATCTTTCTAAGAACAACATCTAAGAAACTCAATGAAAATGAAACCTGACTCACCTGATCGGCACCCTGCACCCTACCTGGATATTCTAGACCTTTCTGTGAGAAGCATGGCTGGAAACTGATGTCCAAGGGTAAAGGGAGTGAGACATGTGTTGCCAGGAAAAGTTAGATTGTGCTGCAATAAAACAATAGCTGTGCTGAGAGAGCAGGTCTGAAAAGTTCGCATCACAAGGAAAAATGTGTAACATGTGAGGTAAGGGACGATAACTAGACTCAGTGTGGTGATTTCACAACGCACACAAGTACGAAATAATTACATTGTGCACTTGAAAGTACTACAACATTATATGTCGATTATATTTCAGTACGAAAGGAAAAAGGTAAAACTGAACAAAAGGAAAATGGTGACAAAGACTAACCATATGACAGAACCAAGAAATAATCAGAAAAACATCGTACACAAGAAGTCGCCGTGGAATCTTCATGTCGTACACACACATGCAGATACACTCACGACTGTCTGCTCCTCGTGCAGCCTCCGCACCCTTGGGAGCGGCCCAGGTGGGTGGTCTGCCGTCCCGGGCTGGGCCATCAGAGCTGAGCCTGCTCTGTGCTCTCAGGGGGTGGGAGGGCGACTTAGCACATGACACCTGTTACCTTCAGGTACGGCCCTTTGGTCAACCCAGGCGTTGTATCACTGCAGTGCCGGGGACAAACGCTTGGACGTCAATGAGTGCTGGTCACGCTTGCCCCAGGTTAAGAGACCACCCAGAGTCAGGACGCCTCTTTGAGAAAGACCCTCAGAATCAGTCCGAGGTCAGTAACTGTGGTCTCAGTGGAAATCCGCAGAATTCTCCTCGGGCATTGGTGTGACCCAGGCAAGAGGGAGGCCCCCTTCCTTCCAGAGGAGGCCTTGGAAAGGCAACAGTCACGTATGTGTGTCTGTTCTGTCACTTCATGGCATCCAATGCCATCGGTTCATTCACTTCCAATGTTTTGGTTTCTTGCTTCTTTATAAAAGGTATCTTCCTCGGGGCCCAGAGCCGATTGGGCTCGTAGTAGGTGTAAGTGTTCGGGGCTGTCTGTCACTGCGTGAGGCATCGGGACTTTCCAAGCAACCTGTAGGGGACGCTGGGTTGTTTGCACGCAGCTCCGATCCGGCTCCCAAAAGGCACACACACCACAGGGAAGCTTTCTTCATTTCTTTAAACAGAAGAAGGTATGTTCTGTAATTCACCTGAAATGTCACCTTCTGAGAAAGCTGCAGGTCTTTTATCCTACAAGGGGCAGAATCGGCCCCAAATAGCCCTTGGGGGCAGGTCTTGTGTACTTAGAATCCTGAAGGGTTTTAACGCTCACGTTTGCATTCTACGACTCTCCCAGGCACAAACCCCGCGAGTGCAGGGCACACAGGACGCATTTTGGAGACGGGGCACCACCGTAGTCTCTGTGACGCCTTCTGCTTCCTGCCCAGCCATGGAAGTGGCATCACCATCCAGCGAGGTAGGCGACCTGTGTTCCCCAGGCTCCAGCGTGATTCAGTCAGGACTGCCTGTCCTGGTTAATTGCGCTGATGTCCCCTTCTCACCAAAGATGCTGAGGATGTCAGAGGTCTGAGGCCCCAGACGGAGTGGGATCGGGACCTGAGGCTGCCCAGCGCGGGGCCAGCACGGCGGGGAGGGCCCCAGAGAGCCGTGTTATCCTGCTTTACCCCAAAGTGCCATCTGCAGTGTCACCCATGAGCAGAGAAGACAGAAAAGGTGGGGACTCGCTCTTACTCCCTCACCGGGCAGCTGCCTCTGGGCCCCTTGTCCTCCAGCTGCCCTTTGCGTCCCCACCTTCCCTGCTGTCTTGTCTTCTGAGCAACATTTTCCTGGAAGCTTGACCTGCTGTTTTGTCACTAGACCCTGTCTCAACCAGCAATGGCAGGTGGGTGACCTCCCTCCCCCAGGAGTGAGGGAGGGAGGGAAAACCGGTGCCCCTAGGAGGGAGGCAGTTTTGGGGAGAACGGTGCTGCCAGCAAACAAAAGTGTCTGCTCCAAACTCAGCGACGACAAGCCACACTCGTGAGCTGAAAATCACCACATCCAGGCAGGAGGGGTGCGAGTACCTCCTCATCCACGACAAATGACGGCCCGTGTCATCTGTGATTGCAGTCTGATCACCCAGCTACTGCGTGTGAGCTGTGACCCATGTGGGTGATGATGAGCCTGGGTTCCGAGGTCAGCAGAACGTGGTGTGAGCTGCTCACAAGGGTGGGATTTCTACTGTGGACGTGGGCACGTGCTCGTTTGCTGGCCGTAGGGGAGTCTGGTCATGTTTGCGTTTAGAGGGTGGGTTAGAACTAGAAGTGAGGGCCAGGTGAGCGCCTGAGGAAACGTCCCGGTGAGAGGCGGTGGGCAGGGCAGGGCAGGGCAGGGCTGACGGGCTACAGGCCGAGCTGGCTCATTCAGTACGAGAATACGCACCGAGTGCTCACTGTGGGACCCCTCTTTGCCCTGTGTTCTGATACCAGGAGAAACTATAGTGAAAGATGAGTCTTGGGATACACAGAGGGGGGCAGGTCCTGGGAAATGACATTTAAGAGGTGACCTGAAAGGCAAGTCCACCGTCCCAGGCGGAGAGGTCTAGAGGGGGTGTCCGAGTGTCCCACGCAGAGGGGAGAGCCTCATGGAGACTTGGGGACAAGAGCAGAGCCCCCTGTTGAAGGAAGCCCTGGTCCCCTTGGCAGGTGCCCAGTGCCCATCCTGAGGGCTCTGTGCGGCCTTGGCTCCCCAGACGCAGAGGAGGCTGGAAGGGTGCCTGGGAAGCCGTCAGCCAGACCAGAACCCACTCACATCCCGGATTGGAGACGATGACACGTGGCGACGGAGGAAAGCGGCCTGACACCCGGGCGGGCCTGCCACCCCCACGGAGGCCACAGTGGTCCCCTGTTGGACACAAAACAGGCTCCCAGAGACCAAAGGCAAGCAAGTTCCCTCTGTGACCTTGATGGCGACAGACCAAAGAGGAGAGTACACCAAAGTTAAGTGAGAGCGCAGAGGAAAGCAAGGCCCCTGGGGGAAGCACGGAGCCAGCAGCCCCTCGTCCCGGCCACCGGAGCACCACACAGCTCACTGATTCCTGCTGCAGCCCCGTTGCCAACGTCTCCTGTGAGGTCGGCTGCAGTGAGACACTGTCACAGCACAAGCCACCTTGTGGCCCAGCACCTCCGTTCCCAGGCAGCACCTCTGACAGACGCCTTGCTACCTGAGGGTCAGAACAAGGGCCTGAGGACCCTGTGCTGTCACATGGCAGGGTGGCCTGCCGGCGCAATGGGGCTGGCCATGCACTCGACCAGCTTAGGTACCAGGCTCCAAATGCCTGCGAAGGTTTCCGCCTCTGGTCAGCCCTCATGGGCCTTGGTTGCCTGTGACTGTGACCTCATCTGGAAGGGACGAACGCACAGGACGTAGCATGGCCGCCTCACACTGATGGGATGCCGTCACAGGTCGTGTTGGCTTTACCTTGCCAGAGGCCCAAGGGGTGAACTGATTTTGCGTATCTGCTTCTCCTCCCAGGCGCCAGCCTTTCCTGTCTCGCCGGGACCACTGTGAGATATCGATGCTGTTTCCTGGGTAAAACTGGCTGTGGGTCTTTGTTTAGCCACTAAAGACGCATCACGATTAGCCCCAAACTGGCCAGTGAGGCACAGAGCACACACCGGGGTGGCCAGGGCCCCAGGCACTGAGGGAACCCGAGCCCCAGCCTCGCAGGGATGTAGCCAGCGGTTGCGTCAGTGTAGGTCACACACTGGACGTGTGCCAGCGCCCCCCACCCTGTGCCCGTCAGCTCCAGCGTCTGCACCAGGCACACGGCGGTGCCCGGCCGCGGCTCCACAGCCTCCATCGCACCCTGTTCCCAGTAGAAGCTGAAAAGCTAAAAGTGAGATGACTTAGAATTGGAAAGATGGAGTCCTGCCTCTGTCCCCACTTTTAACAAGCAAGTTCCCATGACGTGAGGGTCTGGGGCAGCCGTCACAGCCAGACGTGGCCTGACCGCCTGCAGTCCCCGCTTTGTGCGTGTGACGGACTGTCGTGGGGCTCTCAGTGTGGCTTCTGATGGCAGCCACCGGGGCACGTCACCACACGTAGTCGCCTGGCTGTGACCCCAGCCCATCCAGAACCCCCGACTCAATTCCTTTCTGCTTGAAATACCTGGACTGTCACGTCACAGATGTGTGTGGCCATCAGGGCAGTACCTGGAGGGAGAAACCTGGTTTGCATCTTTGCCTGAATTACCAGAGTGTCTCTGGACAACGGTAGCATTTCCTTAAGGGACTCATGTTAGCCAGTGGGGAGAGCCTTGTCACCCCTTCCCAAACCCTGAAGCTCTGAGGTGACAACCGCACCTCCAGAACTCCGTGTGGACACAAAGGAGTGTGTCACACGTGGGCACCACCATCTCAGGGGCACCTGGCACGTGCACCACCGTCGTCAACCGTTTGGTTAAGACCCAGTGGAAGAGGTTGGTAGGGTGCCAGCCCCCCGCCTGCACGCTGACCGCTCAGCGCAGACCTGCCCTGAGAAGCACAGAGCTCGCGGCAGGCAGGCAGGCAGTGTCCTGGACGGCAGGAGGACAGGCGTCTGTTAATGGGCGATCTCAATTATGGGCTGTTATTCCAGAAACAGCTCATTCCCTCTGAACACGCTCTCCACAAAGAGGGAACAGCTGCAGTTATCAGGAGGGTTCGGCTGTAGAGATTAGATAAGGATCTTTTGTAAGGGCTCCTGTCATTCTTTGTTCTGCAGAATGATTTCAAAGCCTTGTTTCTCAGTCAGGAGCTCTTCTCCCTTTATTCATTCCTGTCTGAAAGCTCCCTTCATAGCTGGTGCAGGGGGACACCGGGCCACGTTCCTCCCTGTGATTTGGGCCGGGAATTCCCACCTGAAGCCCCTGAAAGCAGGCTTTATGTCCCCCGAGGTCCTCGTCTAGATTACAGGTGTGCTATACCGCGTCTCTGGAAATCGTGGACTATAAATATCACCTGAGGGCTGATAAAATAGTCCAGTTCAAGCAATGACTTGGTTTGGCCTTCAATGGAATTCAAGGAGGGAAAGAGGAAAATAAACCCAACTTTGAGAATTGAGCCCGAGAGCTTAGGGGACAAAGAGCTGGCGAGGGGGAGATGATGGGGCAGGAACAGCACGTGGGGGCACCTTTATTTCCTGCACATTCGGCCGGCACAGTGGGGTCCTCACACTGAGAGTTAAGTCACCTTCGGCTGGGCATGTCCCTCCCACCAGTGCCAGCACCAGCCGGTCAGATGACCAGGGCGTATCTTGTGTGTAAGGCCCGCGGGGTGAGCTCAATCCGTCTCCTTCCCACGGCCCCAGCTCTTCCCACTGTGACAAGAGCCTCGTTCCTGATGGAGATATCTTCCCACACAAAGGGCCAGCTAAGCTCCCAGACGTGCGAGGGCTTACAAAACTGACTGCAAGTGTAGGAAGAACACCGCGGGCCACGGCGGGTGACGGGCACGGCCCTACGAGGGCCACGCGCCCTTTGGCTGCTTGCTGGCAGGCATCCGGGGTGCAGAGCCTTCCCACACAGCCCCGACAGCAACAAGACCCCAGGGACCCCTCTGAAGGACCTGTTTTGTTTTTCTAGGAACAGAACAGCAGAGGAGGGAAAGAAGAGGCACTTCGCAGTCCCCAGCGGGGCGGGCGATCCCTGTAAATGTGTTATGGCCACAAGCACCCAGTAGTCACCGTGCTGCCCTCCCTGGTCATCCTCCACCTTGAGGTACAGGGAGGGTGCCTTGCACGCGGGCGATGTGTCTCCTGCTTTAAGCGGGACAGAGAGGTTAGAGTGTGTTCTTCTGGCGTTGGCACTTTCTCAGTAAGTTTACTTCAAAAGAATCGATCTGCCATTGTGGGGTATTTTGGGGAGGGCTTCCCTGGGCCGGGACGGAGGGGAAGCCCAGAGAAGTCAGGCGTTCTGCAGTCACACCTCCAGCTGGTCGGAGCGCTGAGATCAGCTCGGCTTTCTTTCCATCCCTGGCCCCACTACCTGTTTGCACATATTGAGTGATGGGCCCTGGGCTGAATGGCACATGGAACAAAAAGAGGAAACACAATTCTCTCCTAAAGAGTTCACGATTCAGTTTGGAGGACTCATAAACTAGTACAAGAGAAATGGGTGGTGGAGGCAAGCGAAAACTGAACTGAACGGTTATCCGCGTTCCCAGACTGGCCGGGCCACCCTGCCTCCCCCGAGGCCGAACCTGGAGCAGCTGGACCCTCATCTGGAGGGGGGGGGACTCTGGAGAGGGCCTGGCACCTCACCACGAGACGGTTACACAGAGAGCGCACTGGGGCACAGGAAAGTCTGGGACGTTTGCAGGATGAATGTTTCAGGTGGCTCCCACAGAGACGTGAATGCAGCTTCGGGGTCCTGGACACGGCTGCTTTCAGAAGCAAGGAGCTTCTGCACCCACGTCTCACGCACCCCAGCCCCTTTCCCTGTCTGAGGCTGCCTTCACTTCCCATCCCACCCCACACCCCCTGGGGTCCCTCGCGCGCTGGGCAGAGACTGCTCCTGCTCTTCCCTGGGGGGCTCCAGCCTCTGCACCCCACCCTTCCCACAGCCCCAGAACACAGACGGAAGGAGGTACCCAGACCTGAGGGAGGTCTCTTTTTGCCTGTGTGGCTGCCACACGCTTGCAAGCACGACTGACAGGCTGCGCGAGCTCCCTCTGCTTTGCCTGCAGAGTCCGGCTTTCCGCACAGAGGTGCTGGAGTAAGCAGACTGGTCCACAGGCAGGTCCCCGCTCTGTCACCCTCCCCAGGGAGGAGGTAGACGGCAGGTTGTGGGGACAGAGCCCCAGAAAGCAGTTTCCAGGCTCTCGGCCTCACATAGACAGGTGCTGGCTCGGGTAGTAAATGGCCATCAACTGTGATCAGATGCCAGCAGCTGTGGCTAGTTGGCCGTCAGCTGTAACCCGTAAGCCATTGGCCACTAATATAACGGCTGTGGCTACGCTAGCAGAAAGGAATGGGGGCTAGCAAGGAGATGGTGGCTGGCAAGCGCGGACTGCTGTTAGGCAGATTATGTAGATCCCGCTTCCTGTGTCTCCAGCCCAGCCGCCAGCGAGAATATGTTGGTAAGACTCCCCTACCTATGGCTCCATGGGTGTTCCTTTTTGGCCTCACCGTGTCCTGCGTTCTTATGTGGGGAGCGGGAGCAGAGACCCCGCAGGCCGCCCGCACGACACCTGGCATGACACAGGTGATTCCCTAGGATTCCAAAAAGGGAGAAAGGTGTGCGGGGGGCGGTACCGCTGACCTGGGGGTGGGTAGAATGAGGAGCCCCCACCCCGTGCCTGTGCCTTCGTCCCAGAACCTGTGAGTACCCTGCTTATATACAGAGTGAAAGGACACCTTGGGTTACAGACGGAATGAAGTTTAGTCATGAGCTGACTTGAGCTGACAGGGTTGTCCTGGTTAATCTGATGGGCCACATGCACACACCAGCCTCCTGAAAAGTGGAAGAGAAAAGATGCAGAGCGATGTAAAGTGAGACCGACTCCACTTATTATTGCTGGCTTGGAAGACGGAGAAAGGGACCACAAGCCAAGAAACGTGGGCACTCCTGGCAGCTGGCCAAGGCAAGGAACGGATTTTCCCCTTCAGCCCCTGGAAAGAAGGCAGCCCTGCCCACACCTTGATGTTAGCCCAGTGAGAACTGTGGACCCACAGAACTGGACCTGCCGCGTGTCAGTCTTTTGTCCTGGGCCGCCTCTGGAAGAAGCGACACCCACTTTTCGGTGGCCCTCCCAGGTTAGCACAACTCTGCCTCCAGCCTTACAGCACCGTCCCGTTTCATTCTAGGACGCAGTGCACTGCAGTGGTGAAGGTGCAGGCTGCGCAGCAAGCCTGCGCCTCCATCTTCTAGCTGGCGCCTCAATTTTCTCATCTGTGAAATGGGAACAGCAAGCTATTCCCCTCTCTGGCTCTTGTGATGGTAAGAAGAGCCCGCAACCCAGAGAAAGTGGCCAGGAATCGTGTCAGTTTTAGAGGATTTGTTTCACTTGCTATGCATTTATTTTTATTTCAAACTCTTACCTCCATTCCATTAACAATCAATGCACGTGCATGTGCAATACACCTGTTAAAAGTGTAATAAGACAAACAGCCATGCCTCTGCCATCAGGAGAAGACATTGAATCCCCCTCCCCCCCCACACACACACCTTCCTCTTCTGTCCCTCTGGACAGCTGTCAAGGGTAAACACCACGGTTTCTTCATTTAACATGAGGTTTGCTTTTTTCATCATATTTTCTCTATGTGGGGCCCTCCCTAAGAGACATATCGTACAGCTTTCAGTCTGAGGACTTATTTACAGGGTGTCATTTCTCTCTGCACCCTGTGTCACTTCCCTCTTCCTCCAGTGCGGATTTGAGATGCACCCTCGTGTGTGTGCCCTGTCTGAGGCGTGCACCCCATTGCACGATCACCCTGCAGCGTGGTCACCTCCTCCTCCTGGCCGGGCTGCACCCCATTCTTGGCACGGCACCAGGCTTGCGGACACCATCTCCCGACCCACCCTCTATCGCCAGCGGTGCTGGGGGCTATGCTGGGGGTGGGGGGTCGCTGAGCAGAGGGACACACATAGCAGCACTGCAGGTGTCGGTATCGTGCTTTCCACAGTGTTGTTTACTGTGCACGAGCCCACCAGCTGCAGGCAAATATTCTCCTTACTCCCATTCTTACCAACACCTGGTATTCTCTGCCTTTTTAATTTTATCAACCTGGTGGGCGATACCAATCTCAGTGTGTTTTTAACTTGCTTTCCCTCAAATAACAAGTTTTGCCATCACTTAAAATGTTTATTGGCTATTAATCTATCCGATTTTATGAAATATGTTTTATGCATTGTCTCCGGTTTTCCTTGGTTGGCACGTCTTTTTCCTATGAATTTATAGATCGTTATTCCGGATACTGCTCCTCACTATAAATTATCCCATTTCATGGCATTTCTCCTGCTTTTTAATGGTGTTATTTCATAAACAAAGGTTTTTACTTCTAAGATGCTTTATGGTCAGTACTTTGGTGTCTTTTTAAAGCAATTCATGAATTCCTATAGTTTTATTTTATTTTATTTTTGAAAATATTTATAGCCAGGCTTCTTACTTTTAATTCTTTAAAAGTATAATTGATGCTTTTAACATTGTGAAAATCTCTTTCCTTTTCCTTTTTGTCCCTTTGGTCCATGTGGATAAATAGCTGTCTGGAATCCGTACTGAATACTCCTTCCTTCCCGCGCTGGGCGGCAGGGTCGTGCCCACCCTGCACCCTCTCGGGGGCTCTGTGTTCTGCCCCAGCGCCCCCTCCCTTTTCTGTGCTCGCTCCAGCACCACACCGGTCGTGACTGTGGGTTTCTGATGTTCGATGTCAGCCCTGGGAGCACCTGGCTCTTCTTGCTTCTCCGTAGAAAGGTTAGAATTATCTTGTCAATTTCTGCAGAGATCAGCACTGGTATTTCCAGTGAGTCTCCGTGAGGCAGGTCTGACACCTTCAAATATTGAATCTTCCTCCCCATAAATATGGAACATCTTTCAATACAGTTCTGTTTTCCATAAAGATGTATACTTTTTTTCACATGAGGTTTTGCACACATTTTGTTTGATTTCTTCCTGTGCACCTTATATTGTTGTTATTATAATATAAATATCTTTAAAAGTTACCTTTTAAGCGTTGCCAGTTTATAAGAGTAACTGTGTTTGTTTGCATATTTATGGTCTGGTATCTGGCGCTTTGCTAACTGTATACCAGTTTGAACCTTTTTCATAGACTCTCTCAGGGCTTCTACTTATGCAACTGTAATGCCTCCAAATAATGACGTGTCCCTTACCATTTTCTTAAATCCTTGACCTTATTTTATCATGCTGTGTACAAGTTCTCCGGTAAAAATAGTGATATGGGAGTTCTTCCCTCTCATGCATGATTGTAAATGAAACGAATCCGTGTTTTATTAAGTGGAAGCTTTGCTGCAAGCTTTGGAGAGTGTCCTGTGCTGACTACGTGCCCGTTTGCCTCCCAGGTCACCACCCTCCTGCCCCTGCTCTGGGAGCCAGGCTCAAGCTGGGTAACGACCTTGCAGCAGTGTCTCGTTAGGTTTTGCTTGTGGGGGGACCTGGTGGGAGATGGGAGAAGACACGGTCTTCCTGTTTCCGGCCCACTGGCATCTGTCCTGCAGCAGGAGAGTCGAGAGTCTGGAGCTCAGCACCCAGCTTCCAGGCGCTCCAGCATGGCCTCACCAGGACCCTAACAGGTGCAGGTGTCACTAGTTATCAGGCCCCTGGAGAACCCACCACATGACCCCCAGCTGGAGGTCTGGCCCCAGGCATTTGGGGTGTGCACGTGCGCGTGTGTGTACATGCACATGTGTGTGTACGCATGTGTGAGTACATACGCATGTGTGTACGCATGTGTTTCTGTGTACGTATGCATGTGTGTGTACATACGCATGTATGTGTACGTACGCATGTGTGTGTGTACGTATGTGTGTGTGTGTGTAGAAGCTATTTCCTCAGATGCCTACATATTTAGAACTACTACACCTCCCTCACCAATGGAAGAAGTACCAGCTGATAATTTTGTTCAACTGTGTTTTTGTGCCAACAAAGCTGCCCCAGCTTTCTCCCAGGGAGTGTCTGCTGGGTGTATAGTTTTTCTCTTGTCTTTTCAACTCCATTTAATCTGTTTCCTTTTGTTTCAAAGCTAGTTTAAAGCATATAATTGTACCTCTTGTGATACATTTTGGCAATCTTCATATTTTGAACATTTAAGTTTCTTCATTCACATTTATTGGGATAACCGGTGTTCACGGATTCATTAGGACCGTTGGAGTTTGTGTTTACTATTTACCAGCTTTTCTGTGTCATAGTTTCTCTCTTCTTATCCTTTTTTATATTGGCTAACTTTTCTTTCCTTCCATGATTTCCCATTCACACTTTGGAATTGTAATTAAAATTTATCAGGCCTAATAATCATTATAAATGTCAAAGGGAGTCCATAACTTGACTATTTTTGAATAACACAGAGGCATTTGACCAATGTCTTATCCTGCAACCCACAATAAAAGTTCCTTTTTTCATTATTTTAAGTAGACTATGTATTGTTATTTTAAAATCTCATAGATTAGATATTATTATTAATTATCACAAATGACTTATTATTATTTGTTCATGTTTATCCACATTTCATGAGTGTGCTCAGCATTTATTTTGGTGAGCATTTATTCTTACCTCTCGTGTTCCTCTTCCACATTTCATCAAGGTCTGGGTCAATATTTCTATTTGTATCTCATGTGTTTATTTTGGGGTCATTTTTCTTTATTGTAAAAGCCCATGTTAAAAGTTCTTTTGGTAAAGCTTTATTGATGTTTTCCTTCTGAAAACATTTTATTTCCCCCTTACACTTTTATTCGTCATAAAATTACAGGCTAACCATGATGTTTTCTTAGCAATTTGAAAATATTATTCACAATTTTTCTAGATTCCATTGTTGCTATTTAGGAACCTGCTGTAAATATAATTGCTAATACTTTTTGGGTGATCTCCCTTTCCCCTGTAGAGATTTTCAGGATCTTTACATATTATGCAGTTTCACTATTATGGGTCTAGGTGTAATTTCCTTTTTATATATCCTGGTTCTATGTTTGGGTTTTTGTGCCTGTGGATTCATGCCTTTCCAGAGATCTGGAAAAAATCCAAAATCAGCCATTATCACTTCAATTATTTATTTTGCTCCTTTTCTCTATTCTCTTATTGGAACTCTGATTGCATGTATATCAGACGTTCTGGTTTATTTTGTGTATTTCTTTACCTTTTGTCAAGTATTTCATTTCATCTTTCTCTGTCACATTACAAAAATTTTATCTGATATATTTTAGTTCTTTCATTCTTTGTTTACCTGTGTTTAATCAGCTATTTAACTCGTCCACTGTACTTCTCATTTTAGCTACTATGTTTTAATTTTCAGAAGTTTTATTATTTATAATAAAATTTGTCTGGTCATTTATATAGTCTATTCCTTCTTGCTCATTTTCCAAATACCATGTTTCAATTTTAAATTTTTTGTACAGAATTATTTGCCATCCATCTACTAATAGTTAAATATCTAAAGTCTATGAGGGGGGAGCTACGTCTCTCCCTCTGTTCATGTTGCCCCTTACTTCTGGTGGCTTGTTCCTTGTGTATTGATAAATTTTTATTTTACATTTAGTTTTAGTTAATTGCCTTTCAATTTCATGTTTGTCTGAATTTTTTTCTTTTTTTTCTTTTTTCCCCCGTTTTTTATTCTTTTTTTTTTCCCTTTTTTTTTCTCCTTTTATTTTCACGTCAGACGGGTAATGTGTCGACGTCGTGACAAGGTTTGTGGGAGGCACATCTCACACAGGAGTGTGAGCACCCAGTCATCACACTTATGAACATCACACTTATGAACATCACACTTATGAACTACAAAAGGATCATGTTTGTCTGAATTGAATCTGTGGAAATTCTGACGAGTTTGGATTGAGAATTTATTTTTCCAGAAAACAAAAATTGTATTGTGAATGCCACGTACCAGAAGGAACTAGGAACCTGAAATCGCTTTAATTTGTCAGAGTCATCACAATGGAGGTAACTTAAAATTGAGTATCAGAACCACAGGAGATCAGTTTGGTAATTGCAAATGACCAATGGAGACAAGTATTATTGGCGGTCCTTTTTTTTTCTACCTGGTACAACAGCAGAGAAGACAGGGTTCATGGCCCCTTTCCTTCGCTGTCAGGTCGAGGCCCACTCCTGCCCTTTCTCTGAGGACACAGCTCCTCCAGAGGCCCGGCTGACACCTTGGCTCAGCTCCTACACCAAGCAGGGGCCAAGTTCCCACCTCCTGACACCCCAAGCTGCCTGCATGCCCTGCTTCCTGGGTCCTTCGTCCCAGCTTCCTGCAGCTCCAGCTCTGACGGCGTCACCGTGTTCTTCTACCATCCTTTGTGGTTTGACGTATTCTCCACTTATTTCCTCTCCAGAGGTAATTCCAATATAGGTTTGGAATCTAGTCAAACATTGTATAGACAGATAGATGACAGACAGGTAGAAAGATGATAGATAGATAATAGATAGACAGAGATAGCAATTTAGCCAGGATCTGGGAGTTTCTGCGTCTGAGGACCTCGCAGTAGACCCACTTCTCGAGCTGCTATGAACACATTTTATGTTTCAGCCTCTGGCAGAGGCAGGTGCAGCTGTGAAGAAGCCTTGTGGTCGGAGAGCTGAGTGAAGCTCCTCAGCACTGCCGTTTGGCCATGATGGGACCTTGGGCCTGACGCTGACTCTTCTCAGCTTCCATCGCTTCATCTGTAGGGGGCGGAGGGGCTGGAAATAACTTCTTGGGAGACTGTGGGGAGGGCTAAATGAGACCATGCACATAAGCAGCTGGGAACGGTGTCTGGTGCACAGTCATTGCCCGGTGCTTGTTGGGAGAATAAATGATAGGATCAGTGAGTGTGGTGTCGCCGCCACTGAAAACCCCTCTGAAGGCGTCTCTGCAGCAGGACGTGCCCTGGGATCCCAAACCTGTTCTTCCCCAGAGCGCAGTCTCACGGCGCTGCCACTGTTCAGTCACGGTGAGCACGCTTGTCCCACGGGCCTGGCCCCTGGACAGGGTGGGCGCTGACGAGAGATGCTTGAGGAAATGAGCAAATGAAAGGAAGGGCACGATGAGTTCTCCCAGCGATCAGGTTCGTGTTTACAAGAACAGGGTAATTTGCTGAATTAAGCTGAGTGACTGATAATAGGACTCGATCGATGTCTGCCGATGCGTGGTTTGCACCAGGAGACCGTCGCCAGGCAGCCGCAGGCCGCGTGGTCTGTGAAGGTGCAGACCTCGGGCTGAAGGGAGGGCTCCCCTCGGCAGCCCCCGCGTCACCCCGTCCTGCTACGAAGCTCCCCGTGGGTGGCCGGGGCCCCTGACGGGTGCTGGCACCGCTCGGGGCTTTGGTCTGAGGTAAGGGGCAGCCCCGTCTTCCCGCAGGGCATGTCGGTCGTCTAACAACGCTGCTGTCTCAATGCCGTTCCTCCAAGGAGATTGGAACTCTGCCCTCTGGTTATGTACATCAACTATAACCCCAATTGGGGAGAAAAAGTGTCGTGTGTAGTGACTTGTTAAATGTCTTTAGTGTGGGTTGCAGCAATGGGGATTTAAACATGATGGATGGATACTCAGTGGCAATCCTGAGGCAATAATTGCCTGAATTTATTGTCAGGCACCAAAAGTAGAGGCAGATGTGTTCCCAGCCTCCTTTCCGGAAGCCGAGTCTCCTCAAAGCAGTTATGTTTAATTTAGGGAAAGGCTCTCGTCACTGCAGAGCCCTTGAGGTTACACGTGCCGGAAGCCATAGGTACTTTGAGGCATTTGGGTCCTAGAGGTACCTTGTTTCCCAACTTTGTTCCTAGATGCTGCTTTGATTGTACAATTTCAACAAAACGTCGCAGGGGCCTGAGAGTGGGGGGCTTTGTGTGTGTGACCCTGCGAGGCGTGAGGTCCTGATGTCAAGGACACATAGCAGGTGACTCGGACCAAGCGCTCAAGTTGTGACTGCCGTGCTTCGGGGTGCAGTTGGGACGATCCAGATGGACTTCTTATGGGAAACGGGATCAAAGGAAGTCGCAGGAGGCAGACAGAAACCGAAGGTCGAGAGCAAGTAGAAGGGACATCACGTAAGGGTCACTGAGGCGCTGAGATGAACAGTGAGCAGAGAATCTATCCTTCAGGACGGAATGTGCTTCGGGTGGAAAGGGACACGGCCACCCACTGCCTGAGACAACAGGCGTGACTCGGCGTGATCCGTGTTTGCATGGATGTCCGGCCACACTGTGTGCAGGAGCCATGGCAGTCTGTCCTTCACTGGGGGGGGTGTGCGTGCCCTGAGGGAGGAGCACCGGCCGAGGCCTGGGGCCAGGCCCCCGCCCCCAACAAGCTGAGTGAGGAGCCCTGTGGAGCCCCAAGGTGACACTGCTGCTCCTAAGCGTCGGTCAGGCCACAGCAACGTCACGCAGTGTGTCCTCCTCCTCGCGGCCTCCACCTGGGGCCCCGTCCTCTCTGCACGGATTCTTACGGGGTTTGAGGAAAATGCAGGGACATCCATTCACTCACAGTTCCTTTGAAGAAGGGAGCCATCCAGCAGCTGGAGTACCAGTGACCCTGTGGGTGGAGGTGGGGACGGCCAGGAGGGAGCAGGTGACCCCGTGGGAAAAGCCTGGCACCGCATCCTGCCCGCCACTGTCTGTCGGGGGCAGCTCTCTGACCCTGGTCGGGACTCCTGCGCTGTGCTCTCCATTTACTTCGTTCTGTGGTGAGGAGAGCAATGTTGGGCCATCACAGGGGCTTAATGGATGGGCCAGGTGGGATGGACTGATAAAGCCACTCCTGCCTCTCAGTCTCTTGAAGTTTGAAAATTGCTTTTTCTCCCTAATCCCAAGGAATTCCAGGTAACTAAACTCCCTCCAATGTGGGTTAGAACCTGGTCCAGGTCCCTCAGCCTTCAGGGCCTCTGTTTATTATAAATTTTACTGATATGGAGAACATGTGGCACCCAATTTGCAAATCATAAGAAGCTACACAATATCCTTCATTACACCGTCCCCTGGCCCCTTGATTCTCATGGAAAGCTTTCACTGTATTTCCCCGAAGTCCTGTGTTGGTAGCCGACCTGTAGTTCCAATGGATAAATGAGAACCTCAGTACAGACGCTGGCTGGTATTTTTGTTGACATGCACGAGTCGTACGTAAGACAAAAGGAGACAACAAAACCACAGCTCGCAGGAGGCCCCTTTCTGGACTGGGGGACGGTCTTCACGTCCTAATGAGTCTGCTCATGTCTTGTGTGCTTTTCCAAAGGCAACAGCTATTCCCAGGACACACGTTTCCGCTGAACCTGCATTAAACAGCAGTTTCCCATCACCTACCTCTAGACAATCAACGGAATAGTAAACATGCCCGTCTCCAGCTGCGCGCGTGTTCATTGAGCCAGGGGTCTGAAAGGGATCGCATCCTGCCCGCCACGTGGTCATGTGGCGTTTCCACCACACAGAACAAGCAGATGCAAATAAGACCTCAAAAGCACAAATAATAGTAAAACGTAATAAGGCAATTAGGAAGTGCTGAGTTTTAAGTATGTGGTGTCTTGATTTTAATTTATGTAATTGTAAATTTACGTAGTATGCTTTTTAGTCGAGTCTATTGTATTAGTTTCCTGTGGCTGCCGTAACAAATTACCACAAACACAGGTGGCTTAAAACAACAGAAATTCATTCTCTCACAGTTCTGGAGGCTAGAAGTCTGAAGTCAAAGTACCGCAGGACGGGGCTCCCTCCGGAGACTGGGGGCAGGGTCCTGCCTGCCTCTCCATCCCCAGGGGCCGCAGCCAGTTTAGCTTGTGGCCACGTCACGCCGGCCTCTGCTGTCCCCATGTGTATTCGCTCAGATCTTTCATCTGTCTCTTCTGAGGACGCCTGCCATGGATTTAGTTCCCACTCCCCTAATGCAGGATGGTCTCATTTCAGGAGCCTCCCTTGCCAAGACCCCTTTTCTAAATATGGGGTCTCTCATGAACAGATTTGGGTGCACGTGTCTTTCGGGGGGGTCCACAATTCAGCCCACGTTGCCTACGTTTAAGCGAGCACCTCACCGCATTCCTGGAATTTGACCCACCTTCTCTGTGGGCTGGGATGAGCCAGCCTCAGCACACTCCTGGAAAGGCTCGCTGCTCCATCACACTTCCAGTGGGAATAAAGCAGACCCCATTTGTTCACGTGTCCCTTCCCATAGTTACTACGCAGCCCAGATGTCGGGGGAGCAAACAGGGAAGCACGTCGAGAGCCTCACCTCTGGAGGCCCGTCCAACCACCCTGAAACCGGACCCCAGCTTCTGCTCTGTGTTGGCCCATCAGACTTGGGAGCAAGAGGTGGGCGCTGTCTGCCAGGGACCGGTGGGGGCAGTGGCCGGGAGCCCTCCATGTACCTCCGTGCAGGAGGTTCTCAGAGGCCAGAGAGCGGGCCGGGTGGCGGAGGTACTTTGTGCGCCCGGGCCGGGAAGGCAGGCCCATGCCACCTCACAGCCCACACCACCTCTGGGTCCCCTCTGCGTCCCCACGTGCAGGACTGCCCTTGGATCTTGAAGCCCGCCTGAGCCAGGTGACATTCAGAAACGGTGATGGTAATAAGCCAAGCTGAATCATGTCCCCGAGACCTCCCGTCAGCCAGGCGCTCAGGACGGATGTGGGCGGAATGGTTCACGGTCGGAGCAGCTGGGCTCCCCAAACACCCGTTTCCCTGAGGATAACGGGCTCCAATGTGTGAGTCATTGTTGGGGAGAAACTGTGGGGAAATCAGGGGAATTGCCCAACCTGGGGACAGTTTTCCTTCACAGGGAAATCGGTGACAACAATACTGGTGTTTGTGTCTGCACCAGGAAAGCGGATGGAGAGTCAGGGGCGATTCTGCCAGCTGCCAGGCCAGACGGCGGGCAGAGACGGCTGGGCACCCTCCCTCCCTGTCACTCCTGATGGCCTGGCTCCTTCCAGCGCCTGAGACTGAGTGAGGGGACGGTAGAAAGGGATGAGGACAGGTCAGGACCTGCGCAGGGGACGCGGGGGACACCGGGGAGAGGAAAGAATTATCCCAGCCGAGGGCAGGCTTCTCAGTCGGCAGTGTTCACCCCTCAGGGGACCGCCTGGAAATGTCTGGAGATGTCTTTATTGTCTTGACTTGGGGAAGGGACCACTGGCATCCACTGGGTAGAAGAAGGTTGTCAAACGTCTGACAATGCACAGGGCATCACGCACTGTGAAGCACTGTCCAGCACACACACGAAGGCTGAGGAGCACTGTAACACTCCTCAGGGTTCTGCTGATCTGGGCCTTTCTAGGTCAATGGTAACACACAGCTTTGGCCGTCCATGGTCTGGCTGATGGCGGGGTCTTTCAGGACGGCCTCAGTGTGACCATGTGGATCCACTGCAGCAGGTGCCTGGCTTTCCCATGGCATTGGCGGGATTCCAGGAGAGGGTGGAAAGTAGGATGCTGATACCCATCCCCTGGCTGAGGATGTCACACGGGTGACTTCAGAATCAGAGTGGGAGGGGCTGAGACAATGCCAGGCACACGGCACGGGTGCAGGAGACCACGTGTGAGCCACCAATGCAACCCCGGCTCTGCCCTGCCAGAGGGTCCCTTCCATGGGTCCTTGTTGAGGATTATGTAATGAACACATGCCACATCAAGTAAGCACGTGTGCTTTCCAATGCCATGACCGGGCTAGGGCCAAGAGAACCTGCAAGTTCTCTGTTCTTTCCACCAAGAAAAACCCATTTTGTGACAAAAACACATCGGGCTGCTACCTGGTGTTGATGTGAAAAATCCGAGACTGCTGGGCCTTGAGCCCCGAGCCGCACACACCTGTTGTCTGTACGCCCAGGACGTGGGTGCCCAGCTGAGCTCTGCTCGAGTCTAAAACTTAGAAATACCGAAGCAGCGATTCCTTTCCATAAAGACACTGCCCCTTTTCCCATCAGTTTCAGGCAGAGAATCACTGAGCCTTAACCCGTTGCCTCTCAGTAACTGGTGGGATAAATTACTCTCAATTCACAGCACTGAGGACATTCATGTCCAATTCACACCTACATGGTTATAATTGACCAAACAAAGTGACATCATTTTTTCAGTGTTGGTCCATGGCATTTTGTGCTTATCCAATAGCCTGCTGTGCGTGTGTGTGTGTGTGTGTGTGTGTGTGTGTGATGTGTGATAATTCTGAAGGAATGGGCAGCTTTTCCCCAGATTGAACAGCTTCCTGAGTCATCACTTAATAAATGTCCCTTAAGGGTCTGTGACGATTGGGCTGCAGTGTGAGTGCTGGACAAGCATGGATAGGACCTGAGCCCGTCGGCCCCGACTCCCAGCTCATGTGCCATGCGGGGAACATGTGCCTATGGAAACATGTGCCACTGTCACCCAAAGTGGCAGCCCACTGAGGTTTTTTGGAGTGGAAATGAACTCAGGACTACGTTTTCCAAGGAATAGTCTCTCTCTACTACACAGAGCTGTGCGGCTGGAATTGAGACCAGCAAGAGGATGGTGGGAAGAGGCTGCATTGCCTCATCACTCGTGGGCTTCCCATCCTGGGAAATGGGGGGCCATTTGTTTCTGAGGAAGTGTGGGAGGGTGACCCTCACTCTTGGATGCTTCGGTTGGACGTCTGCTGGGGACAGCAGCATAGTTGCCACCAGGAGCATGTCTGAGCCGAGGGGCTGATGTACAGGTGACCGCCTGCGGCCCAGGTGGCTGCCGCTTTGGGCTGACAGCACAGGCTGAAGAGTCAGCCTGGTTTCCCCGGGCTGGTCCTGGTCCAGGCCAAGGTCTCTTCCCAGCACCCATAGGCGTCACAGTTCCATGGTGGGCACAGCTTCCCGCTCTGACTCAGTCTCCCACCTCCATGTGCTTTTGAGAAGTCGAGGTGTAAAAGAATAGATGATAAAAGAAAGCAAGACCCAGAGCCCGCACTTTGTGATCTAACAAAGTCGTAATCTAAGGCTGTCTTACGAGCTGCTAGATTTTCTTTCCCTGATTCATTTTTTGATTTGTCTCAAAGAAATCATCCACAGCAGTGTTAGCATTTCATAAAAGCCACAGATACAAAGCAGAATCTTTATTATCACACATAATTTTATTTCTTACCACTAGAGAAAGATTCTAGGAACAAAATTGTCACTGGCAGGTTATGTTCACATTCAAATTTAAAACCTGGAAAGCTCTTCTCTCTCACTGCACCCCTCCCCCCCCAACACAAGGAATCACCATGACCTGCGGAATGCATGTGCTGCCCACCTGGGCCCCTCAGTCCCCACACCCTGATCCTGGCCTCATTGTGACCGGAGTTTGCATTTCTATGAAATGACGAAGAATGTGGTTTCCATCTCAGAGGGCTTTTGTGAGGACAACAGGGATTGTTCATTGGCAGGACTTGGCACAGGGCAAATCCTCACTCAGCCCCCAGCGTTAGGTGGGACACGCCAGGTGTTCACCTGCATTTTCATTCCTCCTGTCTGTGGGTGGCCTGCTATCTCAGCCTCTCTGTGACTAGTGGCCCATGTCACTGAGTGCTGGTCAGTAGACTGCGGACAGAGAGGTGCATCTGGATTTAGGCCTGGCCTTTGAAAACACTCCTTGTTATTTCTCTTTTTCCCTTTTGGCCAGCCAGATGCAGAGAATCCAACAGAACCACGAGGCCCTAGGATGGTAGAGTCCCAAGAGGACAGGATCCTGGATCCATGCATGTCTGCATGGAGCCGAGCACTCTGTGGCCCCGCCCTCCCAACCCATAGGGACGTAGCACGTCCAGTGTCACTAGGAGGGCATGTGATCCCAACAGCATCATTATCATCGTCACCCTTTTTCATTTTTAAATGTAAACATTTATTTCTTTAATTAGAAAAAGCAATGCATTGAAATGAAATACAGACTTTTGTGAAAAGGTTAGATTTTTGCATTGAGGTGCTCTGGGATAATTGGTTAGTGCACTGAGGGAAACAAAAGTTATGATCTTACTTCTCTCGAAACACTAAAATTAATTCCAGCCATCTTAGAATTAATGAGTATGAAAATCTACAAGAGCACTTTTGGCAAAAAACAAGTGTATGTTTGTCTGTCTGGGTTCTATTCTTTTCCAGCTACTTGAGACTGTATCACATTACCTTAGTAACTGTAGTTTTGTATTAAATAAAGTAGTGCGCATATTCCAAATTTATTCTTTTTCAAAATCACATTGGCTATGCCAGACCTTTACATTTCTGCACATGTTTTGGTTTCCACCTGTCGATTTCTATTAAAAAATTCCTGACATGTTGATTGGGATTTGTCTCAATTTATAGATCAATTACAGGGAGTTTTTATCTCAACGTGTTTGGTAATTTTTCTAGATACATCCTCATTATGGAATTTAATTCTGTTTTCATGAGATAAATGCTCTGAATGATTTGATTCTGTTGACATTTATTGTGACTTGTTTTGTGGCCCTGACAGGGCCTGTTTCGGTGAAGGGATCGTGTGCACTTGAAAAGAAAGTGTGTTCTGCAGTCGCTGGGTGTATGTTCCATAAATATCCATGTGGCTGAGGTGGTTAATTGTGCTGTTCGATCGGCGACCTCTCTCTGTTTGTGTTTGTCTTGTTCCCCTATCGGTGGCAGAGGTGGGTGTGACAGACTCCAGCTCGCAGTACAGAGCTCTCTAGTTTTCCCTTCCATTCTGTCAAGTTTTGCTTCACTTATTTTGAAACTCGATCATTCGATGCACACACATTAGGTTTCGGCCTGTGTTTTGTAAGGTCTTGATGACTTTTTCCAGTGTTCACTGTGACATGACCTCCTTCCTCATTGAAGGGCGCCTCCTTTTAAGTCCTCTGCGTGTGACCTCCCTGTGACTGCACGGTGAGCCTTGCTTGCCTGCTATTTCCTCCTCCTTCCTTTCCCTGTGCTCCTATCTGTGTCCTTCCACTTAACACGTCCCTCTTGTAGACAGCGTGTAGCTGAGTCTCAAGTTTGATTGTTTAAATCTAGTCTGAAAAACTTCGATTTATGATTGCAGCACGTGATCATTTGCCTTGAACGTAATTACAGACGTGTTTGGGTAACGGGCATCATCTTGCTCTCTACTGTCTACCGTTCCCTCTGCTTTCCTGTTTTATTTTGGTTTAGTCAAGTATTTTTAGTATTCCATTCTACGCCCTCAACTGGCTCTTTGCCTATGCTACCCTTTTTGATTTTTGTTTTCTTTTAGTGCTTGCTTTAGCGATTGCAATACTCTTCCTTCATTTATCATAGTTTATCTTGAATTCAAAGTATGCAGGAGCTTTCTATTCATCTGCCTGCCTATTGTGTTCTTGTTGTTACATATTTTACTTGTATATATGGTATAAACATCAAAATAGATCATTATGTTGGCTTTCAATGTTCATTTCTTTAAAGAATTTATGAAAAGAAAAATACTATTTTATATTCATCCAGTTAAATGTGGGTGTCACCCTGTGGTTTCTTCTTTTGTCCAACATTGGATGTGTCCAATTTCTGCCTGCTTTTGATTGCATTCTCCAGTATCTGGAAACAGTAGTTTTTATAATTATCTTAATATTTGTCTTTACAATTGATCTAGAGTTTATAATTTTACTGATGGGAAAATTAGTTCTGTGTATGCTACTTCACCATTTCCAGAAGCCAGAAGGCACATAATTTATTCTAGTATGAGTTGCCTTAACATATCTGTATATCTTTGTGTGGGTCTTTTAACTGCCATGTACATTTACGTTTCTGCTTCTGAGGGTAGATTAACCAGCTTGAATAACTTAACCTAAGGCTTTTTAATAATAGCTTTATTGAAGTGTAATTCACATGACAAAAAATGTAGCCCTTTAAATATACGATTCAGTGGGTCCTAGTATAGTCACAGGATTGTGCAACCATCCAGCTCTCTCCTTCTCAGCATTCTTATCACCTCAGGAAGAAACCTTGCACTCTACCCGCATCTCTGCCTTCACTCCGACCCAGCCCCCAGCAACCATTGATCTACTGATCTACACAGATTAGCATATTCCGGGCATTTCCTACGTATGGCGTCATACGACGCGTGCCCTTCTGTGACTGTCTTCTTTCACCTCGTATACTGTGTTCAAGGTCCATCCGTGTCGTAGTATCGGGGTGTCAGCACTTCATTCCTTTGCACGGTCAAGGGATATTCCATCGTACGGTTGTATGTCTGTCAATCCAGCGGCCATTGGTAAACCCAGGCCTGAGGTCATGACTTCAGCATCTCCTCCAGGCCAGCTTTTAAGGGTGATAAAACTGTCACTTTGGTTCTAGCCATTGGAATCCCGACTCTCTCTCTAACTTGAATCACAGCAAGGGTGGGGACAAGAGGGGTGCTTTTGGCAGGACCCGCCTCCCAACAGGAAGTAATAGCAGCAAAGGATAGCACTGATCAAATCTGGATGGTGGGTTCTTGGACTCCTGTTCTGTTCTTTACAGTAATTTTCTAGATCATGGAAACATTTTTACCAAAATTACTTCAGGGGACTTGAGTGAAAAGAAAAATTTAGGAGGATATTCAGAAATATCCCATTTCATTGTGTTAATATGATTTAAAAATTCTGGCCATGGATCTGTAGCTCTCTGAATGATGAGGAAGGAGAAGGAGTCCAGGAGACACACTGTGGTAAACGTCTTCTCCATGATTCGGCTCGTTTCCTTCCAGTGGAAATCAAAGCTAAGGTCATATTGACATGCTTGGGAGCTGGGTGGTAAGTATCCTTTATCAAAGTGTGTGTCACAAAACTGAGATAATTTGGTGCTGCCCAACACAACCCAGGAAGGAAAAGATATTGATTTGTGGAGCTGTCAATATTTTCTCCCTGAGAAGGGGGAGGACTTGCGCTGAGTGTAAATAAATCCTCATGCTTCCAAAGGAGCCGCTGGAAGGTGGGTCCTCAGTGTCTGCTGTACCTGGCGTGGGGGAGAGGGCCCCGTGCAGGGCAGTCATGGCTCTGCTGGGCGTGCAGGACAAAGGCCTGGTTGCACACACGGCTGCCGTTGGGACCACTGGACCTGCCAGGACCCCTGCACTGGGTGGGGTCTGAGCTTCTCACTTGGCCAAGTACTAACAGGAAGCAAAATGCCAACAAAATAGGGGGAGAGCGAGGGCTGTGCTGAGCCTGCCAGTCTCCTACCTGGTGTCCATTGGCACTCAGGTCCTGGCTGCTATGTCCCAGGACCCAGCCCTACTGGGGAGGACGTGACCTTAGTCACCGAGCCACCTGTGTGCTGAGGGAGACCATGCTCGTGCTCCTAAGAATATTCTATCTCCGAGCTGGGGAGGGAGAGCAGCAGTGCGGGGACACTGGGGCCCCTGCCCCTGTTCTCCCCACCCAGTACCACACAGAAATAGGTCTGTTTTCACTCTCTCTTGACCCATAGAGGAATTAGCTTTGTTCTTGTTGTTAGACTTCTTAGGGGGAAAGCCATTACTGAAAATTACTTTATCAGTGTATCCCTAATACTGAAGATGTACACATGTAGTTTGCATCATTTGATTCCAAGAATTTCTTTTCTCATTTTAATTTGTTTTGTATATGGTAAGAAGTGAGAGTTCAGCTCTATCTTCTTCTGCATGGATGATAAACCACCATTTTCACGCTGAGTTAAAAGATTTCTTGGTTTTATATTAAATTCCTCAATATATTGTATGCTATTTCTGTGTCCTGTTCTAGTCCATTCATCTATGTGTTTATTTTTATGCCATTTCAGATTTTTAATAATGACAGTGGCTTTGCAGCGGGTGTCTGGCACATGGCGTGCTTTCTCACGGTTCTTGGTCATACGCTCTCCTAACTACCTCTGGACATTCGCTGTGCCCTGTACTCTTTGTGATCATTCTATTCTATTTTTTTTTTTAAACAAGGGAGTTTAAAATATGTATCTGCTCATTTGTTTTATTACTCAGTCAGCAAACCCTTGGGGAGCGCTCACCAGGTTCCAGGCACTGTTCCAGACACTGGTACGTAGGAAAGAGACAGACTGTCCTCGCCCTCCTGGAGCCAACGTCACAGGAGAGGAGCTGGTTGGCCAGGTCAGTGAGGGGCATGAGCATTACATGAGCAGCACTGAGCAATTTGGAGAGACACAAAGCAAGGAAGAGGGTATGACATGAGGGTCTGCCCCCCAGGCGAGGTCTTAAGGATAGCCCAGTGCAATGCAAAGGAGGAGCTTCACCTCGGGGAGCAGAACCCGCCCTGCTCCCCGCCCCCCTCCCCGCAAGCACAGTAAACGTGGTTGTTTGCCAGGGCTGTCGAGACAAAGCACCCTGACTAGATGGCTGAGAACAACACGCATTGGGTCCCAATCTGGAGGCTGCAAGTCCAAAACCAAGGATGGGCAGGGCCACCCTCCCTCTGAAGCCTGTGGCAGGGCTCCTTCCTGTCTTCTCCCC
This sequence comes from Rhinolophus hipposideros, assembly GCF_964194185.1. Classification (NCBI taxonomy): domain Eukaryota; kingdom Metazoa; phylum Chordata; class Mammalia; order Chiroptera; family Rhinolophidae; genus Rhinolophus; species Rhinolophus hipposideros. Next base: position 1,741,080 of record NC_138055.1, read on the forward strand.
GCTCCTGAGGTTGCTGACAATCTCAGGTAGGCGCGTGGCTGCAGGCCCCCACCTTCCCTGGCCATCTTCCCTCTGGGCATGTCTGTCTCTGGGTCCAAGTGTCCCCTTTTTATAAGGACACGGTCATATTGTATTAGGGCCTGCGCTGAGGACCTCATTGTGATTTGATTTACTCTGAAGACCCTATTTCTAAAATGGCCACATTCAGCAGGACTTGGGGTTAGGACTTCAACTTATCTTTGAAGGGAGACAAAACTCAACCTTCAACAGTAGGGTTTTGTAGGGCCTGCAGAATCCAGCTGCTTTTCAGGTTTAGGGGCTGGGCCTGCGTGGAAGCACAGAAAGCTGCCTCGTAACACCTCCCAGGTCTCCGTATCCCAAAGCACGCTTTTCCCCTCAAGGTGCAGGACCCTCCCTCCGTCTGGAAAGGCCCCCCCTGTGCACACCAGAGGTTTGCTGTACTGGGGACCCCAGTCACGCCCAAGGCCCAGTTTCTACTTACATGTACACATTTACTTAACTTACTTCCCCTTCTACATTCTTCGGATTCATCTTATTCTTTTTCTAATATGTCGGGTGAGACATCTCCGTCATTAATTTTCACATTTTCCCTCGCCAAGCACAGTCCCTTGCAGGTACAAATGTTCTTTCAAGTACTGCTCTAACAGCATCATACAAGTTTTGATAAGTAGCGTTTTCATGACTTTCCACTTTCAAATATGTTCTCGTTTCCATTTGAGTGTCTCCTTTATACCCACACACCACTGAGAGGTGTATTGTTACAGAATTACAGTCAGTGATCTGGACGCTATTGATTTTTTGTAGTTTTGAGACTTCCTTCTGACTTGAAATACGGTCACGTGTCAGAACCGTCCCTGTGCCCTTGAGAAGAGGACGCTCTACCTCACTGCGGTGCGGACGGTTCTACCCACACGTGGAGCTCTGACACACTCCTAGCTCTTCTGATCTGTCCAGGTTTGGCCAGGAAAGGGCCAGAGCGGAAGATCTCCAGCCTCAGGGCCACAGGGCCTCTGTCACAACCACCCCACGCTTCCGTTCAGCCTGGAAGCCGTGACCGACCACAACACACGCGTGAGTGCAGCTGTGCTCCAAGAAAATGTCCCTCACAGAAGCAGGCGGGGCCCCTCCTGGCTGGGTGCTTGTGAGTGATCTATTGCAGAGCACTGCCCGAAAGCCTCCCGTGATGGTGTGCGCGTGGGTGTGTGTGTGCATGCGCACGTGTCAGAATCTTCTGCGGCTTCGTGCACATCTGCGGTGTCTTTTCAAGGAAGCATTAACTGCATCCTGACTCAGCAATTTGTTCCTCCCTCACTACTTAGCCCTCCATCATTGTAAAGTGGCCCGTTTGTTCGTATTGATGCTTTTGCCTCGCGGCCTGTTTTACGGAATATTGGTACCTTTACTCCAGCTCTCTCTGAGCTTTATTCTTTAATTTTGGCCACGACTGGATTACTTCTGTCCCCACACTGTCAACCTTTCAGTGTCTTTCAGGTGCTGTGAATAGCACCGTGTGGAGGCCTGTTTGGGGGTGTGGATTCTATGCAGGACTTTAAAGGTTAACTGGTGAGTCCGACCCGGGTGTAAGACTGTACGTCACTGAGCCGTTGGGCCCTGTTCCCGCTTCCTACTCTGTGCTCACTGATTGCTATGTTTCTGTCTGTCTGATTTATTTCCCCTTTTCCTTACATTGGTTGTATGAAATTGACTCTATCTCCCTCCTTTTCTGCATGATTGAAGGTTTTACATTCTATTTTTAACAATTAACATGGTTTCCTTAATGTTTACTACTTTCAGGCGTGGTCACGTCAGAAGTTAAGTACCACATCTTCCCTCTTTGCAAAGCACAGGACGTGACATTCCCTTAACCTTGACCCTCCCTTCCATCCTTCGCCTTGTTGGTGCAAATCTGCTTGCTGTACTTGCTGCGTCATCTGTTGTCACTTTGTTTCCTTTGAAAAGTCCCTGGAGTCTTTATAACCCTGCTCCCTTTAGGTAGGCAAAGTTCCTCTTTGGAACCTTCAAGACTGAGGGACCAGCACTGTCACCCTTCACAAACGTGACAGGGAGCTTTGAGGAGTGACAGGCTGGCAGTGCCAATGGGGGGTTTGGAAGCCAGCCCCCTGGGACCCTGCACGTCCTGCACATGGCACACCCTTGCCGTGGAAACATCATCGACATTTTCATCTTTTCCTTTTTATAGTAGATGATTCTTGAAAGTATAATCCTGGTCGCTTTCTGTGGGAACAGGTCCTCTTTCCCTGCCGCGGGTGGAATACTTCACTTTACTTCTATTTGACAATGGCCTCTCCACACACGCTGTTTGCTCCCAGGGCTGGCTGGTGCCTTAGGCTCCTGGGACACCTGGTGGCCGACATCCCCTGGCAACACTGCTGAGCTGTCCAAACGTAACTCCCGATCCCGTCCCACTCCAGCTGGCTCGTGCAGCAGCAAAATGTTGTGCAGAACTTCAGTGAGTGGCCTCTCTGACCTCCCAGGTGACCCCACGGGCACCGTCAGTGAGCTCTGATTCCCTCCCCTTGTGGGGTCCACTCTGCCCCTCTGCTCCCACTGGGCAAGCTGGAAGCACAGCTGAGTGTCCAGTGGCAGCCAGGTGTCCAATGAGTGGCCAGGCATCTATGCAACGGGGAAGATCAGCCAGACCTAAGGGCACTTGCTTTTAAACAAAGGCTACGATGTCCAATGGAAGTGGTGCCAAGAGCTCAACAAGTGCCTCGGCCCCTTTCCCTGGTCTTGCCCCAGGTGTGCAGCTGGGAGAGGTGTGCTGGGTGCAGCCAGCCTTCATCGTCAACACTGCACCACACGCCAGCCCTTCTCTCTCCAAACATTTGTGGCAAGTGAGCCGCCTCCCCAAGTGGCTTTCTCAAGTCCTGAGGAGCCTACACTGAAGAGCCATTCCAGTGCTCCACCACATTTTGCCTTGGAAGGTGCCGGGAGGCACCACGTGGGCGCGTCCCCGGAGGCGTCATAGTAGGTGCACGTCCCTGGAACGTGCGGGGGAGCTGAGGCCTCCTTGCCTTCAGGCCAGGCAACCCTCACCTTCAGCTCCCATAATTACACGGGAACGAAAGCTGTGATGTGACATTTCCCATTTGAACTCCACAGAAGAGATGGTGAACCAGGAACTTGTATGTCCAGGGATGAAACGATTGTAAACATACAAATTAAGGAAGGGGTGACGTTTTAATCGGGGGTGCACAGGGAGGTGAGCCCAGTGCAACTGTGCTCTCCCCACTGGCGGTCTCTCAGCTCCGCTGCCCATTCTTGACCACTTTCCCCAGTGGGATTATGCACGGGGGACGTCCTCCTGCTGGTCTCCTGCACCCTCACCACACCACAAGTTTATAAGATGAACTCTCTCTTCTGTGCACCACTGTAGCTGGAAACGGTTTCCTTCCTGCCACAGCTCCGCCAGAAAACAAAGGCAGATGTTTTATTGACTCCTTCCTAGTCGAGGGTTTGTGGCATCTTGAGAAAGTGGCCCCAGTTCTGGGCCCGCCACCCAGTATCCGTGCAATCTGCATCCACTGTGCACATCTCCCCCTGTGGGCTGACCTAACCCCAACCTGCTTCTGTCTTTTTTGATGCGGACGCTGTTTACATGGGTGGGTTCTGTCGATGAAATTTCTCAGAGGTGTGCTGTGAGGCTGTGTGCAGTTTTGTGTGTGTATATGTTATACAGCAACTTGAAGTTAAAAAAAAAGAGAACTTCTTGGTATGGAATCGGTGAGTTGGGGTCCAAAGCCTCTCAGCACCATCTGCCCTGGTAAGTCCGAGCCGTCAGTTTCTTCATCTGACTAATGGGAACACCGTATGGGGTGCTGTGCGGGGTCAAAGGTAGAGGGGCATCTTTTCTTACCCCCGAATAGTATTCCATGGTATATATATACCACAACTTCTTTACCCATTCATCTATCGAAGGACATTTTGGTTGTTTCCATGTCTTGGCCACCGTAAACAAAGCTACAATGAACATTGGCGTACACGTGTCTCTATAGAGAAATGCTTTTATATTTTTGGGGTAGATACCCAGGAGAGGGATTGCTGGGTCATATGGTAATTCTATTCGTAATTTCTTGAGGAACCTCCACACTGCCTTCCATAGCGGCTGCACCAGTCTGCATTCCCACCAACAGTGTATCATGGTTCCTTTTTCTCCACAGCCTCTCCAACACTTGTTGCTATTTGTCTTGTTGATGAAAGCCATTCTGACTGGGGTGAGGTGATATCTCATTGTGGTTTTCATTTGTATTTCTCTGATGATTAGCGATGTTGAGCATTTTTTCATATGTCTATTTGCCATTTGTGTGTCCTCTTTGGAGAAATGTCTCTTCAGGTCCTCTGCCCATTTTTCAATTGGGTTGTTTGTTTTTTTGTTGTTGAGTTTCATGAGTTCCTTGTATATTTTGGATATTAGCCCCTTATTGGAAAAGGGGAGGGGGCTCTAGAATAGGGTAAATGGGGTCTAATATATGGTGATGAAAAGAGAACTGACTCTGGATGGTGAACACATAATGTGAGATATAGATGATGTATTACAGAATTGTTCACCTAAAATCTATGTAACTTTACTAACAATTGTCACCCCAATAAACTTTAATTTTTTACAAAAAGGTAGCGGGGCAGAGAGGGCAGTCCCTGTGAGGTGTGTAGTGCCTGCTCACGGCTGTGGGCTGCTTTCATTGCTGTTATTAGTATTTGTTTCTGTTATTTATAGGAGTCATATCACAAAAGCACGCCTCCCCATGCAGGCCTGAGGTGTGGAAACAAACTAGCATTTAAGCGTTCACGGCCCCCACCCCACATCACCCAGGATGGCAGGGTCCGTTGACTGCTAGTCTCAGGAGGAGAAAGAGGCCAGCAGCCCCCACCTCGCGGGGCTGATATGCCCAGACAAGCATCTCCTGGTGACTCCGTGATGCTGGGTCTCCAGGTCATGAGAGTGGCCCGTGACGGAGGCACGTGCTTGAAGAATCATAAAGGAGTTTCCAAATCAAAACACATCCCTTTCGTGTAGTTGCCTGGTCTAAGCAGAGGGTGAACTTGGACCTGAGGCCTCTTTACAGACTGTGCAGCAGCTTTGCGATAAGTCAACGTGTCCTCGCAGGGTCCCTGTCAGCGACAGAGCAGAAGTCAGATGTGAACGGCACCTTTGGATGGAGGCGTCTATTACAGCCCCTATGCTACAAAGGGCCAGGGAGGCTGGCCCATAAATCAGAGTAAAGACAAAACCAAACACTCAGCTTTTAATTTAATCTTGTATTTATCCGGCTTCATGGCAGAACATGGTGCTTTTTCACAAATATGGTGATTTCTGCCATAACATTTCAACAGCTGGGATGAAATATGGGCGGTTGGAGTCAGGATGAGCGGGGGGCGGGGGTGACGGAGCCGGGAGGCTGGCGTCAGTGGAGCTGGGCATGCTCTGTTCCCGCAGGATGTCTTCAGAGGCTCCAGGCACCCAGAGGAAACAACGGGGGACCCAGGGTGGGAGCAGTGGGGGTGGCGTCGGGGGTGGGGGGGCACCGAGTGCCTTCTGTGTGCAGGCACTTTGTGTATTGTCTCATTTGAGTTTTTTAACCAATACAATTATTGGGGTGAGGATGATGATTTCAGGTTCTGTTATTGCATTGTTTTGTTTTTAGGGAAGAAAAACTTAATAGAAAAGTAGAGTCCAAAATCCAGGGGAATATCCATTAAACATGATTTTCCCAGAAACTGACACCTCTGGCTCCTGTTGCAGCCGGGAATGCTCAGAAGAGATACCCAGTCGTCAATGCTCGGTGGCATTTCCTAAAGTCTTTGAGACACAAGGCAAGCCTCTCCCCCACCCCCACCCAGCGCTTCGCTGACCCTTTAGCTGATGTCAATGTCTTCCTGCTTCTCCCCTTCGCGATTTATGGAGGATTTCTCTTATTGACATTTGACCCACATTTAGGTCTATGGACCCTCATAAGCGATATCCCAACTGTCCCCACGCCCCAAAACACTGGACTCCTGGTGGCCCTGTGTCCGTCTGTGGGGTCCCTGTGCACCTGCGCCCACAAACCGGGGTGTTAGAAACCCGCTGGGCCTTCCTGCTCCCTTAGTGGCAGCATCTAATGACGTGACCCCACACATTCTACTTCCTGTTTTCTTGGCTCTGTCCTTCCCTCTTTCCCTTTCCCAAGGCCATTGCTTTTGCTGATTCTGTCACCAAGAATATTGCCAACACTTTCCAGCTGGTCTCCCTGCCCTTATCGGCCCCCCTCAAGGACAGGGAGGGCTGACCTTGTGGGTCCGGGTGTGAGATCCTGCACCAGTGTGTCATCGCCTGGGGTGCAGTAGTGCCCCCTTCAGTGCAAAACCAAAGCCCTGCAACCTGCCTGTTTTCCTCCCCAGCCCCGTGGTCCACGGACCATGCCTTGCAGGCCACATTTTGTTGAGCTATTGATAATCCCCAAGTTGCCTTACAATTCCACAGCTACACCCTTTCACACAAGCTTCCCTGTATCCTGAAATCGCCTCCCCTCATGACTCATTCAACTCCAAGTTGTCTGTCTCCAAGCCTAACTCCGACCTTCCTTAATTAACTCTGCTGCGGAGAGGTCGCCCCTCCTCCCTTCCTCTCCTATTATGAGTGATGGCTGTCAGGTCCATCTCCCCAGGTGGCCTCTGAGCTCCTGGAGAGAAGGGCATGTGTTTGTCTACCTGACTCTCAGCACAGCTGCACTCTCCAGGCAATGAATGAATGAATGAATGAGTGAGTGAATGAATGAATGAATGTTTTATTTTCTTTCCATGCTTGTTAACTTTACCAACTGGACTGTGAGATTCTCGGGAACCCACGGCATCTTTCCATGGGCACAGGAGCTCACTGAGTCAGGGAGAGTGTGTATTGAGGACCCATGGCTTCTTCTGCTGTGGCTTTGATCCCACCCACAGCATCTCATGCACCTTACACATAACCAGGAACTGGGCTCTGACTGGGTACTTCGTGTCCCCAGCCTCCAGAATCATGACGGGCCCACCATATACTCAGAAATAATGAAAAATGAATCAATGAATGGGCGAGTGAGACAATAAATGAGAGAATTCATGGGAAGACTCGGGTTCTTGGAGGGAGGGTATACATGTATTAAGTAAAGCAAATGAAACTAAACATACACAACTGCTCAAGGAAATGCTTTCATCAAATATCAGGAGAAATGATAGGGAAATGGGAGAACATGAAGTCATCAATGGACTAATGTAAGCTCAGTGCTTGGGGTGGTTCAGAAATAAAGTACTAATTAAGAAGTCATTTAAAAACAAAGCTAGAGAGAAAAGCACAGATTAAGAATTTAGAATGCATAGTCACGTACAACTTTGATTGTCACACTACTCCCTGAAGCAAGAAAACTCATAGAAATCGACACAGAGCCTGATTCCCCACTCACAGTGGTTCATGACAGTCAGAAAGCTGACGCCCGTCAAGGTGAAGGGTCTTATCCTCACAGAGCATATGGTGTGGACTTAGAGCTGGTACCAGGTCTCCAGACGCCCCGTCTCGCGTGGCCTGGTACAGCAGTCACTCCCAAACCCTCATCAGTGGCCCGCTGGTCTGCAGTTCAGGAGAGCACCAAGCACGTGAGTCCCGGTCCTGGTGCAGAGCCAGGAGACCTGTGAGTGGGCAGAATCCCTGTGTCTCATGGGACTCTTCCTTCTTCCTCCTCCCTTCCTATCTGTCTATTTTTCTATCTGTCTATCTATATCTATCTACCTATCTATCACCTACAATTATCTATTAACTACCTAGCTGTCTATCATGATCTATCATTTATCTGTCATCTATTGTCTGTATATCTGTCAATTATCAGTGTATTATCAATCATCTAACAGTCTATCATTTCATCTCTTTCTCTGCCTCACTATGTCTGTACCTCTCATCTATCATGTATGCATATATGTGTGCGTATACCTATATTCTCTATCTAATATTCATCCATCTAGTTATCTACTTATATATCTATCCATCTTTCCATTGGTCTTTCCATCTTAGAAACAGCGATTTTTATTTTTTGTTAGAATGACTCAAGCTTATCATAAGTGAGGGAAGTGACTCAGAGCTGACAGAAGAAAAAATGAAAGGTTCCACAATTCTCAGAACCCAGAGATAACCACAGATAATATTTGGAGAAGATTATTCTAGACTTATCTCTATAGATATGTACCGATTGAAGGATAAATTGACAGACTGGCAGAAAAATGTGTGAGCCAGATGAAATGGGCTCATAAAAATGAAAACGGGCTCCAACTCATCTAGTTTTTAATGGAGGAGCTCAGCATCATTCTACATGGGGAAGTGTGTGGAGCAAGGTCAAGGGCGCCGCTGTGGAGAAAGCTGCGCCTGCTCAGATGTCACGTCCCCACCTTTCAGCTGTGCAGCCTGAGAAGAGCAACGTCACCTCCCCAGGTCTCAGTGTCCTACTCTGTGAGGCGGGGAGAACAGTACATTTTCCGTGGTTGTGGGGAGTGATGGGATTAATGCCAATACGTGCAGATGGTCATGTGCTGCTGAGCACAGAGCCAGTGGTGTCCACCTGAGATACACATCAGTGCAAGGGGCGTTAGGACACTGAAATCAAGGGGCGGCAAAGAAAGAGGTACCCACAAGACTGATTCGTTTGAAAGCTGTGCACACATTTTACTACAACATGATGACTAACTGCATTGGTAATAGTGGAGTTATTGTGTATTTTATGGCGGCTTCATTGAGATATAATTGAGATCCCATAAAAATCACTCATCTCAAGTGCACAATTCAGTGGGTTTAGTGTATCCGCAAGGTAGAGCAGGCAGGACCTAATTTTGGAAGAGCGTCATCACCTCCAGAAGAAATCCTATGCCTATTAACTCTGAATGTGTTCTCCCAGCCCCCCGCCCCCCGCCCCTGATAAACACCAATGCATTTTCAGTCTTTATAAATTTGCTTGTCCTGGACATTTCACATAAATGAAATCATACAAGTATGTGGTTTCTGTGACTGGCTTCTTTCACTTGGCATGGTATTTTCAAAGTCCATCGCTGCGGTAGCGTGCCAGCATTTCATTCCTTTTCATGTCCGAATACTAGTCCATTGGACGAATACACCATGTTTCGTTTATCGACTCATCAGCTGGTGGGCATTTGGCTTGTTTCCATCTTTTGGTTATTATGAGTAATTCCGTTGTGAACCTATGTTCACAAGTTTTTGTGTGGACATGTTCTCATTCGTCTTGGGTGTACACACAGGTTGAAGAGGAATTGCTGGGTTACTTGATAATTTTGTTTAACATTTGGAGGAACAGCCAAACTGACTTCCACAGTGGCTGCATTGTTTTCCATCCCTGCCCGTGACGTAGGAAGGCTTTTCCACATCCTCACCAACACTTGTTAATGTTTGTCCTTTCAGTAATAGCTATCCTTGTGGGTACAAAGTGTCGTCTCATTGTGGTTTTGATTTGCATTTCCCTCATCTCTAATGATGGTGGTCACCTTTATTGGCTATTTGTGTCTCTTCTTTCGAGAAATGTCTATGTAATAGAAACTTGACCATTTAAAAATAGGATCATTTATGTTTTTATTACTGAGCTTGTAAGAGTTGTTTATGTATTCTGGGTACAAGTCCTTTATCAGGTAGATGATTTGCAAATATTTTCTCCCATGCTGAGGTCCTTTTCACTTTCTTGACAGTGTCATTTGAAGGACATAAATTTTTAATTTTGATAAAGTTCAATTTACGTATTTTTTTTTGTTTCATTGCTTGTACTTTTGGTGTCACATCCAAGAAACCAGTAAATACTCCTCTGTTTCCTTCTAATAGTTTTATGGTTTTAGCTCTTCTATTTAGATCTATGGTCCATTTTCAGTTAATGTTTGTATATAGCGTGAATTAGAGGTTCAGCTCCCTTCTTCGGCATGTGGGTGCGCTGTTGTCACTGTGCCGTTTGTTGAAAAGACCATCCTTCCCCATGGAGTTGTCTAGCATCCTTGTGGAACAATGACCATGTATTTTAAGTACGTATTTGGCATTTCTATGGTAATTATTGACTGTCTCCCATGAAAGTGAAGAAGTATCACAGTTACACTTCTGCCCCGTTTCTGTTATGCAGTTATCTGGCTGCTGCTGTGCTGAGAGCCATAGCTCCTGCTGGAATCCCACCCACCGCTTCCAGTCACTCACATTTAGTTGACTGTTCAGGACTCTCAGTGTCCATCCTCCGCGTCTTGAAATAACTTCTCCATTTGGGTTTATTTAGATTCATCTCTCTGTGAGATGGATTATTTTCCCCCAAGAAGGCGTTAGGGGTACTGCCGTTTCTGGAGTTTTGCATGTGGGGATGTCTTTCATCTTTACATTAAGGGGCACTTTGCCTGCTCTTCTTCAGAACTTTATAGACACTGGTTGATTGTTTAATTTCCCCCCCTGATTGTTGCTGTGAGGAATGCGAGCCTGGGTCCCCGCCGGCCTTACGGCCTTACGACCTTCTCAGGACCTCCTGGACGGCCATTCTCCTTCAGAGTATGCCCAGTGCTGATCTTTTCCTAGCATTTTCCCCTTGACTGATGCCAGATTGTTTCCATCTGCACATTCAAGCATTCCATCATTTCAAGAAAGTGACTTTCTGTTATACGTTTGCATATCTTTTTGTGTTATTCCTCAAAAATACTAATTATGTGTTGTATTTCTTTCCTTTGTCTTTGTTCGTATGACAGAACTGTCATCTGATTGCAGTCATTTCTCTCCAAATGTCAGTGTGTCTGATACAGCTGTGGTTTCTAGAAGGATTTTATTTGTTTTCCTTTGTTTTTTCTTCTTGTCTCATAATCTCTCTTCTAAATGGATTTATTCCATTTTTGAGTTGTTTCTAAAGATAGATGGGATTATCCCCGATGTCTCCCTGACAAGAAAGGATTTCTGATGAATTATAGAATCACCGGAATTCCTGGAGGAAGTTATTTGGGACCCATGCCCTTTATCTCTCTGTTGCTTATGTCGGGGTTTTTTTTTTTAAACTCCAGAACTCTAGTTATAGAAGAAGGCCTATGAACAAGACTCTCAGAATCCACTCTGAGGAATGCTGTGACCTCTGAAACCCTGAACAAGGGACCCCAGGAGAGGTCAACGAGGTAGCCCAGGGTGAGGTCGCGGGGCCAGGCCTGCCCCAGAAACAGCAAGCTGTAGGGTGATAGCTAATGTATCCAGTTAGTTAAACAAACCACTTCACCTGGCAATTTTTCCATTCTGTCAGCTATATTTCACTGGTAATTAGAGGTTTACTTAAGTAAATCCCACCTTTGTTTTTCCAAATTATGTTTTTAAAAGCTCATTTCTTTTACAGTTCCTAATGACAAGTCCTCCTTAGCTAATAAAACCTGACCATTCGAAGGGAGCAGAGGTCAGAAAGCAAATGCCCAGCCTCTGGGGAGGGGCACACAGCCCGACTCCTTTAATAGGACAAGGCATTGAATTCTTCACAGAGTCGGGCTGGACCAGAACAGAGGGCTGGCTGCACACCTCCTCTCAGGTACCACACTCCTCTCATCCTTGCCCAACTGCACGACCCATCATTTCAGCTACTGGGACCTGAGTCAGTGAGGAATGTGGTATAATGTTGACCGTGCTTCTTTTCCGGTTGAGCATGTTCTGTCTGACTAACAGCTGCTCCCAGAGAATCCACACTGACCCTCGCTCGTCTTCCCCAGACCACGTCCTCCCTGTTCATTTGGGCTCCTCCATCCACCCCGTTGTGCCAGCCATTTTCACTTCCTTGTACTTCTCTTCCTCGTGGTGTTCAAGCTTGGTTTTTATGAACGCCACTCCCTCTGACTCAAATCCTTTCCTCACCCCCCGTCCACCCAATTTTTTTTACCCATCATCCATGTAGCGACACAGAGCCTTGCAGAGACGAGCGCCTGGGAAAGGTGTGGAGATGGCTGCCATGTGGAAATAAATGACGGCCAGTGGGTTCGGGCACAGAGGCCTCGGCTCCTGCAGGTCCAGACCAGAATGAAGGGACATTGAAACATTGTCCTTGTGACAAAATGTGGGATGCGTGGAGGGGGCATTGGGGTCACGGAGGGGGTGCTGTTGGCAGACGCCCCTGGGCCTCACAAGCTGCAGCCCATGGAGGACTTTGTCACTAAATGGCAATAGCAATGTCACTTTGCTTTCCTGAATTGAGATGTCACTGAGGAGAAAGCAGGAGTGGGTCACAACCATGAGTAGGATTTGCTTCCATCGGGTTAATGAGGAATTCTAAAGTGACAGAGGGTCCCTTAAGTTGGCAAGACTAAGAGTCCCATTTCAGCATGGGGGAGGGGACTCGACATTGGAATTAAGATAATCTAAGTAAAGACAAAGGAAGCCGCAGTTGATCCACTGTGTCTCTGGAAAGCCTGTCTCCTACGTGCAGACCCCAGCGCCTGGGGGAAGCTGGGACCACTTAACTGTTCAGTTAATATTTGCCAAAGAAATGAATGAAACAAATCCTCACACATTATTCATCTTCTTTCTCCCATTTAACCTAAACTGACAAATTAGAGCATCAGATTACTCCCTGTGTAAACATCACCCAAAGAAGTGTTAGCATTAAAACCCTCATTGCTTCTCTGTGTGTGAAAACACATCTGGGGAAGGTGTTTAAGGCACGCCTGACCTGGTAGGAGTCATTGAAACTTAATCATGAAACTTGTCATGTAACCTGAACATGATGTAAACTGATTTGGAAAAAATCCAGATTCCTCTTGACAGGTGCTTTGACTTGCTACGTTCCACCAGGTAGAAACGCTGCCCTGGAGATGAAAAGGGGGGGCCTGAGAGCCGCAAAAGACACTTTGTCTGGACAGAGCTTCAAAGATGGCTCTGCACAGAGGAAGCCTGGCCCCCACCCCTTCTCTCTGTCCTCACATGTAACCGCTGGATGGCAGCTCTCGACCCAGCTGGGCCTGGACACTGGGAAAGCTGGCACTTCAAGGACGGGTGGTCAGAAACATCCAATTCAAGGAGTGTCTGACACTGTTCTTTTGTCCAATATAGTTTTGAACAAGTGTAGAAAGGAAATGAGATGGATGGACTTGCATCTAATCAGCTCTGTCCTGCAGCAGATGGACTTTTCAGTTAATCCGTGGCCATCCTATGTGTTCCAGTGTATGTGGATTTGGCCACAGACCTCAATCAGGGATTTGGGGTTTTATATTTTAACTCTGGCAGTAAAATGATTCCGTTATTGGATGTCTCAACGTTTCAGATGAGGGGTCTATAGAGATATAAACATCTTTGTTGATTCAGTTGAATATCCTTCCTACCAGACGTTAGTATTTTAGTAGACTATACTGAAACTTCGAAGTCAGGGTTACTGAAACACACCGACATCACATGATTATGGAGAAACAACAGAAAATAAAGCAAAACCAAATTGTGGAAGCTCTAGCTCCAGGTGACTACTTTAATTCCAGATAAATTAGACTTTACAACAGTGGAAATTACCAAGGATAAAGAGGGACCTAACATAAGGACAAAATATTGACTCATCCAAGAGACACAACAGCCATAAATATGTATGTGCACCTAACAACAGTGCTTCACAAAGCGTGAAGCCAAAAGGACAGAGCTGAAAGGACAAAAGGACAAGTCCACACTATCCGGCTGGACACTTCCGTCCTCCTTTCTCAGTAGATGGAACCAGAAAGTAAGTGTCCAGGAGAACCGAAAAAACCATCCACCAACTGTCTCTAACTGACGTGTCTACAACACTTCACCACCATAGGCAGAGTACACATTCTTTGCAAGGGCATACGGTACACAGTAAGCCAAATCGTGGCTTATAAAACATTCCAAATTTAAAATAATTGAAATCTCACAAAGTATGTGCTGTAACCATAATAAAATTAGACCAGAAATAGAAAAGTATCTTAAACTCACCAAACACTTGACAATTAAGCCACATACTACGAAATAACCCTGAGGTCACAAAAAGCGACTCATGGGAAATTCAAAAATATTGTGAAATTAATGAAAATGAAAGTGAAATATATCAAAAGGTAGGAAGCAGCTACAGCACTGCTGAGAGTAAAATTTATAGCATTGAAAACTTATATTAGACAAGTCTAAAACCAATAATCTAACTTTTCACACTAATTAATGAGAAAAAAAAACATAAAATAAATCCAAAGGAAGTAGAAGGAAGGAAATATAAAGATGAACAGATTGAAAACACAAAAATAAGAGATAAAATCAATGAAGACACTTTTTAATTTTAGAACAACAATAAAATTGATAAAGTTAGAGCAATGCAAAAAAAGAAAATAAGGAAGAAGATATAAATTACCAATGTCAGGGATGAAATGGGAGATCACAACAGATCCCACAGATGTGGAAAGGCTCATAAGAGGGTCCTGCAAGCAACACACACGTTTGACAACCTGGATGAAAAGTATTTCTTCCTCAAAAAGCACAAACCACCAAAATATGCTCAACATGAAATAGACGAGCAAAATCACACTGTAACTACTAAAGTAATTAAATTTCCAAATAAATGCTTTTGGAAAATAAATCTCTAGGTGAAATAGTTTCAGTGGAGAATTTTCCTGAAACACTGAAAGAAGATCCCCTTCTAGGAAGTAGAAAAGAGAACACTTCTCGACTCATTTCATGAGGTCTGCCTTTCCATGACCCCCTAAACTGGACAAAAATGGTGTAAGAAAACAAACAAACAGCAACCAAACTACAGAGCAAATCCTTCCGGCACAGACGTAGCCACAGAAACCTTCAGCAAAATATCAAGCACGTAAACCCAGCAAAATATAAAGAGAAACACACTACAACCAAGTGGGTTCATCCTGGGAATGCAAAGGTCTTCCGTGTTTGAAAATGAATCAGTGTAATATACTGTAGTATCAGTCTAACGAAGAAAAAGCATTCGATCATAGCACTTGGAGCAAGAGAGTCTTTGTACAAAATTAAGCATAAAACCTGTTAGAAAGGGAAAATCCACGCTGGGAGAGCTGATCTCCGTGGAATGGCGTCTTGCTAGCGCATGTTCTGGGCACCAGTCGTTCGTCAGGTGTGTGATCTGCAAATGCTTCTCCCATCCCAGGCTTTGCCGTGTCTCCTCATCCACATAACAGCGTTGTCCACAGAACAAAAGTTTTCAGATTTGATGAGGTCCCATTTATCTTTTTCCTTTTATCACATGTGCTTTTGGTGTCAAATCTAAGAACTCTGCCTAGCGCAAGGTCCCAGAGATTTTTCTCTTATGTTTTTCTAGAAGTTGTATAATTTTAGGTTCTACCTTTAAGCCTGCCAAGAGAGGTGACATTTTTGGGTCCCCTTCCACGTGGGGGCTCAGGCCTGGCTGCCACAGTCACTTGTGCTTGTCACTTGAGCTTGCTGTGAGCAGGGGTTAACACTGATGGCCTGTACGAAAGAGTGCTGAGGTCACAGCCCTGCGAGTCCTGCAACCCAGGTCAGCTCTCCAAGGTGCTGAACGAGCAGAAGTCAGCGCCTGGGCTTCCAAACACAGGCGTCCGGCCGGTGGGAGAGCAGGAGCAGCCCTGAAAGCGGGGTCTGTGGAGTGAGCAGGCAGGATGGTCCCCACGAGGTGGGGACAGGCCCTCGTGGGGGATGGCTTTGTACTGGCTCATGGATGACCAGTACGAAATAGCTCTGGACACAGAAAGTGAAGCTGAGACCACGTGGTCCAGGAGGAAAGAGCAAGCTTTCTGTCTCCAGACATTCACGTCCCCTCTATCTGCCGCTTTCCAGCCCAAGGTGGCTGCTGGGCTGTGCCTGCAGCACAGCGACTGTGCCCAATGGCCTCAGGCATTCCATCATCCTGGGAAAACTGGCACAGACACAGCAGGGGACATTTTAAGCCAATGCTTCTTAAAGGGGATATAGTCCTTGGTTGGGGGGTGTATCCCATTTACCTCGGGGGCTTTCCCGGACTCCACCGGGTGGCCCACTGATCAGAAGGTTCCAGTGGGGACCCATGGAGTAGAATTTCAGCAGGTACTTTTACGTGGTTCTTAGTCATAGCAAAGTTTGTGAGCTGCCAGCTCCATCAGATTCCAGGGAGAAGGCGGCCCTTACGGGGGAGGAAGGGATGTCTGAGGTAATGCATGTGACAGGTGAAGGTAAGTAAGAAGGACAGACAGCGCCGGGTCGGGTTATAAGGCAGGGAGGGGATGGCAGCCTCCCAGGGGCTCTGGTTCGCTCTGTGGACACTTAGACGTCTGCTTCTGAAGCTGCCTGGATGGCTCTTCTCTTCAGAAGACGCTTTCATGTCCAAATATGCATGTCTGTCCATCTCCCTTTGAAATAGCAGCCCTGATCGCTCTGTTTTAAATCAACCTGATAATTGCTGGTGCTACATAACATCTCCCAAATAATCAGGGAGCGGTCCAGGAAACACCGGTTATGAGACAGCACCGGGGTTCTACGAGGCTTTTAATTTGCAGAGTTATAAATAATGTTAAATGCCCAGGAGTTTCAATTAAGGATGTTTACTTGTGTAAAATGAGGGGAGTGGGGCAAGGCTCCTCGTTAGCAAGGACTTGAAAGAATAAAAACGTGGGGGCTCGGCTGTGAGACGCCTTGCGCAGCAGGGGTGGGTCTTGCCCTCTCTGGAAATCTTCAAAGTCCAACAGGAGGTTTCAGACATTTCCAAGTTAAAAACTGGGACAAGCACTCCAGCAGCCAAATCAATCTTCATTTGCTTGCTCACCTTCCTTTTGCAACTTGAAAATATCTGTAGCCTGTTCTCCCAGCCTCAAACCCGGGTTCTATCTGTGGCCAGGATGGCGCAGGCGGTTTCAGATTTTGTCTGGCTGTTCGGTCTGCCCTGACGGCGTTTGGGTCCCCTCTCTTCCTAACCAACTACATCACCCCTCCCCAGCCTGTCTCCCCTCTGGGCTCCTTAGCACCTGCTGGAATGTCTGTGGAAAGCTAGGCACCACTTGACCCGTCTCCGCCACTGTCCACACATTTTCTGAAGGTGTGGGAAGCCGCCACCTTGGTGAAGATGCAGGGATTCAGAGGCCTGCGTTGTGTCATAACGTCCCCTTCTGGTACTGCAGCCGTGAGTGAGAGGTCCGACACCTACTGGGTGCTGGGTATTAGATTTTGGAGGCAACGAATCCCTCCAAAGGCCTCCCTGGCCCATTTACTCAGTAACCCGAAGGTCCCCGTTCTGAGTGAGGTCCAGAGTGAGAGTCGGCTTTGCACCAGGTCCTGGCAGCTGTGCAAGCTGCTTTGCCGTTTGGACCGGAAGAGCCTGGCGGTGGGTGGTGCCTGACGTTTTGGAGGCCCAGACAGGGGGTTGGAGCGCAGAACCTTGAGCTGCTGGAGCCGCCATGCCCTCTTCTGTTCTTCCCTGAGAAACAGCCGGCTTACTGCCCTGGTGGAGGCTGAAAACTTAACTATGAATCACCAAGTGTGTCATATGGCGCTCGCCCGCTGCTACTGTAACAAATTACAACACACTTCGTGGTTAACAAACAACCCAAGTGTATTCTCTTTACAGTTCTGGAGGTCCAATGCCCCAAATGGGTCTCATTGGGATAAAACCAAGGAGTGGGCAGGGCTGTGTTCCTTCGGGAGCTCTGGGGCAGAATCCATTTCATTGCCTGTCCCACCGTCTAGGGTCCCCCACATTCCTGAGCTCATGGCCTCCCATCACTCCAAAAACTGCTTCCATCAGCACATCTCCTTCCCTGGCTCTTCTGCCTCTGTCTTTCTTGTAAGGACCCTATGTGGCACCACTGTCTGGGGTCCCCCCCCTGGTAAGGTGGTAAGGGATTAGGCTGGACCACTTCCGTCCTGGAAGGAGTGGTGACTAGCTCTTACTCTGGACATAGGTGGCCATTTCCTGCTCACAGAGTTGTTGTCCAAACCACGATCACTGTGCGCTTGTAGAGACCATGTTCTCTGCTGTGGCACCCACATGGCATCTCTCTGCAGCCTTGTCCCGGGGCCACCGTAGCAAGGGGCCATCAACTGCGTGGCTTAGAATAACTGAAATCCACTCGCTCAGGGTTCTGGAGGCTAAAGGTCCAAAAGGAAGGTGTCTGCAGGATTGTGCTCCCTCTGAAACGTGTAGGGAAGGACGCGTCCTGCCTCTTCTGGCTTCTGGTAGCTGCAGGCCCCCCTCAGCTTGGGGAGGCGTCACCCCAGTTTCCATGTGGTCTTCTCCGGGGGCACTGTCACCTCATCTTTCCTCTGGGCATGGCTCGTGTCCGAATCTCCCCCTTTTCTGTAAGGACACCACACAGGGGATGAAGGCTGAAGGCCGGCCTGAGGACTGTGTCTTAACTTGAGTACATCCGAACATACGCTCACACTCGTACTCACAAGAAGTCAGGGCTCCCTCACGTCTCTTTGGGGGTACACAGTCCAGCGACGGTGCTGTTTCTCCCCAGCTCATGTCCACAGGTTCGGGACCAGAGGAGGGGGAGGTGCTTTTTATCCATTTCTTAAATCACACACCAGCAAGTCGGTGATCTCTGTCCCCACACTATGGGCCTGTAGCCAGCGGTCTTCATCCCCAAAGAAAAGCAGCGTTTCTCGGGGAGGAGCTGATTTCACTGAGCTGGAAGCTGGTCGTGGCCAGCAGGTGCCGGGCTGTCCTCTGGCTCTGCCTGGGTCCTAGGGGCTCACAAGCACACCTGTGCCACCCCTGTGGCATCGGCTTGGAGACCCAGAGGTCTTGACGTGGGGACCGGCCTTGAAAAGGCCTGGCCTGCAATGGGAGCTGGGGGATTCCAGGGAGCTCTGTGCCCCTGGAGCCTGGGCAGCCCAGGGGAGGTCCCCGAGGGCAGGTGAGGACAGCCACAGGGTGAGGGGGCCACTGAGGGTCTTAGGAACCCACGGAAGCCTTTGGAGGAGGAAAAGCTATGATCAGATTCATATTCCAGAAACATCCCGTGGGACCTCAGGGCTGGAGGCGGGGACCTGCTTCGAGGGCCCGTGGTGGCCCAAGCTGGGTTCCTGAGGCCCTGCTTCTGCTGGCCAGGGGAGGGGGACAGAGGGAACGGTTCCCTGCCACCCTCCTCCCTGTGTTTTGGGGCGCTTTTATCTCTCTGTAATCCCATCACATGGGAGAGGTCTCTTACATCCCTGCACGGCTCTTTTCTCCTCTACAGGCTCACTCAGGGTAGAAATGATGATGGATAATAGACTCTGAGAGCGGCTCGCACGCGAAGGAGGGAAGTGGATGTCGCCGTCAGCGGCACACCGGCAATTCAGACAGAAAATACAGCAGATGAGATGACTGGGGGAGATACTTCAGACCAACTTAATACATCAACACAGCCCCGCACGAGCCTGTAACAGCGTCCCCGCCTCCTGGGTGGATTGGCCGCTGCGATGACCAGCAGCTGGGCTCACGGAGGGCCTGCGGGGCCCCGCCTGGCCTGGCGGACAGGAAGCCCAACTCTTCCTGTGGTGACTTTCCTCCCTGGTTGTTCTCGTCACCAGCCTAAGAAAAAACCCATTGAGCAGTGTGTGCCAGAAACAGAGAGTGACGGGGGACAGCATAGCTGAGGATGGTGGCATTTTAAGTGGCAGAGAAGCTCGGCCAAAAAACAAAAAAAAATCACGAATTATCTAGTCTGAGCTGTTTGTCTTCCAAAGGAGGAAGCGGAGGTTCGAAGCAGGGAATGACCGGCTCCAAATCACATATTCGGTGTCTAGGTCTCCCAACTTTACCGCTTCTAAGAATCACCAGGGAATTTTGTAAAGTCCTGGGGCCCAGGCCACACCCATGACTGATCAGTTCAGAGCCTCGAGGGGTGGGAGCAAGGCGTCTATACTTTTGAAAGCTTCCTGACGGTGCCAGGGGGTGGGCCAGAGCCCCTGCCCTGGGCCCCCAGTGCCCGAGTGAGGACAGCAGCTGGCTGCCTGTCCCGGGGGCCACCTCCCAGCCCCTGCAGCCCAGTCCTTCCCCCTGAAGGACGCAGCTCCACATGGAGGCTGCCCAAACCGCTTACCAAATGGCTTTGTTTTGTTTCCCCTCTTTCTGGGTGACGAGAGGCACAAAGTTATAAATAACCACAGTGCCGAGATGTTTGTGGCTCTCGGAGGCTGTCAGAAGCAGGCTTGTCAAAGCCCTTGTGTTGACAGCCTGAATCCTGCTCCCCACACTGCCCGCTGCTCACAGCAGCTCCAGGGAGGGGTGCAGGCAGGGAGGGGCCTCCTGCTCCTTCCTTAGCCGGGAACGGCTCTGGGTTCCAAAGGCACCAGCAACTTCCGCTTACACCCATGCCCAGCGTGCCCCGTCTGTCCTTTATCCTTGCTCATCGGAGCCTGTCCCCAAGGCCTGCTGGACTGTGGGGTGATGAGGGTCCCTGTCTGTGCGCGCAGTTTGCTCCTCCGCGGGCGTGTTCAGCATTCGCGGTCCACACGGGAAGTGCCGAAGCTGATGAAAGCTGGTCGGGCCTCAGAGCTGAGCCTGGTGGCTCAAGGAGAAGGAGTCCAGGAGACGGCAGTGTTCACTCCTTGCGTGATACGTACGCACTGGCTTACCTGGACCCCCAAGGGCGTCGTCACTGCAGTCGACATCTGTAGAGGACAGTGAAGACCCTGGGCAACAGACTAAAATCCCCAGTGTCTCAGTTTCCTCATCTGCAAAGTGGGGATACGAAGGACTCCTCCCCTCAGGGGGTTCACGTGCTAATTTATAAAGCATTTGGAAGGCAGCCGTGCTGTGTGTGTTAAGTAAACAACACAGAAATGCGGTCTGTGCGTGAACCTTTGCAAGTGCTCTCCCACCCACGACGTCTGTTTCTCCTCTGACCTTCCCCCCAGGTTCCCCCCAGGGCCACACGCTGCCTCCGCTTCAGGGGAATCCATCTCCCGTCTCTGCCCATGCGGTGCCTGGAGCTGAGGACGTGCTCAGCCTGATGTGTGTGTCCCTGGGCTGCTCAGGGGACCTCCCTTTCCAAGGCATAGAGGCCGTGGTTTACGGAGACCGATCTGATCCGTAGGCCGCAGGTTACACTTCTCTTTCCGTCACTGTCTGGGGCTGGGAAATTGCGTCCTAACACCCATGGACTTGTTTTATCACATCTGTCGTGGAGAGGGGGGACGGCATTGCTTCTGAATACTCGTGAGCCCGCGTGCATTTGAATTAGCTTGCGAGAATCTGGGCCACTCGGTTTGTGTGTAAATCTCGCCACAAACTCAATGTGTCACCTCAGGCAAGTCTGCAAACCCCACAAGCTGAAGAATTCTCATCTGAAAAGGTGAGGAAAACTCGCTGTGGATTACACAACTGCGGGCAGGTGCCGCCCGTGGGGACTGCCCCAAGTCAGGTAGCCTGTGTGATAAGGGTGAAAACCATCTACACGGGTGACATCGTCGACATGCTAAGTGGGGAACGACTGTGTCTGTGGTTGTCAACCTGAGATGAGCCTGGCTGACGAGACATGGAAGGAGCAGGAGGGAGCCGGGGGAGCCCCAGTCGCCATCATACCTGGAAGCCAAGCCAGAGAGTGAGCGGGATGGAGGCAGAGGTGGGACCCCTCGCTGTGGGAGAGTGACCGAGGCTGGGAGAACATGAACATGGAGAACACGCCCAGCAGCACGGCCGTTCTACGGGGCGGCAGCCCTGACCCTGCAGCGCCCGGCCGCTCGCTGGCTGGAGGTCAGAGCCCTTCGGTGACACACAGGCTGCTCAGGTGGTGGAGGAAAGCATCACAGGAAAGCCCGACAAACACAGAGCAGCAGCGAGAATGAGTCTGAATTCTGGAAACCTCTGAGAACTTGAGATTCCTCAGGCCGCTTTCCAGGGCCTGCTGCCATCCTCACTGAAAGCCTTTGGTGGGCGTCTGAGAAATGGCATTTGATTCAGTGCCTGGACGTGGGCCAGACCTTGGCACGCGAGGGCCCCCAGGAGAGCTCAGCGTCCAAGCAGAGCCCTCCCACCACCCTCTGAAGGACCGCTGTCCAACCTCTGAGTGAAAGGTTGTTCTCAGGGGAAGACTTTCAGAAGTTCTGTAGCCACTAGAAGATCTGATAGTCAAAATAAGGTAGAAAAACATTATTACCGTTTGGAGATGCGGACATTTCTCAGGACAGTGTATTCTGGGGAAGATGGAGTGGAGTGCTGACTCCGGGTCCATCAGGGCCGTGGTAACAAGGCGCCCTGGCCGTGTGGGCACCCACGCGACGGAGGGGGCGTCCAACAGGGACAAAGCGGGCGTGGGAAGTGGGTAAGTGCAGGCAGGACAGTGAAGGTTTAGAGGAAAACGCGTCCTGCCTGAAATGTCTCTGATGGCTGTCATGTGAGAGAAAGCGCCGACCGCTCCGAGTGGCCGTAGGGATTGGGACAAGACAGATGGAAGGAGATTACGGGGAAACAGATGCAGATGCAGAAGAAGGAAAAATTGTCAGAGCTGCCAACCGTGGCGGGCGAGCGTATCTAACATTTGTAGAGCAGACGTGTTTGTGCCGCATACCGGCCAAGGTACGTGTGTGCAGGGTTCCCCTCCATCTCTCCCTCCATCTCTCCCTCCATCGCCTCCTAAGGTGAGGCTGGCGTTTGCTGCTGTTGCTGTTATTATTATCATTGAAACAGATGCACAGAGTCTGTCTGCAGCTGACCTAGGGTCACTCAGTAAGTGGAGGACGTGTCCCCCTGGGGGGAGTCTTATGCCTGCAGGACGTCTGCCTCAGGCAGGGTGACTATTGTCTGCTCCCTCTGGCACAGCACGTCTTTTATGTTCTACCACGAAATGGCACGTACCAGGGTGCAAAGTGAGAGATGGGAGTATCAGCAAACAGATTTGCTGTGAAAGGTGAGCTGGACCCTGGAAACAGTGGGCTGTATGAGGCGCTGGCAGGGGCGGCCCGCCCCCCTGCAGGATGGGGGGCCGTGTCCACGTGGTCTCTGGTCTGGGGAGCGTGGACGACAACGGCGAGGTGGGATGGTGCGCAGTGTCCACAGCCCGCCCTTGGCTCCTGTGGCCGCGTCCGTTCTGCAGTCGTGGTTGAGCCCCTGCCACGTGCTGAGCCACGTCTGTGGAGACGGGCAGGGGCGGCTGTGCTCCGTGGGGCCTGGTGTGAAAGCTCTAATGAGGCTGCCTGGGCGACTGACACACAGAGATAAGGGCGCGCGGGGGCGAGCGCGGTTCAGGGACACGTGCCACGCAGAGACGTGGGGTGGCCACGGGAGGCCTTCCCTGGGGGGGAGCCTCATTAGTGGGAATGGGCAAAACAATGGTAGCGGGCAGGCTGCACAGCTTCTCCGTGGGGGGGACAGACCTGTGAGGCACCAGAGAAGCAGGATCCTCTGAGGACCAGGGGGCTGGGGAGCCGGGCACGGGGGTGAGGCGGTGGGGGACCACCGGGTAGGATGTGGACAGGCCGGTGGCACTTGCTAAGGAAGAGGGAACACCAGTGCAGTGTGTGTGTGTGTGTGTGTGTGTGTGTGGTGTGTGTGTGTGTGTGTGTGTGTGTGTGTGTGTGCAAGCACACAGACCACGGGGGGCATGTGATTAGCCATGACTGGGGTGCGTCTGGGGGGCTGCAGAGATACGAGTCACGAGGCCACAGCTGCGGCTCCAGGCAAACACGTCAGCACAGGGGTGTCGCCTCCAGAACAAACGACGGTGCCTGGTCTGTTTCTCACTGACTGGACACCTGTGGTGTGTGGGGTGCTCTTCCTCTAACCTGCAGCGGAGCTACGTGCTGCGTGGCCCCCGGCCCCCGGAGGGACTCCCATCCCTTAGGCTCTCAGGTCCTTGGCCAGAAGAGTCATGTGACTTCAACCTAACTGCAGGGAGGATGGGAAAAACAGGGCGCCCTGGATGCTGGGTGAGCGGTCACAGCCACCCCAGGTGAGACGGTGGGGTAGGGAGGGCGATGGCAAGGGGCCCGGTTCCTGATCATTTAAAAGGGGACTCGGACACGTCCGACTGGATGAGAGGGATGAGGGACAGACAGGCTGTGACGTTTCCCGGCTGGGGAGCGGGTAGGCGATGATGATGGTCAGAGAAGAAGGTCGGGGTGGCGACCAGGTGGGGACCAGGGCTGGAGGCCTAGTCGTCCTCAGGGACCTTCAACACCCCGGTGAGACCCCCCAGGGAGGAGCCAGCTGAACTCGAGCTGTGAAGGTTGCAGGAGATTCCCACTCCTCACTCAGGCCTCTTACTGCCCGTCCAGCTCCTCCGTTTTCTCGCTGACCCTTCAGCTTCACTTACAGTACATTCTCATGAACCCGCCCATCTCACTGAGGTCACCCCGCCGGCTTACTGCCCCTCCCGTAGTTTCCTTCATTGCTCTTCACCAATCTTGATAGTCTTTCAAAATTCCAGCTGTTGCTCTGCAGATGCTCCCAACTGTCGTTTTGCCTTCTGTTTCTGAAAATCTCCATTTGTGTGTTGACCGTTCGACTCAGTTTCTTCTACTTCCTTTCTGCCCGTTGGACGTTCCCTCCGGGACATCCTGCAGTCCGTGCCCAGGACAACCTCACTGTTGGTGTTGAGGGAATTTACTCAGATGGCACCCGGGTCTGCAGAGGTCGGTCTACAGAGGAGGAAGGGAGAGGGAGGGGTGCGGGCCCCCCAGGGGGTGAGCCACACAGCCCCTCGGTGGTCACACGTCAGCCCCTGCGCCCCAGCTTGCAGTCTGGAGGTACCACAACCCCCAGCAGATGCTTGTGGGTCAGCCCCGGCCCGGCTTTCTGGAGCCGATGCCATGAGGAGGTGGCCTCTGGTTACAGGAACGGCCGTGCACTCGTGGGTTAGTTCTGCTTTAACATACCTTCTATTGCAGGTGCTTCTGTCTTTGGGGTCCGGGAGCTGCCACGCCGTGCTGGGAGAAGTCACACAGTCACTGCCTCAGACTCCTATCGTCACAGAGAAGTTCATCCCTCTCTGCCTTCCAGAAGTGCCAGGGGAATATGGTGCTGCCGCAGGGCACGTCCTGTGCGGAACTTAGCTCTCCTCAGGGCTCAGAGTATGGGAGGCAGCCGGGCTCTGCGGTGGGGACCCCATCTGTCTCTGACCATCAGACAACAACGGATGGAGGCTCCCCGGGAAGCCCGCCCGTGTGGATACCTGTAGACTGGGATGACATTCCAGGCTCCCATGCCCCACTGACTCTCCTGTTGGAATCCCAGCTTAAGAATTGTCCTTTGGAGCAAAAAATAGTACAAAACTCCAAAATGCTTTCCAGGGGTCTTTGCTCAGAGCGGTCACGATTCCTGGCTCAGCCTGTGGAATAAGGTTTGTGGGAAGAATGCTGATGACGCAGAGCCCGCTCGGCTCCGCAGCTCTCCATGGTTTGGGCACAGCGACTACCTGCCTGTGATTTCTAATCCATATGATCAGACTCCGGTAATGGTGTAAGATCTGGCCAACGATAAGGGCAGCTGCGGCACCTCTGCTTTCTCTCTCTATGCTGACTTGGGGTCCCTTCACCGTCATCCCCAAGACACACCCAGCCTTGAGCATGTCCCCCGATGTGGTGTCTTCCAGCTGTCCCTTGTCCCTTGATTTCTCCAGGGTGAACAATTAGGAGCCCACAGTTCACCTGCCTGATAGAGGCAGCCTCGTGGGACTGAGCGCCTCAAACAAATTGGCAGCAGCCGTGGTCTTCGTTGGCTCGACAGCCCAGGCAGGCAGGTGCTAAGACGTCCTTTGCCAGTTTCAGAGTCGATGTCCAGCTTGGCTTCTGGCTCTCGGGACCCACATGCTGTGTTCTTCACGGAAGCAGGGAGTCTCTCTTCCTTCCGGTCCCAGCAAATCTCAGCGAGCCGAGAGCTGCCGACCGCAGGGCATGGAGGGTGGGGGGGCACGGAGCTGTGAGCGGCCAGGGTGCAGACAGAAAGCCGCCCTTGGGAGCCTCCGTGCACCCTAATATTGACCCAGAACTAGAGTGGCTCAGCCATGTCACACGGCCTTGCTTGGTGGCATGCGCTCCTGAAAAGACACGACGAGCGCCGCCCCCGGCCGAGGGTGCTGGACCCCTGATGTGCCCTATTTATTACGTATTCATCTTTGATGCTACATCAAGCAGCCCCCTGAGGGAAGCGCAATTGGATTCACATGAATTAAAGCACACAGGGGATGAAAGCACAACAGGGACAATTTCATTTAAAATGATACTGAGACATCACACTGTTAGCAGAGGCCGCTTCCAAGTGAAACAAACGAGATTCCCAGAAAGCGAGAATCGGAGAAGCCCAGCCCTGCAGACCGCGGAGCCCTGTGCAGACCCTCAGCCCATCTGGGCGGCCGAAGGGGAGTGGACGCCCTTTCAGCGGGTCGTGTGCAGAAATGCCCACGGCCCCAGGACCGGATGACAGGGCCGAGCGTGGCGTTCCAGGCTCTGCAGGTCCCGGAGCCTGTGACCATGTCCCTGCCAGGCTGCTTTGTCCGTTCTTCCTGAGATCCCTGGGACAGCGGGGGAGCCGCCGAGCCTCAGGCCCTGCGAAGAGCGGCCCAGCCTTCAGCCGATACTGAAAGGGCAGCTTCCGCGTCTCTGCTTATCCTGCAGCATTATTGATTTCTGTCCACATTTTTTTTCAACATAAGGAGTTTAAGATTCATAAACAGAGAAAATGATTTACAACACAGACCCCTGCAGGCGTTTCAGTCCATCTCAATGCTGGAGGTTGGCAGCGTCCCTCAGCGTCTCCCCACACTCAGCACGTGTCACCTGTGACACCGAGCATGGCCCCTCCCTCTCACGCTGCTGCCCCCGCCCTGTGACCTGGGCGGCCACGTCCACACATGCAACCCTATCCCATTGTCTGATCCCGACACACCCTTGCCCCCTGCCCCAGTGCACGGAGTGCCTGAGGCTCGTAACCCAGTACCACGTTCCAAAAGTTTCCCTCTTTTGTTTCGTCACTGAGTACAGGGACTGTGTCTGTTGCTGGAGAGCAATATGTGGCCGACTTACGGGCATGTAACGCACCAGGTCAGGGGGGATTTGCGGGTGGCTGGCAGTCAGAGGCTTTTGACGGCTGGAGGAGGCGAAGCGTAGACACACACACTGGCCCGAGGCCCCGTGTGGACATGCTGATAAGAACCTGCTGTCAGACGGGGCCAGGGAGCCGGTCAGAGCTGCTCAAGGCACAAGTCCAGCGGCTGCAGGAGACGCAGGCCAAGCCTGCGGCAGGAAGTGCGGGGGGCTGTGGCCCGGCCAGCGTGGGCCTGGTAACTCGGACAATTAAACCAACAAGTCAGTGCCCACTGTGCCCAGAGCTGTGTAGGGCTTACGGGAGACAAAGAAAAACAAATGGAGATGTTGCTGACAGCCTATCAGAGACGGACATTTGGGTAACATCGATAGAGGAAGGAATCCACGGGAGTTCTCACAGGAGCTTAGGAAGCAGAGTGTGATTTCCTCCCTGGGGAGGCGGAGTTCTGCTCCAAGGACCTCTGAAGCCCCGCGCGATGACAGACTCGGCTCCGTCATCGAGTGCTGCTTGCGTGTGAGTGGTCAGAACGAGGGGAATGAGTGAAGGCTGCAGAGGTGGGGGAGAGGCTTTGCAGAGAGCAGCGTGTTCGTGAAGAGGGGAGAATGCTAGAATCCCCGTCAAGCACACAAGAGACAAGGCCAGGCCAAGGTCAGTGACTCAGCCAGTGGGGATACACGAGTCCCTTCGGCTCAGGGGTTCATCCCTGACGCGAGCAGTGACAGATACGCCACCCAAAGTGCAGCTCCCGGTGGGCCCTGCCCCAGACCCTGGAAAGGGTGCCACTGAAACCAAAGGGTGTGTGGAGGCCGGCAGCCTGTGCCACGGCACCGCCGAGGGCCTAGACCAGGCTGCAGCTCAGAAGGTGTGTTCTGAGGGGGAAGGGCAGGAAGCCAGTGCCCATCAGAACCCAGGAGGCAGGCGAGGAGAACCCGTCACCTGACAGTCTCCCAGGGAGGTGGGAGGCGAATGGGCAGTGCCTTGAGGCCGTTCCTCGGACCTCGAATCTTCTCGTGGTCCAGTGGGGCCGCGAGTGATTCAGTCCAGACTCAGGCCAGCTATGGCTGAACGTTAGCCTGCGTGGCCTCTGTGGACACGCGCAGAGCCACCAGGGTGTCCAGGCAGGCTGCTCCTCCCTGAAGCCAGGCAAAGGCTGAGAGCTGGAAGGAGCAGGTGTCTGCCTGGCATGAAGACAACGTTGACCGGCTCCTACAGGCAGCCTGGAGGAGCAGTGAGCCACTGCAGGCGTCCCTACCGATCAGTCAAGGTGACACTGCTCCCAGACCTTCTTGCAAACCCGTGTTTCAGACCCCTGCACTCTGATCTTGTGCAGCTTGGCTGAGGAACGGCCATGCCGCAGGTGGGATTTGATATCGGCATTAAATGATACTTTTCTAAATACATTGCTGGTTTGTAGAGAAGGCCAGGGACACGTGCTTCCCTCCATCCCACTCCCACACCAGCACCCACCCACGAGGAGACTTACGTGAGCTCAGCTTTCTTGGCTTAGTGGTAAAGAAAGGAATGGAGACAACGAGGGGGGAGAAAGGGATGGATGGATGATGGATGGATGGGTGATGAATGGATGGAAAGATGGATGGATGGTAGAAGGAGGGAAGGAGGGAAGGTGGGATGGGTAGATACTTGGATGGGGATCAATGGATGGACGGATTGATGGACAGATGGCTGGACAAATGACTAAGGGAGCCAACTGCCCTCATCTGGCATCACCCAGTGGAGGCCGTGACAGAGGAAATGACCCCACGCGTAGGTCACAGGCCTGTGGAGTCACCATTTCTTAGATGTAGAAGCAGCTTCTAAGATCCATGAATTCTCACTTACCATTTTACAAAGGAAGAAATAAAGCCCCTCCACACTTAGATCCACCTCTATGTGAATTTTATTCCAGAATGAATTTTAGGAGAGCAGCCGAGAGCAGAAAACCTGGCACCCACTACCTGTAGGAGTCAGTTCAACTCCTTGACAGGAATTTTCCCAGCTCCCTCAGAAGATCTGGATTGGGGGGCTGTTTCGCCTAACAAGTGATAACAGGTTCTTAGTTAACAGTAGGTGCCAAATAAGTGTCTGTTGAATGAGTGAGTGAGTGAATGAATGATGGCCTTCAGCTGCGGACCCCGTCTCCCATCATGCCTCTTTCCGTCCTTGTGGGCTGCTCTGCTGAAGTGACTGCCACTCCTCAGACACGCCAGGCTCTGGACAAGAAGGAGAAGACTGGATACAGAACACGCATCGAGGGGGTGGGCAGCTTCACCTCAGAAGTTGACCCGAAGCCAACGCCAGCGTGTCTCCTAAATGGTCCGACAGAACAGAGACCTGGCAGCGTTTTCTCCTGAGTCCCTCGGAAGAGCAGCAGTGCCGTGAGCCCAGGAGGGTGTCCAGCTTCAGGGTCCCAAGGAGGGGCCTGGAAATGCAGCCATGGAAACGGTTCTGCCGGCCGGGGGCTCAGGCCCCTCCAAGGAGCCTCGCTGAGCCCCTCCCTCCTGCTGCCTCTCCTTCCTTCCCTCCCTGCCCCTCCTCCCGCTTTCTCTTGGTCTCCATTTCCTTGAGTAATCTTGTTTCTTCAGCAACCCCAGGGACTAAAGCTATGGCAGAGCAGACCGCCCTTAGGCACAGATGCCGTGCATTGTAAGTATAGTTGTAAACAAACATATCATTTGACCCACACTAGTTTTTGGTGTGTGTGTGTGTGTGTGTGTGTGTGAATAGCAATGTGGAGGTTCAAGCATGCAAACACACAAGCATGGGTATGCACACAAGTGCGCACACGCATGTACACACACACACACACACACACACACACTGGTGTATTCAATCCCCACACACTGATCAATGAAAACACAATATTGGTGCTATTTCTGAACAAAGGTCTGTGAAAGATGAAATACGTGTTTAACACCTGGCTGGGTGAGAGCCTATCCTCAGTCTCCTGCTGTCCTGCCGGGTCTCTGACACATTTCGGCAGCTCTTTGCAGTCCTCAGACACTTGTCGGGACAGCCACCCGCCGGGGGTCCTCGTCAGTCCAGGGTCAACACCAGACAAGCGTGTGCCCCCGCGCCCTCTCGGTCCCAGAGGTCTCTGCTGCTAACTACACTGTACTTCCTGGGTTCCAAGAGAAGAGGCCTTCTGTCTCCCCAACATACAGACTGCCTGCGACTTTCTGTGTAATGGTTCCCGGAAATGTCATTTCACTGCATAAAGCCTCTCACTCTCGTACTTGAGGCAGAGTAACGAGGAACAAGAGATGGCGTGCTCTGGGGAAGACGAAACCCTTCCCGGGGACCATCATATGAAGAATAGCATTCCCAGTGGCAACCAGTCCGTCATACCTGCTTTCCCACTGCTGTTTACGGATGGTATTGTGGATGGAGCCGCCATCCCTCTGGCTCGGGATGACCCCTCCTGGGCTGGAACGTGGCCCCTGAATACCTGACTCAGCTGGAAAACACACACTCCTGACTTCCCCTCCTCATTTGCCTCCTGTTCTTTCTACCAACACAAAACCGAGAGAGCAAGATGTACCTCCTCCCACCCGAATTTTGTGTTTTTGTCCTAACCACTAAGAGCTGGGGGAGGCTGGACAGCAGAGGTGGTGTGTGGGACACAGCGCTTCCTCCAAAGGCCTCAGGTTCTGACCACGTGCTTCCCAAACTGGGTTAGGCATGAGGATGAAAGCACTCGCACCTTAAGTATTTTGGGGTGTGTAACCCCATCACGCATTCCCTCAAGGGATGCTGTCTTGGAACTCATGATGTCATTTATGTAGCTGCCGTCGGCGGCTCAGGACGGCCGCCCTAGATCCCCCGCACGCCTATTGAATTCTAATCGGTGCTGCATTTCTGTTCCACGCATGGTTTTCGGCACACACGGAAGCCAGGCCGGCTCTGGTAGGTCCTGGGATGCCAGAGTGGACTCTGTCTCAGAGTTAGGGACTCAGGGAGGAGAATGAGCACAGGGAATGTTGGCGGTATAACCCCCGGAGGTTTACAACTTGGCCAAGAAAATAGAGGGGCACACTTGATGAATTCCGGTTCTGTCAGAGCCATTTCATTTTAAATCACGGGATGAATAGGAAGGCAATGGCAGGAGCCGTACGTGGCGTGGAATTGTTGAAAATCCCTGGGTTCCTTATTTCCTAGCACGGCCAGGAGCTTCGACGCTTTGTGGAGCTCCACAGAAACCACCTATGTGTTTAATGGATTTTCCCCTAAAAAATATAATCAAATGCTACTCTGAGACTCAGTTCCAGTCCTTAGCCACATAAATGAAAGTTCCAGGAAGAATAAATCTTTAGAACCAACAGGGAGATGAGCATTTCCACACAGTTTCATAAACTTGTGAATGATATTTAAATACTGAGAACGTGAAGCCCTGCGGGGCGTGCTGTGACCCCCTCCACCCGGCGTCTTTACAAGACGCTGCAGTTCATGAAACCATGGTCTGCCCGCTTCGCAGGTCACCATTTGTAAATCTTGCTGACCTATTGTCACAAGGCGCACGGCTCCAAACCACAACCCGACTGAGCGTGCGCACGTGTGTGCGCCAGTGTTTCCGTGCATATTTGCAACTCATTTCTACAGCTGTCATTTCTTGGCTCCTTCTCCAGCTGGGAATTTGAAGTGACTTGTGTTGTGAGAAAACCGGTAAGGTTGAACATGTGGATTTTGGAGGGTGAGAACAAATAAGGAATACTGATACATTTTGGTTTATTATTTTGAGAGATCTGAAATCCCACAGTGCTCTTAAAAGCAAATCTTGTGAAAGTGTTTATTCTGCTCCGTTGACTAGAATGAAAACGCACTTCTTTGTGTTGTGTGTTACATGGTGCTTAGTTCAGGCTGGTGCACCATCAAAAGCTGCCCTGAACTGGACGGGACCGGCAGTCCTGCTCGGCTGACATCCGTACCCCGACTTGATTTGGGGTACCCGAAGGCTGCAGCTCTGGACATCGAAGAGGGTTTTGACCAATGAGGGCTCTTTCATAACTTTTAGAATAGACTAGGTTTTCTCATCTTTTGAATGGGTATGAAAATAACCTTGACCTTGAAGTGTTGTGAAGTTCAAACTAAATAATCAATGTTACATGTTTAGCGCGCTCTTTAGCAGCAGTCAACCCTGGAGGTGTGATTGCTCTCCTTTTAACCTTCTCATGCAGTGTAAAGTGAATCGAGGGCTTTCACAAGGCAGTTTCATATGAATATTGTCTCTGTGTGTTTACGGATGTGTGTATGAGTGTTAGCTAAACAGCGACAAAGAAATACGT
The DNA here is from genome assembly GCF_964194185.1 of Rhinolophus hipposideros. Taxonomy (NCBI): domain Eukaryota; kingdom Metazoa; phylum Chordata; class Mammalia; order Chiroptera; family Rhinolophidae; genus Rhinolophus; species Rhinolophus hipposideros. The sequence goes on from NC_138055.1 coordinate 1,773,328, forward strand.
GGCAATGTAAACTGAGGGTAGAGGAGAGTGATGGGGAGTGAGAACATGAGACCACGTGTACGCACAGGAGACTCCGTGGACTAAGCATGTCCTAGAGTTGGTAAGAATGTGTCATGACACAAGAAGCTGGCTCAAGTGACAACGATATAATAACAAAATAAATAAAATAAAATAAAAACTATAACTCAGATGTGGGAACCTCCTGAGAGGTTAGAGATGGAGCAATTTAGGATGATTACGACTCTGAGTGTTACCCAAAGCCCTGCCGCAGTGACCCCGCAGGGCCACGATGAGGATCCAGGGTGTCGTCCCCAGGAGGTGACCTTGGGCAACAGCCACCGCTGCTGTTGAGTTTGGCCACCATCTTGCTCATGCAGTCTGGTGCTCGCAGGCACGCAAGCTGCCCGAGTCTCCATGCCTCATTCAGAAAGCTTCCCGCAGAGTCCAGACAGCGTCCTGACTGACCAGCAACACGAGATCGATTACTGTTAGGGCCACAAGGATCAGAGGCATGAGCTGCAGCAGCACCGAGCGGTCAGCCTTCCTGCTTCCTGGAGAGTTGCGTGGCCACCATTCTGTTCTCCGTGCTCGCCTTAAAAGATGGATGCAAGTCTCAACTGGAATAATGACAAGAACGGACTGCGTGCTTGCAACCTGTGTGATTGTCATCCGTTCACAACCATTTTTTAAACACTCAGTCTGTTCCAGACGTTGGTCTCCGTACTGGAAACACATTCATGAAGCATCCAGCTGTCTCCAGTGTCACGGCCTTGACCTTCCAATGGAGAGGCACACACAATACACGGCATGTAAGAGGATGATACGAGCCACAGATAAAAATAACACCTGGGCAGTGGTGTGGGGAGGACCAGGGTGTATGTTGGATTGCTATTTTAAACAGGGCCATCAGACAAGCTCTAACTGCTAAGGTGACATTGAGCAGAGACCTAGAGGAAAGGAACAGCAGTTGGCGTTCCCTCTGCTGGAAGTCACGGCACGTGATGATCCATTTTCAATCTCCTGCCCTACTCATCAAATTTTATTCGTCCGTCAGAGCCTGCAAAAAACTTTTCAGGAAGTTGCACATTTCTTTTTCTCTGAAGGGAAATGCAGTAGCAGCTCTTCTCTCAAAGTGCTGAGGAAGGAACAGCCCCTCTGGCTGTAAACCTCGTTGTGAGAGGAGGAGACAGGAGCACTTTGCTGTGCAGCCATCACAGGCAGTAAAGCAAACGCACCCACTGCATGGACCCAGACAACTCTGTGATTGAAGGCGGAGCAGGCAGAGGGGGGCAGGGTCTTAGGAACAACAGCCAAGATGCGAGCCAGCCAGTTACGAGCCGTGTGATCATAAGCAAGTCACTTAAACATCTCTAAGTTTCAGGTTTTCAACATGATAAAGTAGGATAACATCTGCTACGCCTGGTGTGCAGAAGAGCTGCGAGGTGCAAAGGAATGATGAATGGGAAATGCTCACGGTGTGAAACCAGGCCCCCCACCCCCACAGCCGCCTCTGTGCTGGGTGCCAGGGGCCCAGAGCTGGGAGAGTTCCGCCTCCATCCTGGAGTTGCTGATAACAGAGGGTAACAGACGTGGAAATAGCTGTGGCTGAGGCCTAATTGAAGTACAGAGGAGGGAGTTCCGTGGGGGCATTCTGTGGGCTTCTCACTCTGAAAACCTCTTACTACAGAAATTGCAACATGCTGAAATACATTGCAAAATAGCATTTTAAATGTTAGGTGGAGCTCACCTGAAAGCACAGGAAGTGTTCACAGCACAGGGCCTGCTGTGCTGATGGCTCTTCTGTCTCAAAGGGGCTTCCATACACCAGGACCCCGGGGACTTGGGTTGTGAGGGAGGCCTAGGAATGGCCCCCCATGAGGAGCTGGAGCTGAGACCCTTGCATAAGTGCCACCTCCCTCTTGGAAAAAGAGGGCCAGGCCCGAAACTATTCCCCATTAATTATTCCCCACTAACTATTCCCCACTAACTATTCCCCACTAACTATTCCCCACTAACTATTCCCCACTAACTATTCCCCAGGTAACTATCCCTGGACACTGGGAACAAACAGGGTCCACCCCTGAGAAAGGGAGGTTGCATTCCAAATGAGCACATGAGTTCATGGTCTCAGCTTGTGTCACTGCCAGTACACGGTGGAGGCAAACAAAGACCCCCGCTAACTGTCCCTCAAAAACCACCTCCCATGACTTCCACAGGATTTCAAAGAACACACACTCGCAATGTAAGAATAGAAATAGTAAATCAAATAAAACACACCAAGAGTGAAAGGTACTGGGAGGGGGGGAACCCAGAAGAATTATCCACCCATATTTTGAAAGACTATAAAATAAGTAGGTTTAAAGAAATACATTTTTTAGTAAAGACATTAAAAAATAAGAGACAAAAAACATAGGATGTATTTGAAAAGCAAACAGAACTTCAAAAATAAAACATCTCATCAGTTGAATGTAATTCTCAATGGATGGCTTAAATTGAAGTTTTGAAATACCTGAACAGAAGACAGGTAGAGTGGAAGGTGAAACTCAATAAATTGTCCAAAATTCGACACAAAGAGATTTAGGTATGGAGAATAGGAAAGACGGATTAAGAGAAATGGAGAATAAAATGAGAGAGACTATCTATGCCTAAATATGACTTAGAGACAAAAAAAAAAAAAAAGAAAAAAAAAAGGAAGGGACAAAGAGAGAAAGAAAGAGAAAAAAACGCAAAAAGGCAATACTGAACATAATTGCAAAGAACTATTCAGAATTAATTAAAACCACGAATCATCATAAACTGGGAGCCTCATAACTCCTAATCTAGATAAATATAGATAATTTAATATCAAGACACACCAATGGAGAACCATAAAATTCGAAGGAAAAAAGGAAGATTATGAAAGCATCCAGATTACTTACAGGGAAGTGGCTTACAACAACATTACACATCAACAGCAACCATGGAAATGGACAGAAAGTGGACTTCTGTCTTCAAGGAGCCACACTAGCGTTTTCACCGGTGAACCTGTCATTCAACAGTGAAGGTAAAAGACATTTTTAGATAAGTACGTCTGAGACAGTTCATCTCCCTAAAGGAACTTCTAACATATTTATTTCAGAGAGAAGTAAAACGATGCTAAAAGGGTTGCTGACCAAAAAAGATGGTGCCTGTTAGTAAACCTAAACACATATCTATTACATCCAGTAACCACGAGTGTGTAATTTCTTCAGCTAAAAGAAATGAATCACCACAATTGATTTTAAAGGCATTTCCTAATGAATGAAGGTGCATTTCACCAGGAAGATGTCACAATTCTAAAACTGAGTGGTGACCACAGTGGTGGCCACATGCCTTGAGCCAGGTACAGGGATTTCAAAGTCGGAAAAAACACCCCCACCACTCCCTTGAAGAGCCCAGAGCATGTTGGAAGTGATGAACCTGGGAATAATCGTGGCCACACTAACGCGTGTCCTGGCTCTTTGTGTGGGTGACCCCACTGCTTTGCACAACAATCTGATAACCTAAAAATAAAAGGCCTTTCAAAGTCAGAGGCAACAGCATTTATTTGAGATCAGTAAGAAGAGCTACTCGGGGAGCACTGATGCAGGCTGAAGCCCAAATAGAGTTCTGAGGAGACAAAGACAAGGGGAGGGGAAGGGGGACAATGGCACCCTTAGAAGGAAGATGTGGTTATTGGTGCAGGTAATGTGACAGTGGTGTCAATTCTAAACAGTGCTTGTAATTTTCAGTCAACAGTCATCAGTCTAGTAGTCATAACTGTTTTCTTGTTATTGTTGCTTTAGGCCCTGGCCAAAGGTTATTTTGCCCAGCTTTAACATTCTAAGATTGGAGGCATAAGTCGTGCCAGGCAGTTCCCCCGGTGGGACAGGTTCGGCCCCATTATCAAGTGGCTCCGCTTATATTATTGTTTACAAACCGATGAGAGTTCCCAGCGGGAGTGCCGAGGGACTGGTCCTTCCAGCTTTCAGCCTTGCCCATTCCACACTGCAGAGTCTCTTTCTCAAATTCCTTTTACATGGCTTCTCTCAGTAAATTGCTTTAAAGGGGCACCACTACCTCCAAGGTCTCTCCCAGCTCCTTTGTCTGGTGTCTGTGGCTCCTCAATTCTGCCCTCTGGTTTTCCCGACCTCAACTCCCAGCTCTGGCGTTGGTCCCTGAGCCTAGTTCTCTCCCTACTACACAGGTATGGCACACACACACACGCACACACACACACACACACACACACATTTGCATGCATGCATGTTCCCATGTACACACATGCACACTCATACACACACTATTAGTCTTGTATCCTCCATCACTAACCTTCTTTCCACTACCCAGATCTTGCACGTGTTCTCTTGCCCTAGAAAGCCTGTCATCCTTCACAAAACCTTCCACCCCACCTTTCCCCCTCCCTGCCAGTGATGGACTGAATGCTTGTGCCCTCCACAACTCATATGTTGAAGCCCCAATCCACAGTGTGGCTATATTTGGAGGTAGGACCCTCTAAAAAGTAATTAAAGTTAATAAGGTCATAAAGGGGGGGCCCTGCTCCCAGAGGGTCAGTGTCCTTACAAGCAGAGATGCTGGGCCATGCACCAAGGAAAGGCCATGTGAGGACACAGCGGGAAGGCGGTCGCCTGCCGGACGCCCTGCTGGCACCTTCATCGCAGACTTCCAGCCTCCAAAGCTACAAAAAAGTCATGTCTGCTGTTTGAACTGCCCTGTCTGCGGTGTTTGTCATAGCAGCCCGAGCAGATGATTGCAGCTGTGAACTCTCAGCTGGGTGCTCACGACGTCCTGTGCTTGCGACTATCTCCTCACCAATTGCTCTGCACGTCACTTGTTCAGTTACTTATTTGTCCCCCATGTCCCACAAATGACTTGAGGACCAATGTTGTGTTTTATTGACTTTGTATCTTCTGCACGTGGCACAAGTCCAAGAGCAGAGTAGCCCAATTGCTCAGAAAACATTTAATGAGTGAACAAAAGGTCCCCATCGTCAGGACTGCAGCCTGGCTAAGGCCCAGGGAGCAGAGAGACGGGGCTTGTCGGCTGGAGATGTAAGTGTGTGTTTCTGATTGGAGTACAAAGCCTCCCACATGATAAAAATGAGCTCCCTTCCTACTGGTATTCTCTGTGCTTCTTTGTCATTCAAGATTAATATTTATCTGAATAATTATTTTCAAATAAGATAAAAACCAATATTTCAAGCAGAAGCCTTCTGACTCATGTGGGGAATTCTGCACGTTTTCAAAACCATTCATCAAGTTCTCTCTGGCTTGAGACAAGTCGGGATAAAGCTCTGGAGTTAGAGCCCTCGTCTTTCTCCTTCCTTCACAACTAGCCATTCACGGTGGGGTGGACACGGTTCTTCCAGACACAGGACACAACAGAACTTCGGGTCACTGGACTGAGCGGACTTGGGGATGTCTCGGAGGCTGACATGTGTCCTCAGATGTGCTGGTCACCAGGCTGACCGAGCTTCCATGCTTTAGCCTGGCAACGTCTTCCTAATGTGTTCATTTGCAAACAATGCACTCCCCACACCTCTGAGGAAAAGCCTTTGTTTCCGTCTTGGCCCACATTCCGAGCAATGACCTTGTATCTGGTTTTTAATGGCTCTAGATTGGCTTGTTCATGGGGCTAGGCTGCCTGAAACTTTTGCTGGTTTAAAGAAATGGACCCTTTGCTGATTTGGCGTACAACGATGTCAGGTCTTCTTATAAAGATCAAGTCTGTGTCCCTGTGTGACTTTTCAGTGGACTCACACAATTGCACAATTAACAACAGATTTTTCACCTTGCAGAGGAGAAAAATAATACACATTCTAAGATGTTTAAAGATTTTTTAAGATATAAAAACCTTGGAAGAATGTCCTTTATTAGGAGCACAGCAAAGAAAACCCCACGTCTCTGGGGAGGTATTTGAAGCCCAGGTTCCATAATGATCTTCAAGCTCAGAGTTGGCCGCTCGATTCTTGCTAACGATGCCCTGCAGCTCTGGGCTCTGGAAGGAGCCGCTGTGCCCATTAAAACGGAGGCCCCTGTTTCCTCACTAAGGTGTCACCTGCCAGCCTCTCCGCTTGGGCTGAGTCGGTGAGCAGGGGCAGTGATGGTTAAGACCTCAATGGCTGCAGTTCTCATCACCCCCGCCCCTAGCGGGGAGGAGCTGGGGTGAAGGGGAAAGAGGCAGCAGGTGACTCACAGTGGCGGGGGCTCCCTACCCCTGAGAAACACGGCTCCACATCCGGGGACACCGTTAGGGACAGCCACTTGGTCTTGACAATCAACCCCATGAGAACACAACGCACATCATTTATCATAACGTGTTGCTTTTTAAATAGGCCCAGGTCTGGGATGGAAATAGCACAACGTCCAAACCCCTGCTTCTTCCCACGGGGCCTGGGAGCGTCATCAGAGAACCTGGGTTTGAGCCCAGAAATTGCCATCTCCTTCCAATCCTGTGCCTGAGCCCCCCTCAGAGGGCCTTCTCTTTGTGCGTCGGCTCAGAGTGAAGGCACCCCTTCCCTCCTCAATGTTTGTTGCCCCAAATTTAACCTTCTAGGAAGTGTCTAAGCCAGTCCTCTCCGTTCCCGTCCTCTGGGCTCCAGCGTGAGCTGGTGACAAGTGGTGTTGGCAGCAGCTGCATGGCCTTGGGTGGGTCTGGCATTGTGGGGCCCTCAGGGAAGCTTCCTCCTCTGCCTGCAGACTCTGACCAGTACCTCTCTTCCTCCCTCAATAAGTTCTACAAGTCTGACAAGGCGTTGAGCGCCCTCGAGATGTCCCATCTTTCCCAGCCCACCTCACTAACCGCAGCCGGCCTCACCTTTTCCCCACCGGGTTGCCCCATCTCCCTCCACAGCCCACGCTCCACGGGTCCTACTCTCTCTTCCCCAATGTGTCCTCCCTATTTTTTAATTTGACAACTGTTATTGACGCTCATCCAACCCTTTGAAACCCCCTGGTCCTCCAGGAGGAGCCGGTGCCTCTTCTCCAGGGAACCTCTCTCAGCCTGTGGGGGCTGCCAGACAACCCCCCTGCCCCGAGGGTACTAAGTGTCTATTTAAATGGTAGCTCTGCTTCCACGGCCGATCTCCACCCTTCAAGACCCAGCTCAAGCCCCCTCTTCTAAAAGCGTTCCCAAGACCCCCGGGTCTTAGTCTGCTGAAGCTGTCACAGCAAAACCCCTCAGGCTGGGGCGCTGACAGCACGCATTGGCTTCTTTCAGTTTTCGAGGCAAGAGCCCACGATCAAGGTGCCAGCAGATTGGGTGAGGGCTCTCTGCCTGGCTTGCAGCCGCCGCCTTCTTGCCGAGTCCTCACATGACGGAGAAAGATCATCTTTGCTGCCTTTGCTTATAAGAGCACAGACCCCACGCACAGGGGCCCCCCCTCATGACCTCACCACCTCGTGAAGGTTCCATGGCCTACAATCATCACAGAGGGGGTTAGGCTTCCACATGTGAATTTAGGGGGGGGCACGAGCGTGCAATCCATAGCACCCCTGTGGGTGAGTTTCACTCATCCGTGTTTTCTGAGTTCTGCGTTGTGGGCCCCACTCCTGACTGCCTCCCTTCCTCCCACAGGTTTCCTGGTCGTTATACACGGGCTTATATCTCATTCTTCCTGGAAGCCACCTCCATTATTTATGCACCCAGACCTCTCTTTCCTCTGAGCCTTGTTTCCTGTTTGAATCAGAACCGCAGATTGGGGTCATTGAGAGTCTGCTGCACACGGCGAGGACGTTAGGTTTGCACGACCCACAAGCTACGGGCAAGAAAGGGCCACACACTTCGTTTTTGTCTCCAACCAGACACTGGGCTGACTCCCCAGGTAACAACGGTCCTGAGTTTGGAGCAGAGCGGAAGTGCAGCTTGTCCCAGGGAGTGCTGTGCCTTGGGAGGTGTGCTTCCTGAGCCCCTGTCATTGGAGCATAAACCGAGGTGACGTACGGCAGTGGCACATAAGGTGCCTTTTTAGGGTGCCCGGTACATGTCAGCCCCGGCGTCACCCATCGTCCCCAGCTACACCTGCAGCATCAGAGGGAAACTGAACTCTGGTCCAGAGAAGTTCTTGTGAGTTAAGAAGAGAGGGAAGGAAGGGGCCAGAGCCATAGCTCGTGTCCTGTCTCCGAGGCGCTGTGCTGGTGTCCCACTCCGTCTCCATCCCAACTCCCTGACGAGACCCTAATATTCTATTTCACAAGTACAAAGACGGGGCTCAGAGCGGTGATGGTGGCAGAGGCTGGGGTGCAGCCCAGGTCTGTGTGGGCCCCAATCTCAGGCCCCAGCACCCCGTGTGGCTGGTGCCGTGGGGCTTGGCTGAAGTGTGCAGGTGCCGTCGGTGTTTCTGTAATGGACATAGACCCTGTACGACCCCTGTCCCACCTCTGCTCCCTGCCCCAGGCAGTGTGGCGTGCGGCTGCGCTAACAGCTGCCTCTTCCACCCAGGACCCTCTGGTCAGTGAGAAGGGCTTTGCTCAGGTGGATTTCTGTTCATGGAAAATTAGGAAATCTTAACAGGGAAGGAGAGTTGACCTTTCAAAGACACATGAGCTGGCTGAGTGACTTTAAATCAGGACAAATGTTCTCTGGAGCAGTGACACTGTCCACGGCCAGAGGCCCTGGGTGAGCCAGCGCCCACGCCACCTAAGGCCCCAGCACTGGGCTCTGAGACTCCGTCCAACTCAGACATCCCCGACCCTCCCACCGGTCCATTCTTCCAGAAAGGCCCTCCAGGGTGGGGCTTGCCTCTTCTCCAGCCCCCGTGCCGCTTCTAACTGTGTGAACTGAAGGCTAAGATTCCCACGTGGGCCTTGTCAGTACCTGGGGGTGCACGTGGAAGGGGAGCCCCTGCATGGACACAGGTCCAAGTCCCAGAAGGCAGTGGTTCCTGTCACCTGCCACCGGCGTCCACGCTCTCCATGCAGTGCCCCTAGCCCTGGCACAGCATGTCCCCTGTGGTTCTCCCATCTCCTCCTGCCTGCCTACAGTGTTTCCCTGAAAATAAGAGCTCGCCGGACCATCAGCTCTAATGCGTCTTTTGGAGCAAAAATTAATATAAGACCTGGTCTTATTTTAATATAAGACCAGGTATGTAATATAATATAGTATAGTATAGTATAGTATAATATAATATAATATAATATAATATAATATAATATAATATAATATAATATAATAGACTCGGTCTTGTATAGTATTAAGACTCGGTCTTACTTTAATATAATATAAGACTGGGTCAATGTAATACAATATAATATAATATAATAAATATAATAAATATAATACCGGGTCCTATATTAAGTTTTGCTCCCAAAGATGCATTAGAGCCGATGGTCTGGCGAGGTCTTATTTTCGGGGAAACACGGGCGCCCTTGCTGGTTCCCCATCTCCTTCCCACACAGGCAGCACCGCAGAGGGGGGAGGGGTGTTTCAGGAAAGGAGGGATGCCTGGGCCAGCCGCTGCCTGGCTGAGCCTCTCCTGGCGACCTTTGCCCTGAGAAGGGGCCCGGCCTCTCTGACCAGACTGTCTCCTTTGAGGTCCCTTTGCTGGAGGGAAGTTTGCCCTGCCGCCTATTCCCTCACCCCTGGAAACAAAGCAGCAGTTCATCAGGCAGCAGGCGGTCCGGGGGCATCAGGGGACAAGCCCGTAGGAGAACGAGTGCCGGATGGGGCGGGTGGGGCCGGGGGCCAGGAGCCTGTCCGCTTGGACCCCTGAGCTGGGGCCCCAACGAGGGCCATCACCACTGAGGAAGGAGTCCACACGCCCGTTCACAGCCCTGCTGCTGCTCTGGGCCGACGTTCACTTGTTTTCTGTTTCTTTAATAAGTTTGAAGGAGTGAGAGTTTGATATAGACACATATACATATTGCTTACTTTTTATTTAATTTTTCTCTCAGGATCATAAAATGAAAGTGTTTAAATTCATATTCCAGGAGATAAAAGAAGCCTAACATCTTTCACCCACTTGATGCATTTTTACTAATTTTTTTTTTAAACATTTTGTGCTGGCATCCTGAAGGGTGCAATTTCATGAGTCAGGAGAATAAATAACAGATAAAAATACATGTATTCTCAGCAGAAGTCATTGTGCGCTTTCCTTGGGGCTGAAAGAATAAATGCATGGAAGAGGCAAGGAGGCCTCAGCACCGAGCCCAGTGGGGTGGGGCAGGGGACAGGGACGAGCAGAGGCCACGGCTCTGGGGACCTGCCCCTCCCTGGATGCGCTTCCCCCAGACACCTGGAGGCGAGGCGCTGTGCGGAATGCGCTCACGTCTTGCGACCTGAGTCTTGCTCTGGACGTTGATCAGAAGCTGCGGGACTTTCGGCTGATGGAGGTGACGATGAAGTGGAGGGAGACGATCTCGTTAATGGAAACTTTTAGTGCTTCCTATGAGCGAGGCAGCTTCACCAGCCTCTCGCGTACACGGTCTAGTTTCATCTTCTGGAGATTTAGCTTTTCATCCAATGAGTGGAAACAAGATCCCTTCCTAACAGTGTCAGTGGGGAGATGAAGGCACAAAGGCCGGTGTGCAGTGAGCGTGCAGCAAATGGTGATGGTACCCGTAGGCCATCGCTCCCCTGCATCCCCTGCATGTCCCCGGCCACCTCTGCCAAAAGCCCACTGCCAAGCTGTGAGCCGGGACGGACCAGGATGTTTGGGGTTCTTGTCCGGGAAAGAGAAGGTCCACGTGGACCCTGCTCGGACTGGCCGTGGGGACACCCATCGGCAGCATCGCCGTTGGAACACCCTCGCCCGGCCGTCCAGGCCCTTCCCGGGGTCGGAACTCGCCCAGACATGTGTGCTCAGAACCAGGAAGGAAGCACAGGGCAGCAGCTGCAGATCCTGGGGGAGCGCAGCAAGGCTGGCTGGGCGGCGTCTCCCTGTCCTGCTCCTTCTCCAGCGGCGTCTTCAGGCAGGAGCCAGAGAGCAGTGCATCGGGGCAGAATCCGTACGTCTCTTTAGTTGTCAAGTATTTAAGGTGAAACAGCCACACGTGGTTCCTGGCTCCTGAATCAGTGGGATCTGGACAGCTGGCTCTCCTGGAATCTCGTGGCAAGTGCCGTTGGGGAGTCAAAGCAGGTACCCCAGCGTCGGAATCAGAGCTCTGCCCAAAGGCCTCCTGCGTGGACCAGCCCAGGGGCTCGCACGTCCCGCCAGACATGGAGACCCGGCCAGGACCCAGGCCCCCAGGTGTGAGAGGAGGCAGGAGAGCCACAGGAGGGGCTCTCTCCAGGCTGATTGGTGGCCACGGTGTGGCCAGGGGTGAGGGCAGGCTCAGGTAGTTTCACAGTCCCCACGGGGACAGCCCACGCCCGACAGCACCACGGGTGTCTCTGAGTGCATGGGGAAAATAGAAGTCACCCAGGAAGGTTAAGGCAGACGGGGTACTGCGTGTGATGGCCTGGAGACCAGTGACAGGAGTGGAGCTCTGCCACCTTTGAGTGACTCTACAAGGGGAAGAGCCTGGCCCTCCAGGGGCACTGAGCTCACAGCCTGGGGACCACCCCCAGCTCCCGCCTCCTCTCCAGGCAGAGGTCCTGGGGTGGGGGTGAGTGACGGCCCGGGTGAAAAGGGTGCCCCTCTCTACACCCCCACCCAGGGTCACCAGAAGTGGGGTGCTGTCAGAGGAACACACAGGGAGACACTCACAGCCTTTGTTTCAGGATTTCCTAATTGTTGGCATATCGTGCACTGGGGCTGTGCCACCCTGAGGCCACAGAAGCTGTGTGTGACATTCACTCCGCTAACACCGGTGCCCCCAGACTGCCAGCCTCCACCTGCCCTGTGGCCCGGCACATGGAGGGCCTTCCCCGCTGTGTGCTCCCTGGGCCTGTGGTTCCCCTCTGTCCACTCTCCGTTCACCCTGTGGACCAAGACAGACCTGCAACTTGACGAGAACGGGAGGGAGAAGGCGCAATGGCCTAGGGTCTGAACCAGAGGGCCTGGCCGGACTGAGAGGCCAGGAAGCGCCCTGGAAGCCTGGAGCTGGACGCGGCTCCCAGGGCCGAGGGCACCAGGACGGGTGCACGTCTCACAGGGTCTCTCCTCTCGGCTCAGCCTCTGCGTCTGGAGGCTGAGGCACCCATCTCGAGGGTCCTCTCCCCCTGAGGGGACTCGTCTGTTGGTAACACCATGGCGCCCCTGCTCTGGGCCAGGCCCCGGTGCCGCCATCGAAGGGTGTCCTGGTGATGACGTGGTCGAGAGGAGCTCGGGGGGCCCTGCACGTGCTGTGGGTGAGCATGGAGGGGGCACCTTCCCCTCCTCCTCCAGGAGATGTCGTGGGCCCCTCACAAAAGCCCTGACTGCCCCTCGCCGGAACCCCAGTTTCTGCCCTGACGTCCAGGAGGCATCACCTTTCCAAGTTACGCGTTTTCCTGATGATGTGTGTTCATGTAAAACAACTTCCCTCACCAGATGTTTGCCTGTTGGCTTTGGTTCTGCTCTTTGGTTGAAACAAGGCAATAAACATGAATTGCCGGGCGCAACGGGCTCTTGACATGTACCATGTCCCTTTCCACAAAGAGGAGAATTTCAAGCTGGTTACGAAAAAGAAGCAGGAGGGACAAGCTCCCCGAGAACACACTCTCCCCACCATGTCCTGCCCACGTCTCTGACCTCACAGGACACATGGGGAGCTGCACCCCATTGGTGGGCGGGAATTGGGAGGAATGGCAGCCAAGGTCCCCCTCCTTGGCCACGGCCTGTACCAGCCAGGGGGAGGCACAGAGCTGGGACTCGGCAATCCCACGGGTCTTAGGGTACAAGCGGAGCCAGGCCGTCCATCTCCCTCGTTTGGAAGCCTCTGAGATGTGCAGCTGCTGCAGCCCCGCGGCCGGCCTCCCGCGGGGAGCGTACTCTCTCTGCAGCAACCCGTGATCGCGGCCCAAGAGCAGAGTCCCTGTGTCACTGTGGTTCTTGGCAGGTGACGGCTCCAGGTGATGACGGTTCACAGAGGCAGCCCCCTGTGTGCCTGCGGGGCCTTCCCGGCAGAGGTCCGCCAGCAGCAGCCATGCCCGTGCCACGCAGCTCCAGCTACCGCAAGGGGCAACCGTCAAAGCCCAACAGTGAGCGCCCAGGGTCAGGCGGCCCTTCCTGGGGCCCAAGGCTCAGGCGGGCACAGAGACTGCCAGGTGAAGCCCCAGAGTAAGCGTCCCCATTCCTGCCCACCTGCAGCAGCCCAGACCCTAACCTGGGTGGACACATGTCCAGTCTGAAAACAGCTCAGCCTGGCTAGACCAGTGCCAGGTCAGTTGTTAAGATGCCTTGTCACGAGGCCCGGCCTCTGGCTTTGCAGATGGGCGCTGCCATCCGGGGACGGAAGGCTGGATCCCAGTCAGATGCCCACCACAGGGCAGCTGGGGGGCGACGTGCTGACCCCAGGACACACGCTTCGTCCCTCGGAGTCCAGCTGAGCCAGCGTGAGCTGTGGGGCTCCGTGCCCAGCAGGGGCAGGCCGATCCAAGCTCCACGGGCACGCACACACCGAGGTCGCTCGCAGCTGAGCAGCAGCCCTGGGCCCAGACCCACCACTCAGTGCCACCCACTCCCACCCCCACAGCCTGCTGCAGGCTCCTGGAGGACTGGTGTCTCCTTGGCACATGGCTGACACAGCACAGGGATTCCCCAGGGACCCTGTCAGCGCCCACCCTCCTTCCCTGTTTTGGGTCACTGGTCCTGATATGGAGCTCCCCCATCCCACAGGAAAGAGTGTGCAAGCATGTGCAAAGATGTGCATGAGGTATCTGGGGGATGGTAGACACCCGGGAAGAAGCACCCCGGCTTCTCCTGATGCCTCTATGCGCTGGTCCCTGGGGAGGACAGCCTTCCTGGCCTTAACTCACCACGAAGAGGCCAGGAGCAGAAGCCGACCTCCTGGGGAGGCCTCCCGGGCTGGGACCACTGTCCACCCACGCCCTCCCCGCTCCACCCAGCCTCCAGGGCCACGCGGGCCAGACGCAGCTGGTGGTGACGTCGGCGCGCCACGCACGCTCCGCTCCATCAGCTCGAGGCCCTTTGCTCCCCTGCCAGCCCAGTCCTGAGAGGCGGGTTCTGGCCAGTGCCCGGCCCCATGTGCCCCTGCCCTTAGGATGAACGGGTGACCGTGGTCTCCACGGTCTGGTCTTTGCTAGTCTCTAAGCTGCTGGCTTTCACTCACGTCCAGGGCAGCATTATCTTTCCTGGCTGTCACTCGGAGGTCCCCCGTCTGGGGCTTTGTCACTATGAGAGGGGACTGTGCACACGTGTGGAAGTGGCTGCAGCCTGTTCACATAAGGCTCGTCATCTAACACCGCGCTCTGTGGGGACAGAGCCCCAGAGAGCAGGTTCCAGGCTCTCGGCCTCACGTGGAAGGTGCTGGCTCGGGGAGTAAATGGCCATCAGCTGTGGTCAGATGGCCGTCAGCTGTGACTAGTTGCCGTCAGCTGTAACCAGTGAGCCATTAGCCACTGATATAACTGCCGTGGCTGAGCTAGCAGGTGTGGATTGCAGTTAGCAAGTGGGGTTGGTTGGTTGGCAGAGAAGCGGATGGCGGATTGCGGATCGTGTGGCTCCTGCTTCCTGTGTCTCCAGCCCAGCCGCCGGTGAGACTATAGTGGTGTGACGCCCCTGTCTATGGCTCCGTGGGGGTTCCTTTTTGGCTTCACCGTATCCTGTGTTCTTGTGTGGGGAGCGGGACCAGAGTCCCTGCCTGACAGCTCCCTGCCCGCGTCCACCAGTTGGAGGGTCCTCACCTGTCCCCAGCTGCACGCGTAGCTCGGGATGGCGGGATGGAATGAGGCTGCAGGACGCTTTTCCTTGGTGACTCTGGGTCCCTCAGCTCATTTCTTTGAGCTGCATTTCCTTTATCCGAACGAGGGGGCTGTGGTAATGTGCTAAAGGAAGATGATGGTAACAATAGTAAACCGTACCAAAGGGCCTGGCCGTCGTCAGTGGTCACTGCAGGTGAACTGTCATCATCAGACGAGCAGAGCAGAGCAGGACCTGGCAGAGAGGGGGCAGAAGGGACGGGTACGGAGTAGCTCTGAAGGGGCCCTGCAGAGGATGTGGGAGAGCCAGGGTGTCAGTCTGGGAGGAGAGGACCTGAGGCCTGAACAAACCCAGGAGGAATTCACTAGCCTCCCTCCCGGGGCCCCGCCTCGTGCTTCTCTCTGGGGACAACCACAGCGTCCTGGGCCCCCTTCCTATTATCCCCTGTGAGTGTGTGAGAACACGCATCGCTTCACCACAGGCTTCCCGTTCACGGCAACACAGACACATCGCTCTGCATCTCTGCCACTTGGAACTTAGAGGAGAGAGTCCCCTTCTCCTACGGCGCTCTTTTTCCTAACAAGACGAATGGCTCCACAGCATTTTATTGTTGGCCAGTGTTTTAGTTTATTTACCCAGCCCCCTGCTGTTCACCGACACTTTGTCCCCATGCTTTCACAGATTTAAACTCGCTGCAGTGAATTTCTCCGGCCACATGTGATGGCACGTGTGTGAGCGTGCCGGTAGCATGAATTCCTCTCCGAGTCCGAGGGTAGATGCCTTCGGAAGTCCAGAAATCTTGCCAAATGGTCAAAGATTCTCACTCTCCTCCCCTCGTGATTTCTAAGTGTGGCCGCCAACCAGCACCTGCCCACTTGCTGAGATTCCAGCGTGTGGTTTGCTTTGGGTGCTTTGGTTTTCCAGTCTGATTATTTCAAAGCTGTATCTTACAGGAGTTTTGATTTTCCTACTCCTTATTAGTGGATTGAAATTCTCTTCGTTTGTTTAAGTGACATTTCCAGTTTCTGTTTTGGAGAAATCTTCATTCCTGTCCTTTAACTTCTTTCTGCTGAGTAGTTAGTATTTTTCTTAATGATTCTATAACTTTAAATTTTAAGAAAATTATCCCTTTATACTAAGTATAGACATAAATCTATATCTCTGTATCGACATATGTACATTTAAAAATTTTTATTTTTGTCTACTGGCTTTCTTTTTTCCATTTTTATTAAACGTATTGGGGTGACATTGTTTAGTAAAATTATATAGGTGATGGAAAGCAGAAAAGTGGTGAACACAACAATATATATACTCGTGTAAATGATGTATTATAGAATTGTGCACTTGACTTTCTTTATGGTGCTGTTTTGCTGTGCTGTTTAAAATATTTAAAATGTTAGAATTCATCATTTTTCCCCCCAATTTTTGGTTTTAGTGTTAGTCTCTTAGGAAAGCCTTCCATACTCTAAAAATATTTCAAAAAGTTGCCCCATGCTCTTTTGCTTACGTGTGTTAGGCCAGATGACTTAGACGCAGGATGCGGTGAGCGAGTGAGTGTACTGGGCACTTCTTGTCAGAGCGGGGGAAGCAGGGCAGAGTGGCAGAGACAGGCTCAGAGCCCAGCTGTGCCCCAGCCCCCGGGGAGCTCCACAGTGTCACTGCCACCATGCCCTGTTTGCCCCGGGACAAAGGGGAGGCTCTGTTTCCTCACCCTCTCAATATGTAATTGGCACCTCTGTGTCCTGACAGACAAGGGGACCCTCCAGGGAAGAGCTGGCATGAGCCCTGGGCAACCAGTGTCTGCAGCAGCCGGAGTGGGGCACCCAGCCTGGCAGAGGGGTCTGGGCAAAGTGCTATAGTACTTCCCTGCTGTCTTTTATCTTTCTTTCTATTTTTTTTTTTTTACATTTAATCAATCCACTGAGGATTTATTTGATGTGAATCATAAGGTAAAAATCCCATATGGTTATTTTTACAAGTAGCCCAGTATTCTCAACACATTTACTGGATTTTCCATCGTTTTCCCCACTGTTTTGAAATGAAGCTTTTATTGCACATTATTCCCTATCTGTCCTTGGGTCCATTTCTATGTTGTGCATTTAATGTGATTGATCGATTGATTTATATTCCAGTACAAATTGTTTTAAAAGGTGTAGCTTCATGTTGTGACATCTGGTAAATCGTGCACGTTCTGACTCCACATTGTTTTTAAACATGTCTCTTGGCGATTCTTGCTAGTTCCCTTGGTAGTTCAACATGAGATCACACACACGCACACACACGCATGCGCACACACACATGCACACACACTCACATGCACACACGCATGCACACACACGCACACACATGTGCACACACACCCACTCGCACACATGCACACGCACACGCACGCACACGCATGCACACACACACATGCGCACACACATTCACTCGCACACATGCACACACATGCACACACTCACATGCACACACGCACACGCACTCGCTCACATGCACACGCACACACATGCGCACACACTCACTTGCACACATGCACACGCACACACGCACACACACACTCACATGTGCACACGCACGTGCACACCCCACACACACACGAGCACATGCACACGCACACCACACACACACACTCACACACACACACACGCACATGCACACACACGAGTGTAACCAAATATACAAACATAATCGGGAGAGTATACACCCCTAACACCACTTTAAACACAAGCATTACCTACGGGGAGAGTGACGTCTAGTGCAGCCGTGGCTGCTTCTCCAAGGTGATTACATGACTTCCCGTTGTTCAGAGAGCTTTGGGGTGAATCCCTGAGAACAGTTTAATACTCTCCTTTCATAATATTGCACATTGCTGCTTGGGTTTACTCTCACACACCTTTATAATTTTATGTTTCTAATATAAATAGAATATTTTCTTTCATTTTATCTGTCTATACTTTTTAAATACAAATTTTTCACACATCAAAGTGATGTAAGACACCCACATACACGTACGGGAGTCTTGAGAAAATCATGAGCAAAGTCACAAAACTGAGAGAACAGAGACATAAAGTGATGGAACTCTAAAAATAGAGATGGGCTGGTGAAGATGTCAGTGGAAACTTTGAAAAGAGACACCTGAATTCTTGGTGGTAGAAGTAAATTTAAGACCAAAGAAAGTCAACATGGGAGCTTAGGGAGTTCACATCCAACCCGTGATTTGGAGCAGGCAGTGTCTGGAGGTAATTTCCAAGGGGGTTAGTCATGTGTGGCCTTTGTCAACAGAGTTTGTGTCATGGTCCCTACAAGCCCTCTGGGTGGCTCCGTGGATCAACAGGCCCAGTTATAAGCGAGCAGGTGACCAGGGCCTGGTGGAACGCTAATTCTCTGGGCTTCCTGTGGAAAAGGAAGGCTGGAAATAAAACATTCAGGAAAGAAAGATTTGTGAATTCAGAATACAGCCATC
Organism: Rhinolophus hipposideros; assembly: GCF_964194185.1. Taxonomy (NCBI): domain Eukaryota; kingdom Metazoa; phylum Chordata; class Mammalia; order Chiroptera; family Rhinolophidae; genus Rhinolophus; species Rhinolophus hipposideros. The sequence continues at coordinate 1,791,549 of NC_138055.1, forward strand.
TACTTATAAGACGTGGCAAAGTGGATAGCTGTGTGGAAAATAAAGACAAAATACGTTTCAAAAGCCATATTCGAAAGTCGTACTTAAATATGTATGTGCATATCAATAAGTGAGATCGGTTTGTATTTTTCTCCCATGCTCTTGAACAGTTTAAACAACATGAGAAAGTGAGTGAGAGGGAGAGGGACAGTCTGTGCTTCAGAGAAGGTTTTGGGAGCCAACTAGGATGAAGGGAACACAGTGGTCCAGGTCTGGAAAGTGCGCGGCGTTTTATTCGACTGTGGGGAGAACTAGAGAGAGAACAAAGGGGGTTTCTGCAAGAGAAATGCTGAGACCTGGAATCATTCACGATCAGGAACATTGCACACAAAAGGGGGCAGAGAAGCCGCCTGGAAACAGTACAAACAGCAAAGCTTTGTGCCCTACGTTTGTGTCCTAGTGTCATCTGAGGACGTGAAGATGGTTTTGTTTGGTGTCGGAAGAGACCCAAACATGTGTAATAGGAAAATGATGTAAAAAGTACTCTCAGAGGCCAAAACGAAACAGTGTTAGAAAGGACTTTGCAAAGCACTACTAACACGGGAGGAAATCCACTTGAGAGGAGGTGTCAGGCTGTCCGCAGGTCTAAATACTGTTCCGTGTCTGCCACTCCGGAAGGATGGCGCGGGGAAAGGGAGCACCACCAGTCTTGTAGTGATTTCAGGTGAAATCACATCCGTGTATCATGAAGTAAATGAGAGCCTGCCAGCTCGTTGGCAAAAGAAGAATACTGTTTTCATAGCAGTAAAATCATTTCCCGGATGATGAGATATATATTTTTTTCTTATGTTTTCTTATGTTGTTGTTTTGGAAATTCTCATTTTCCCTTTTTGCTTTTGTTTCCTTTGAAGGAGAAATGAGTAGTTCAGATTTAATTTTTCTAAAGAAATATGTGTCTATAGCTAATAAAATGATGCTATAAGATTTATGACCCAAAACAGCAAACCTGCCCTCTCCCTGCCCACCCCTCCCCACACGTTCTTTCTCCTGCGTTCTCCCCAGAGGCAGCTGGTTTCACCTCTTACAACTGTGTCTTCATCGATTTGTCTCCAAGTTTCTAAGTTACATAATTATGGGCTCTATCTCAGTTTTTAAGTGGGAAACATTGCCCACGGTGTACTCACAAAGCCCATGTAGCAAGAGCAGGAAGACAGGAGTTTGCCACCCCCGCTGCCCCTCCGCCGCGTCCCCACACATCCAGTCCCCTCCCCCTCTTGCCCCAGCGTCATTGGTGACACCACAGTGTCAGTCAGGGCGTACTCAGAATTTAGCTGTAAAGATCACACTCCAGTGAAGACATTGGAGCAGGCCACGATTGCTTTCCCTTTCTGTAACAACTTCTGTTTTCCATGGGGTCAATGATGTCTCATTTTGTTGTCCTAAGTACTAGTATTATGAATCCCTTACCAGGCTGCTCCTCAGACAGCTGTAAACCCGTCACCGGGACGTCACAGGCAGACACGTCCGTCCATCTATCGTCATTCCGGCTCCTGCCTGCTCGGTCTCTCTGGCCGCCTGACACTTCTCTAACTTGCTCTTCAGTTGGATGCCCCCACCCCGTCCCCTGGATCACGTGTCTCCTGTGGCTTGGCCCCTTGTTTTCACAGAGGTCATCCCGAGAACATGTGTAATCATTCATTCATCCAACAAATGTTTATTGAACATGTATGATGCAAGAAGGAGTATTCTAGGACAATGTTAGTAAGGCTATGTATTTTAAATGATACGTTATGGACGTGTACAGTAAAACCAGCACCTGGGCACACCCCACTTTCTTAGGAAACAGGAGAGCGGTTTCCCACATGCTTCTTCCTGAGCCCAGCTCCACCCCCCAAGCTGCCAACTCCTCTGATTTGTTCTCACCATCTTCTTGACATCCTTTACCATTTTACCAAATCTGTACAAACCCTGAAGTGACAGAGTGTGTTGCTTTTTTGCTTGTGCACTTTATAGAGGTGGTGCCAGCGTTCTTGCAATCTTCCCACTTATGTCACTCGATTGGGAAGTCCTGAGACTCATCCATAGAGATGGACACACTGTACTTTCTCCACTGTCCTTGTTTTACAGCACAGACTGTTTCTATCACAATGTTTTCATTCATTCTCCCACTGACACTTGGCTTGTTTACAAGTTCCCTGCTATGAATAAAGCTGCTGTGAATATACTGTATGTTTCCCGCTGTGCTCACATAGACGTTGTCTTCCTGTTATCTGTTTTTACTCATGGGATATAATTAGAACGCTTTGCTGGGTCATAGGTTAGGAACACGTTCATTTGTTTGTTTGTTTGTTGTTCCAACATGTTTGGGACAAGCAGTGTTGTTTCACATATTTGTCAACAAATGTCCAAAATTTTAAAACTATGTCAATGTTTTTGACTTGGAATATACATTTATTATTTTCTAATGTCCTTGCTGATTGATCAGGTGCATTGCCGATTCATATGCTAAGTGTCCTTTCACTGCCCCTTTCTACAAAATGGTTATTTGCTTATTTTGCCTATTAGAGTTATTTTGGACAACGCAGTGTTGAGTATTGAAAGATTTTTTTTTGTTTCATATTTTGAATTTCAATCCTTTATCAGTCACATGAATTGCAAATATGTTTTGTAGGTTGAATTTTCCCTTCCTTTATGGTCCTTTGAATGAAAACAAGTTGTTTGTTTGTTTTATGGTTTGCACTGTTATTGTTTTTTAAATTGAAATATAATTGACACCTAACATTGTATTAGTTTTAGGTGTATGTTTGCGGTGTAATTTATTTAAAGAATCTTTCCCAGGCGTTCTCTGATATTTTCTTTTAAATGTTTAAACTTTGTCATTTTCCTTTGAGTGTTGAAAGCACCCTATGTACTTAGATCAAAGTAGAGAGCTGGTTATTTTATTTTTTCCTGTTGTTGCTGGTTGACCAGGCACAATTCTTTACCCACTAATTGTCTCTGTTATATATCAAGTGGCTATAGGTCCCATGTGTTAAAAACAGGCGTCTGTGGATTCTATATTCATAGAGTCTAGCTGGATATTAAATTCTCGGTGTCCATTTGAAGAATGTATTTTCATAGTGCTGAATGTAAGTGTTGAGTAATCTTAAGCAAGTGGGTAATTTTGAAAATTAAACCCTGCATGCCTCCCCCTTTTAAATAACTTAATCTCTGAGCATGCATTTTCAAAAATTATTTATTTTAAAAGTCATTGAATTTTCAGAGCTGATTTGTTTGATATCAATTTTTTTTTCTGGGAATAAGAGATGACCTTTTAATGTGTAGGTTAAAGGCACCCTTTAATGTCTAAAATTACTTTTTGAATTACTTCTTTGAATGGTTTCAAACACACTATTGGATTCTTGTTTTTTAAGAAACCCCACTTATCCATTTATCCATATGTTGGAGCTTGCTTTTCTGCCTTCCCTGCCCATGATTCTCTTTCCGTTTCTGAACTCGGGTTTTCCCATCCCATTTTGCCTCCTCTCCATACCCCTGTTTTGGGAAGGCTCATTCATTTATTTAAATCCAGGCACTGTTCTGTCACAGCCCTGACAATATCCCTATTTTTATGGTGATTCATTTTAATGAGGGACCCAAACAAAGAGTAACAAACACATTATATGTTCAGGTCAGTTAATTCCGTGGAGACAAATGAAACAGGACAGGGGCAGAGAGAGTGGTGGGGAATCTCTTAGAAAGGGTGCTCAGGTGAAGCTCTGAGATGGTAACGTGGAGACCCCAGAGGACACTTGGATGTGGGGTAACATACACCCGGCACAGAGGACAGTGAGAGCCAGAGGCCTGGGGCAGGATGAGCGGCACGGAAGCCCAGCCAGGGGCCCAGTGTGGCTGAAATGGAGTGGGAAGCAAGGGTGCGGTTATGCCGCAAAGGCCGAAGTGATATAATAGTACTGGCATTAGAGTATTTACTTAGGCAAAGCCAAAATGCAGATATTCTATTTTAGGCATCAAAATTCATGTAAAAAATCAAAACTAAAGGATGTATTTTAAACACCAAAAATGATAAAACATATTTAAAAAGATCAACTGACATATAAAATTTTTAAAATAAGGAAGTTAGCACACATTAATGTTCTCTAAATCAGAGGATAAAAATTAATAAAATTCAAAGATTTGAAATAAAATAAGACTACTCATGAGAAAATTAAAATGTATCTATCTTTAAAATGTAATCATAAGAAGCAATATTTGTCATTGGTTTCATGATTGTACTTGAATTCTTTTTTTTTTTTTTTTGGTGCAAATATTTCCACCTGTTGAAAATCTCTTTCTGATTCAGGGTGATGGAGAGGAGATAGTTATAATTGAACACTGGCTGGTGGTTTTTGGGGCGAGGGGCTCTTTAGTCTTTAAATGTCCCATTCCTCAGGTGATAATGTTGAGATTATTTTGATGAGCTATTGTTTTCAAGGGCTGGTCTCTTTTTCTTTATGGCTGATATTCCCGGTTTGTCTTTATTTCATGTTTCTGTCACGGACAAATGGAGACTGTCCGCAGTTACCCACAGCCATTTCAGTTCTGCTTGTTTATATTCTATTTCTTCAGAAAGCCTCTGAACTTCACCAAGAGGCTTTATTCAGATAGAAGTTTTTGCGACACACACAGGCTCACCCCGTCTGGGCTCATAGACTGTGCCTCTGACCCGCCGTCCTTCCACACTGGATGATGAAATCATTGGTCCTGACCTGAAGATATACATTGTTCAACTCCCATGGCATTTTTGTCCTTAAGACTGAATCATTGGCTAAGACAAAATAAATTGCTGTGTTTTGATAATTAAACCCTGCATGTCTCCTGGAATTTTGGACCCTCAGACAGATTGTCAAGGATGAGATTGTGTGGGGTCGTAGCCCAAGAGAGGCCTGAGGACTTTGTTCTAAATACAAATAACCCTTTACTCAGTTACGAGTGGGGGGCAAATGTGATACATTTATACTGTGTAGAGAATAAAGAGACAGTCCTATACAGAAAGGGCGGCAGGCAGTTTTTGCAGTAAGAAATCATGAGAAGGGCTCAATCCAGAGACACTGTGAGTTACCCTGTGGATGCTGAGAGGGCACGGATCAGATATGCAGTTAGAAAAGGGAGTGGGAGGAATGGGGAATTTTAAGGGTTTTGCCTCGGCAACTGGGTCAATTTTGGAGGGAGCTTACTGAAAGAGGAAGAATGGCAGAGGGGAAGAATGAAGTGGTGTAGATACAAGAGTTTTGGCTTTGCCAAGTTAAGAAACGGAATAGACCCACAAGTGACAATGTGGAGGGAACATCTGCACGGACAATTCCTGTGTGGAAAGATGAGGTAGGTTCGAGGGACTCAAACTCAGGCTTCCTCACAGGACTGGATGACACAGCAAACCGAAGAGAAGAGGCCCAGGGACGATCTCCTGGAGAAGCCAGTCAACGTCTGTGACAGAGAACAGGATCACCAAGGAGATGGGGTAGACCAGATGGCTGTGGTACCCCAGAGGCCAAGAGCAGGAAGCCTTTGAGGGGGGTACGATGAGGACGACCAGATTCTCATGACAAGGGGAATTAAAGTCCCAGCCGACCATCGGCTGTGGCAATGCAGATGCTATTGTCTTTTAAACATGTGATTGATCCAAGAGTTCAAAAGAGACTATTAGGAGAGAAAGTAGCAATATGAGTTGCAGAGAATTTTGTGGTAAAGAGAAGCCAGGAAATAAATAGGTCGGTAGCTGGAGGGTGGTGTGACATGAAACTGTGTTTTCAGATGAGTGACTGCAGATTTATGTAGGTAGAGGAAGGGTCCAGAAGAGAAATAAACACTGGTGGTGCTGGAGCGAGGGGACACCATGCAAACAACGTCCTTGGAGGGGAGTAGGTCAGTGTCTGCTCCCAGGGGCGTGAGGACATGGAGGAACAGAAGGGAAGCCCAGGCACGGGGCCAGGGAAGGGGGCGGGCTTGACTTCCTGCTGATGGGAAGAAGGTCTCTGATGATTGGTTCTGGTTTTTTGGTGTGTGTGTGAAATCCTTGGAGTGGGACGCTTAGACACTGTTGGACATTTGAGGAAAAGGAAGTTATGGAGGAGTTGACTGAGACCGGTTGAGAGAATTGGCCTTGGCTCAAAATGCAGAGCTGAGCCCCAGCTGGGGGACTTCTTGAGAGGACAGCGTCTGGGGAGCACGGGCACCCACCGAGGTTCATGATCACAAATTTAAGTGCGAACTGTTAGCGCCCACATCCATTTCTCCGCAGCCCTTTCCTCTGCCCAGTGTCGGCCGGAGGATGGGGCAGCTGGTCTCAGGGACAGAGGGAGGAGCCAGGAAGAGGCAGGTTCACTGAGGGAGTGTTCCCGATGCGGACCAGACCCAGCCGGGTGGGAAGGGACGAGGGCAGAGGGTTTGAACCAGAAACACGTAGGCCAGGCTGTTTTTCATGTGGCTTCCAACCCTCTCTTCACTTCCTCACGGATGTAGTTTCCTCCTGACTTCCATCTGAGCTCTGCAGCCCCTCGTTCCCATGTCTTGTCACCATGTCTCTGGCTAGAATAGGTCTTGTTTGTTCACTGACTTTTTGAGAGGAATCACCTCATTTTATTTCTTTTTGTTTTTCTTCTGTTCATGGTGATATGGCTGCTTATAATTTTTAGCCTCTCCTTTGGTGAATATTTTTAGCTTGCCACCTCTTTTCTCCAATCATGCATTCCTTTTATTTTCCAATCTTAGCATACCTCTGATGCCGCCTCGTTGACTGTTTCTCCTTTTTAATGAGACAGTTTTCTTGGATGACTGATGGGGGGGCGGGTCAGAGCCATGGCCCCGCTGGCAGCAAACTGCACCCCAACCCTCCTTGTTCCCCATTCCAAGGGGAGCCATTGTCCTGCCTTCTGGCCTCAGAGACTTGCCCACTTCATCCGCTATACACGTGGAATCACGCCGCATGTACTCTTATGTCCTTGCTGCTTTCACTCAGTAGAAGGAGAATCCATGTTTCTGTGTGCCATTGTGGATTATTGATTCTCCCGCTGTGTCTTGTGGCATGCATGACCTGAGGCTCACACATCCATCCGCTACTGACGGGCATTTGGGAATCTTCTACTTGTAGACTACTGAATAGTGCTGTAATCGACTTTTATTCTGTTAGTCATGAGCTTGGGAATGGCGTCGCTGTGTGAAGTAAGATGCAGATCTCTGAGCTGCAGAGGGGTCTTCCAAACGACTCCCTAAAGAGGTGGTACCAGTGACACTCTCGCGAGCAGTGAACGGGTTCCACGAATCCACATCGTTGCCAAGACCTGCTATTGCCTGTCTTCTGCATTTTGGGCCTTTTGGTGGATACATGCTGGCATCGGTTAGGGCTATAATTTGCATTTTCCTGATGACTAATGACGTCTAGTGGATTTTCATGTTTTATCGACCATTTGAGTGCTTATTTTTATGAAGTGTCTCTTCAAGTCTTTGGCACAATTTGCTATTGAGCTGGCTGCCTTTATATTGTTAATTTATGCATATTTTATTGTGTTCTAGATACAAGTCCATTTGTTATGTGCATTCCATGTGTTACGCGTAGCACAAGAATTTTCTCCCATTCTGTTTCTTGACTTTTACCTCTATGAATGGTGTCTTCTGATGAGCAGATGCCCCTAATTTTAACAGGGTGAAACAGAGTCATTCCTTTTTCCCTTACGTGTCACAATGTTTACCTCAAGTGTGAGAACTTCACCTGCTCCGAGGCCATAGAGATGCCCTCCTACGTTTTCTTACAAAAATTTGTTGTTTTAGCTTTTGTATTCAGTGCTGAAATCCATCTGTCATTGATGTTTGCACATGGCATGAAGCCACGCCATGATTCTCATTTCCTTGAGGACATACAATTGACCATGCACTAGTTATTGAAAAGCCCACACTTCTCTTCCACACGGCGTATGGCACTTGCCGTAAATTGGGGGATTGTAGACGAATACATCTGTTTCCGGACTATGTCTGTTTCCGTTGGTTGGTGTACCCATCCTCGCCCCCATACCACACGCTCTCAATTAACAGTTTCATGATGGAAGTCCATCGGTGGGACTGGGAGTGACTCAGCTCTTTCCTTCCTTCCCTTAAGCTGATTCCGGGCCATAGCTATTCTGGCCTTTGGCATTTCCATAAACTTCAGACTCAACTTGTCAATCTGTACACGCAAACAAATTTCTCCTGGAATTTCTATTGAGATCACAATGTCAATTGATTAATTTGGAAGAATTGTTATGAGTGTGGTGCTTGCTTGCGTATGAGCATAGACCCAGGAATTAACCCCCGCACGTGAGTCTGTGCTTCCATTGGGAGCAGTGGACCCACGGGGTAAATTCACAACCCCTCTCAGCCTCACCGCCCCGCTCTGTGAAGTGACAGTGTGTCCGTTTCCGTCTCACGGGCTGTGTGTGTATAACTGGGATGACACATACCACAGTCATGCATGGTCTGAGCCCTCGATAAGTGCCACCTATTGCCTTGAGTCATGAAACTTTTGCTGTTGGGTTTTATATCCCTCTAGGGACCAGTTAGGGAAATGTGTCACTTCACAACTATAAAATTTTACAATGTACCAATGGTACAAATATTGATTCTTTGTAATAAAGGGCCAGATCTTCCCAAACGTTATGGAAACAAGGGAGCTGATTAATCTCCCCCAGACCCTCACTCTTGACCCCCGAAGCTCACTCTGGACCCCCGAAGCTACAAGCTTTTTGGAGGGGCTGCTCTGGGTCATAAAACAGATGAACCATTCACACAGATACCACCCTCCGAGGGTCTGGGGCAAATGTGGTAAATGGCAGAACAACTGGATGAGGTTACTAACCCAGGATACTTGGGTCCTAGAAATGTCCGGAAATATTTCGAATTTATGGCAGTTTAAAAAATGTCAAATGAGACATGGAACACGTCCATCCATCCATTCAACAGAATTGAGTATTGTCTGTGTGCCAGGTTCTGTTCAAGATCCGGGGAACAAAGCAGACCAAGTCCCCACTTGAGTACAGCTGAGTTTTGGCATTGTCACCTTTTGTTCAGACATAGGTTCATTTCACAAGTATCTGTTGCGCTGCTATCATGTAGCGGGCAGTGTTGGGAGCAAACAAGTCCCAGTTACCAACAAACTTACACTGTATTTGAGGGATACAAGGCAACCAAAAGTCAAGAGATATATATGAGGTGTGATGATTAAGATCACGACTTTGTGGCAGCGACGTTGTAACTCTTTTTATATCAGAGGGATTGTTCATGATGAGTTTGTACCAACTGGACACTCAGTGAACCAAGTCTACTCTTTGGAAGTGCTGAAAAGGCTGAGTGAAAAGGTTAGATGACCTGAACTTTTCGTCAACAATTCATGGCTCTTGCATCACGACAAGGCACCAGCTCACAGGGCACTGTCTGTGAGGGAGTTTTTAGCCAGGAAACAAATAACTGTATTGGAACACCCTCCCTACTCACCTGATCTGGCCCCCAATGACTTCTTTCTTTACCCAAAGATAAAGGAAATATTAAAAGGAAGACATTTTGATGACATTCAGGACATCAAGGATAATACGACGACAGCTCTGATGACCATTCCAGAAAAAGAGTTCCAAAATGGCTTTGAAGGGTGGACTAGGCGCTGGCGTCGGTGCATAGCTTTCCAAGGGGAGTCCTTCGAAGGTGACTGTAGGGACGTTCAGCAGTGAGGTGTGGAGCACTTTTTCTAGGATGAGTTTGTGAACTTATATGACCCCATATATGTGTAGTTAGTGTCCATTGAGAACCTATAATGACTTTCAACTACTTTTCCATCAATGACCATTTGATTCTCATCGATCACACTGCATTTTAGGAAGCTGGGGTCCATGTCTTTTCATGGCACCGTGAAATACCCTCCAGTGTTCAGTTCCTGGAGTAGACACCTGAGAGGGCTGCTTCCTTCCTTTTCTCCTCCTGTTTCTTACCCCTCTCCCCTCCTTACTCCTCTCTTCATCCAGCCTTCCTCCCTTCCACCTCCCTTCTCTTGTCCTCCTGCTCCTTCTCTTCCTCCTTCCATAAGCCAACTCCACTGAGGAGGCGGGTGCCTGGGATGCTGACATGGGTCCCAGAGGCCCCGCCCTGACTGGGGCAGAGTGAGCGACTACTCTGGTTTATTCATGAGCTTGCAAGTGAGACTGGCACCAGCATACATGCCACTAATTGTCACAAACCAGTGAAGTGCCTAGAGTGTGTCGGGAGCAAGGCAGAGGCAGTGGCCTCTGAGTCCACCTGATGGCTTTGATGGGCAACTAGGGGGCTGTCCCCAAAACGGGACTGAGCTGGTGCTTGGGCAACAGGGCATTTTAGGGGCATGAGTGACCACAACATAGTTATTACGTAGGCAAGGAAATGGTCAGCCTAGGCAGCTCCCATTCCTTCATCACATGCTTGGAATCAGACACTTGACCCTCCCTTGAGAAGCTTCCAGAAGATGTGTGAGTGGTGAGATGTGCATTTACTGATCATGCCAAAAATGACATCAGCCACCAGGCAGCTCACAGAAGGGACCCGAGGACCACCGCTCAAAAGGGAGACCTGACTGACATCTCATCGCACAGAGGGAAGAGCCACATGCAGACACTGAGAGTGAACTTTTAGGAGAAGGGAAGACTGCGGCCATGGGAATGCCGTGTGAAGGGAGGGACACCTGGGAGACACTGGAAGAAAGAGACGTAAATGCCAGAGGCTTCGAGGACTCCATTTCCTGCTTCCTCACGCGTGGATGAAAGAGCCCGCCAGAAGTGCATTTCTAATCTAGACAGCCAGCCTCCCCCAGCTGCCAGTTGAAGCTCTCAGCTCACGGCCGCCTGCTAACGAGGCTGACCTTTGATTTTATGCTCCCCTTGTTGGGAATCAGGTCAAGAGTGAAACTTCAGGATGAGCTCTGAGTGATACACATTATTAGGATGTAATTCTCACTGGCAATTACTCTCTATCTTTGGCCATAAATTACCTCATCCTTTTTATCCAGGAGCATTTAGGGAGCCCTCTGCAGTTCCCAGAGTTGTGCTGAGAGCCAGGGGCTGTGAAGAAGGAGGGCTGGACTCTCCGTGAGGCTACGGACGTGGACATGCCTGGGTGGGGCGTGGGGGCACTGAGGAGAGCAGAGGGAGGCCTGATGGGGGTGGAAGTCTCCCCAAGACCCCTGCAGACTGCATGCGTGGGGCTGAGAGCCTCCCGTCTGCCCGTCGGTCTGTGGGAGGAAGGCAGGACTCGTAGGGCAGCTCAGCCAGTGTCCGTGAGCATATCCAAGGGGCAGCCTTGACCACCCCACCCTGAGCCTCCAAAGCTGGTGTGTGCTCGGCCCTGGACCAGGCTGGGTGAGGGGCTGGTACTCTCAGGGTGGCCAGCATGGCAGGCCCAGAAACACGGCTCTAGGCCACAGGGTGTGTTGCGGTGCTGGATATAAGCTTTAGAGGGCAAGTGATTACTTCTGGCTGGAGGACAGAGGTCTGCGGGAGAGCTGACATTTCAGCTCAGCCTTAAACGCAGTGTCTGTCTCGGAAGGTGGAAACGTGTGAGAGGAGTATTTAGGCGTTCACATGACCACCCACAGGGGCTTCCACACGAGAAGACTTGGAAGGATGTTCCACACATCCTGGAACAAGGACCCAGTAGAGATGAAGGGACAGGAGGCACACAGAGCCAGAGGCGTGAGGGCTGCAAAGGTTGGGGGTATCCCATGGAGAAGGGATAGTCGCAGGTTTAGGAGGAAGACAGGACTTCCTCATTAATGGCGAGTAGAGCAAAGAACAGCATGTTCCTTCTAGGAGGGGCCCCTGGATTCTAGACGAGGGCAAAGACTCTGGTGATGGAGGAGACCTGGGGCGTCTTAATCAGGGATCTTGGGGGTGGATTAGATATGTGGCGTGTACTTCGGAGAAGGGCCCAGGGCGGTTATAGCATGGACGGAGCCGGCTAGGACGATGGTGGCTCCATGAGGGAGCCAGGCGTCTTGTGGGAAATGCCTGCCAGGAAGAGAGTCACATGGGAGGCAGGCAGCATGGTCGGGGCCAAGGCCCCCGGCTGTGGAGCCAGCTGCTGCTGCCACATTTTCATCACCACTTACGAAACCTGGGCAAATTACTTAAGTTACAGAGAGCCATTTCGGGATTTTCAAAAGTGTGCTTGTCATTTCCTAAGTACAAAATAGCATGCATCCATTGTGAATAAATTGGGGAATACAGAAATGGACCAAAAATAGCATCACAGGAAAACAATACTAATCAAACTAATTATCTCCTACAGGAGCTGGTTCCTGTCACATCAAGGGGTGTTTCTCTGCTGAGACCTTGCCAGGTTGGGTGGGGATTGTAGAAGACAGAGCTGTGTTGTTCTGCGTAACCAAAGCAGAATTAGAATGTTCTATTGAGTTCCTGTAGGAACCAAGAGGTCACGAGCTGGATGGGAGACAGAGAAAGAAGGGAAGAACTGAGTGCCCCGCTGTCCTATGCCCTGCACGGCCCCGTCTCCCTCAGCAGCTCACGAGGTGATAGTGGGATTATTGAATCAGGGTTGGGGAAGGCCAAAGCAGGCCACAGTCTTGCGTTCAAAAACCAAAAACAAAGCTGAGCAGGAGAGATGAAAGGCTACAATGGTTAGGCGTGTGGGAGGCCTTGAGTTTCTCGGAGCTCATGGAGTTGGGCTTGGATGGTGGTTACCGAAGGGCAGATCTAATACATGGATTACAACAGAAAACAAAAACGCAACCATAGCTCATTGGTTTATTTTATCTAGTGTTAAATTATCCATATGTAAATTGGTTTGTTCTATTTACTCAAAAACTTATTAAGCACCAATGTATACCATGCTCTACTCCTGGAAGATGAAACATAACAGTGGGGGGGGGGAAAGAACAAAGGAAAGAAAGGAATGCCACCATGTAGTTTTAGAATAGAGCTTATATTCAGGAAGAAATGATATAAACAACCCATGAAACTCCGCAAGAGCAAAGCCAACCATCACAGAAAAATGTGATGGGATTGGAAATCAGCTCTCACCTCCTGCCCAGCTGCCAGCCTTAAGCGGAAATGGGTGGAATTTCTTAGCTTCCATAACCAGGGAGAAATGGACAAGGCAGGTGGAAATGAGTGGCACCCCACCCAGGAGGAGACAGCAGGCGTGAGCGGCTCTAGGCCTGGTCTCCCTGCTGGGAGCAGCGGAACACATGCCAGCTAGCCAGGATTCCCGGGAATACTGCCACGTGCGGGGAATGCTGGCTGACCTCATACAACGTCTAATTTGACACGTCAACTTGACTGGGCCATGGAGTGCCCAGGTATTGGGTCAAATGTGATTCTGGGTATTTTTGTGAGGGTGTTTTGGATGAGACTGATGTTTCAACTGGTGGACTGATGAAAGCAGGCTGCTTGTCCCAACGTGATGGGCCATCATTCAATCCATCGGAGGCCTGGATAGAACAAAATAGCTGACCGCCCCCCCAAGTACGGGGCAATTCCTTCTGCCTGGCGGCCTTTGGACTTAAACAGGAGCTTTTGTTCCAGCCATATATATATAATATTCATGGACCAGAAGACTTAACATTGTTAAGATGATAACATTCCCCAAATTAATCTACAGATTTAACACAATCCCTATCAAAAACCCCAAATCGCTTTTTTTGGCAGAAACTTACAAGCTGATCCTAAAATCCTATAGATAGCTAGGGGCCCAGAATAGTCAAAACAATCTTGGGGGGAAAAAGAACAAAATTGAAGCAGTTACCTTTCTCAAATTTAAACCTAATACAAAGTTACAGCAGTTAATATAGTGTAGCGTTAGCACAAGGCTGGAGTGTTTGGATTGTGCTAATGTACAGAAATGCAAATGATTTTCTATGTTGATCATGTGACCTGCATCATTGCTGCCCTCGTTTATTAATTTAAATAGTTTTTGTTTGTTTGTTTTTGTTTTTAGGTGTGTAAGTGTGTGTGTGTGTTCCTTAGGATTTTTCATATGCGTGGCCATGTTATCTGAGAAGAGAGGGAGTTTTACTTCTACTCCAATCTGGATGGTTTTTGTTGCTTTTTCTTTCATAATCACCCTGACTAGAGCCTCTAGTAAAATGTGGGGAAAAAAATGGTGAAAGCAGACATTGCCGTGTTGGTCTTGGTCTTCAGCAGTATTTTACATTAAGTATGATGTTAGCTGTGAGATTTCTGTACATGTGTTTTATTAAGATGAGGATATTTCTTTCTAGCCCTAGTTTCTTGAATGTTTTCTATCATGAAAATATGTTGGCATTTGTCCAAAGCTTTTTCTTCGTGTATTGAAATGCCATGTTGTCTTGTCCTTTGTTCTACTGCATTGATTGATTTGGGGACGTTTAACACTGAAATCCCATTAGGTACAGTTCATAATCCCCTTATGTTACTGGATTAGGTGTGTGCTGGGATTTCACTGGCGATATTCGCACCTGTATTCCTAAAGAGTATTAGCCTGTCGCTTTCTTTTCTTGTGACGTCTGTCTGCTTTATTTATGATATCTGGTTGATAAGCCTAATATCCGTGCTCCTTACAGAGAGATTATATGAACTGCCTCCCTTTGTATCAGCCATACATTACTGTTCCTTTCTGCGTCTCACGTATTTGTTTAAACTGTACATTTTAACTAATACAATGGGACAACTCTGGAAATCAGATTACCCCGCACTTTTCCAAGCTACTGCTGTAAAGTCTGGGTTCTTTGCTGTGTGTGGCCTCTGAAGTCTCTCCTCGGTGAGTTGAGTTGTCAGCCAATGATTGCACGCAGCTTCAGTGATGCTGCCATCCACTGTGTGTCCTGGCTCTTGCTGATGGGCTCTGTGTGTCTTTGGGGCACACTTTCCATCCCTTGGTGGGCGGTTTACAACTCGGCCTCAGCCCTCACTTCCTGCTGCACAGAGCCTCAAGGTCAGTCAAGGTGGGAAGACGGGGCCCTTCTTAGATCTTTCCTGGGCGTGTGCACAGGCCTTCCAGATGCCAGGACTGTGTCTAGTTTTCTAAAACATGGTTTGGGCATCTCATTCCCCCAATTTTCCTTTGAGATTTTTAACCAGGCTCCATGTCCTCTGCGTCGGGCTGCTGCAAAGTTTGACGGTCTCTGCTGATCTTGTTGTAAAGCACCCTGGGTCTGCAGCTTGTTTGTGCAGAGTGAGTTCTGAGTCGGGTCAAATGAGGACCATCCCTTTGAGTTGCGTTTCCAGTTAACTGGCAAACAGGTCAAATAGTGACAGGTTTCTAGCTGTGCAGCATGAGGGGAGCTCCAATCTCATCTGTCCCCACTGGTGGCTCCAGGCTGCTGGTTTGTATACGTACCATGGTTCTGAGGCTACTGGTTTTCACCATGCATACTGGTTAATTTTATGCCAACTTGACTGGGCCAGGAGATGCCCAAACATTTGGTCAACCATTATCCTGGGCGTGTCTGTGACGGTGTTTCTGGTGGAGATGAACGTTTGCATGGGTACCGGGAGTGAGGTCCTAACGTGGGAGGGCCTTATTCAGCCAACTGAAGACTTGCAGAGAACACAAAAGCCTGAGTAAGAGGGAACTCCTCCTGCATGAGCCAAAACACCCGTCTTTCCCTGCTTTTGGCCTTGAGCTGAAAATCTGCATTCTTGGGGCTGGGGCCTGCTGGCGTAAGCACTGGGATGTACGGTCAGCTCTCCTGGGTCTTCAGCTGGTGGAAGGAGGCTCCCGGGACCTGTCAGCCTCCATAATTGTGTGACTCAACTTCTTACAGTATGTACATTTCTGTGTACTTTAAATACAGAAACAGATGTAATGGGGGGGGGTGTGTGTGTCCTGTTGGTAGTGTTTGTCTGGAAACCTGACAAATAAAAACACCAGGGTTGCAGAGCTGTTGGTCTTCAAAGCTCCCGCAGAGCTGGGGAGAGGGAAGTGGAAATAGTGCCAGTGAGAAGGCCGCAGAGTTCTCTGTCACTGCTGAGATTCAGCTGTTTTTCTGGAACAGGTGCTCCCTGAGTTGTTGTAAGGCCCTGTTTCATTGACAAAGTTCTGAGAAGGTTGCTTTCAACACATGTCCCACTATTCTCGTTGCTTTATGGAGGAGTGGGTTTTTGGAGGTTCCTACCTCATCATTCCAGACGTGTCTCCCCGTAAATCTAATTTCTTATGCTACACTTTCCAGGAAGAGCATAGATACTGAAGTTTTGCCCTGAGTGGATTAAGGCAGAAGCCAAATGCAGGGTCTCTGAGAGTGGGGAGAATCAGAGGAGCCTGACCTGGAAGGGACTTGGACGACCCAGGAACGAGGTGACTGAGCTCAGGGCCGGTTAGTGTCTGGGGAGATACAGAAGGACCGAGTGAGGCCTGGCCCTGCATCTGGGGCACAAGAAAGAGGAGGGTGCCTGCAGGCTTGACGCTGCAAAGAGCCCCTTCAGTTGGAAAGGGAAGCTGTGTGGGCACTTGTGTCCTGGATGAGCACGGAGTGGCACGGGCCCTGCCAGGGGAGACGGCCTTGTGCAGCTCGAACTGTAGGACCTGTGCTTGCTGAGGGCTGGGCAGTGACTCGTCGGATCTGGGAGCTGTGCTGAGAGCCTACAGGTGACTCTGGGGGCATCACCTGCACTCCTCTTTAAGGGTCTGGCAAGGCAGAGGGTCCTAGGATGGGACAAGCTTCTCTGTTAATGGTAGTGAACCAGACACCAGACACGCCAGCTTGACAGGTCACAGTGATGCGAGAAGTGGAAGGGAGCAGTAGACCACCGGGGACAGGACCTTCCAACGTCGGGGTCTCCAACAAGGGGACTTGGAGGCAGAATGTGTAGGGTTCTTGGGACTCTCTGGAAGTGGGTCGGATTCCAAATGGACACGTGGCATTGGCGATTTAAGCCAACACTTCTCCAGTTACTCTGAATCAGGGTTAGCCACATTTATCCATTTGGCACTCTTGGCTGAGAGCCTGCCCCATGTTCTAGGCTCTGAACATCGAGCCATAATGGAAACTGAGACGCTCCTTGTCCTCCAGGTGGCCGCACTGTGGAGGGGACGAAAGGCGCCTGCTGGGAGCTGCTGTGTGCGGTGACGGGACGGCTGGCTGGGCAGGTCCTGCATCAGAGAGCGTGAGGGCAAAGGGATACCCAGGGGCCAGCGTGTGCACGTGGCAGCCGCAGGGAGGCCAGTGTGGGCGACAGGAGGCCCCTGCGAGAAAGGGGGGTCAGCCTCGAGGTCAGAGGGCAGTGGGCCGATGAAGTAGGGCCGCCTGGGCTATAAGAAAGACTCTGGCATTTCCTCAGAGTGGCGTTTGGAGCAGGGCGGGACATGGTGTGGCTGCTGTGTGACTAGATGGTGGGGGGTAAGAGCAGGAGCCGAAAACGTGTTCCTTTGTTTTGGTTGAGGTTCTGGGGCTGGAGTGTATCCGCGGTGGGAATCAGGCTAAGTAGCAGAGCTGGACAATAGCGGTCAGAGCCTGGGGAGTGAGCAGGCAGAGGGCTTTTTCCCAGGCCGCCCCTCCGTGAACTCAGAGACTGCGAGAGGTAGAAGGGTGAGGGAACGGAGTCTGAGGACCTGAGATAGAGCCCCGGGACCCCCGGCTCATGAATGGGAAGGCCCAAACCCTTCACATCGGGACACACACCACTGTCTACATTTGGTGCAGTTCGTGAGTGGTCAGAATTTGTGGATCGTCCATTCTCTTATGAATTTACTCTATTCACTGCTCACCACTGTGGGCTCCTCGCGGAGGAAGGGTGGGACAGTGATGTCACAGTGAGCACGACGCTTGGGACACTTCCCAAGTCCAGTTAGTGTCAACGTGCAGCTTTTTTTATGTCAGGCCAGTGGTTTAGTTGAGTCAAAGTCAAGGGTGGGTGTGAGCTTGGGTCGTGCTCAGCAGGGCACTGGGCATGAGGCTGGCGCTGTGCCCGTGGCTGTCACCACAATTGCCCCAAGAAAGGGTTTGCTGAGCCCCGCGCGGGGAGTCTCAGCCATCGTGGCAGCAGGCTAGAGAAGGGTGGCCGCCTGGGGGCCTTCCACAGGACGGGGCTGGCTCTGCTCTGAGCCCCACCAAACGGACGTACGCAGTGGTCACTCCCCACCCTGCATTCTCTTTGCTTTGTGTGCGTGTGGCTTCTGCGTCCCCCGTGCCCCTGGCACAGGCATGAACGGAGAGACCCTTAAGAAATGTGTGCCCCTGTCCTTGAATCATGCAGAAGATCATCCAGAAGGCAAAACAGGAAGCACCTTAATGGGGTGTCTCCCTACAGGCCCCCCTGCCACCTCGCCAGCATACAGCACCCGCCATGGCTCCCGCTACACCCTCCACCTACTCGGGCCTCCTGCAAGGCGCCCGGCATGACAACCCACTTCTCTCATGCTCCCTTCTCCAGGCAGCCCTCCATTCCCGCAGGGGCCCCCTCCCATGTCGTCCTTCTCTAGCTGTCCTACCCATCCTCACCCCTCTGCTCTGGGGCACGCTCCCTCCCTGTGATTTTTATGCCACCTTTTCGTAATAAGGAGTTACTTTGTGTGTTTCCTTGTTTGTTTATTTCTTCCCCCAATTAAATGTGATTTCCTCGAATTGCCTGCACTTAGCTCCTTGCCCAGCACGGGCTGGCTACAAATCAATGCTCCTTGAATAAATTAATGAATTTAGTCTGTAGATGTTTGCTCTGCCCAGCTCTGGGCCCATTTCCCTCCAGGAGAGGTCAGCACACATTTTCATCTCCACCTTCACTGCTCACCTCAGCTGTCACGCGTGAGAGCAGCCGTGGACGACACGGACATGTGAGCTGGCTGCATCTCATAGGACTTTATTTATAACCCTGAAATCAGAATCTCAGATCACTGTCCCATGTCTTAAATATTGTCATTTATAATTTATAATTTTTTCCAACCATTTAAAGATGCAAAAATAATTAAGAAAAAAATTTGCATTCATAGGAAAACAGGCGACACGCCACATTGGGTCGTTTTCTGTTGACCCCTGCCCTGCAAGGTCCACATGGGAGTGCAAAGCCGGGTCCATGGCCCTCCACTGGGCTGGGGGCAGGTGAGGCAGAGAGGAAATGGTCACAGAAGCCCTCCGACATGCTGTGCACACGACACAGTGGTACCCAGCCCAGCCAAGCTCTGGGCAGCCGAGGGAAGTCACTCCTGGACCTGCTGGACACGTCGGGATGGCTTGTCACAAGGGCAGCCCTGAGATTCCAAGAGTCCCATGCGGATGAGGGAGCGTGTGGCCAAGGGAGTGACGGACAAGGCACAGAGATGGTAATAGTACAGGGGGCAGACCACAGGGTGTTTGCTAGACAGCATGGTGGGCCCCGCGACTCCCTCCAGCGGGTGCCAGCAGCCAGGCCCGAGGGGCTGCAGGAGACTTGGGAAGTGCTCACTGTGTCACCGTGGGCCGGACCAGGGGCCTCTGCCGTCAGGTAGCGACCGAGCTGCCAGGGCCTGGGTGTATTGATTCATGGATAAATGTCAAGTGCAGGAGGCCTCTGGTGGCGTGTCCGGCCTCACCCCAGCCCCGTCTCTTTCTATCAGTGACTTGAATAAAGGTGTGACAAGTCTGCTGTCACATTTGCAGATCAAAGCTCAGAGGGATGGCTAATGTGGTGGAAGAAATACTCCGGGTACATAAAGCCTCTTGACAAGCTGGAACAATGGACTGAAGTGAACAAGATGGAATTTAGCAAGGTTAAGTGTGAAGTTCTGCTCATTGTTTTAAAAAAAAGTCACTGCAAGAGTTGGGAGAAGATGTGGCAGTCAGGGAAGTCCTGGCTGACGGGCGGTTTGGGAAGCGCGGCCCTCACGCTGGAGGGTCCAGCTGTGCGTCTGCTCGGCACACGGGCTGCCCCCCGGGGACCGAGCGCAGGGCCTGGCCCACGACAGAGCAGGCTGTGCCCGCTGTGTGCGCAGTCCTGGCAGTGCCCTGCACTCCCACTTCCTTCCAGAGGATGTTGGCTGGAGGCAGGTGTCCAGGGCAGAGTGACAGACAGGCTGCAGGTCAGATGGAAGATGCCAGGCAGTGGATGGGGGGGCCTCTCCTGAGCCCTGGGGGCGCCTCTCCAGGAAGAGACGCTCTCACTCTCCCACCACCAGGCAGAGATGACGGGGAGGCAGATTTTTGGCTGGATTTAGGGACAGACGTTCTGACAGGAGCTGTTGACCGTGGAGGGAGCTACCTCTGTCACAACTGTCCCCGTCAGCTCCTGGCCCACGGCTCTAGCGTCCATTGGTGACAGTGTCCTCGATCCATGAGTTCATTGGTGGTTGCAATAGGATGACTTTGTAATTCTAGCATTCATTCTTTCTTAATTTATAACCTGGCATATTTCTATAAAGAACTTTTTCATCAACTCTTTTTACCCTGGAATATACTTTCTACGGGGAAAGCAAAGTCACTTTTGATTCTTTCCTCTTCCCTTCCCCCAGTTTTCAGAGGAATGAGTGGTTACCTCAGCACCCTACGATGGTGAGTTTCGTTGTGTTCAAGTGTCCTTATAAATTAGGAATCTTCTCTGATACCAGCCACAGTCGTGTTGGTGCTCAGACGTCCTCCTTCAGCCTCACACATCCACAGTGACCGCTGCGAGCTTCTTCAGTTTCTGGCCTAGAAATGCCCCCCAGGCTTCTCTCGCCACCTTCTTGCCTGAACACTGGACTTGGCGGTTGTTCGGAGAAGCCCCGATTCCTTCCAGGGAAATTGTGTTTAGAGAACATAGTCCAGGCCCGAGGGTGCTCACAGCTCAAGACACGCAGTGCTTCTGGGCATTTGCAGGAGACCGAGCCAGGAAAGACAGATGCAATGCGTCTTTAAGGAGAAAAACGTCATCCCTTTATAGGATTTCCAGTTCAGATGTAAGACTACTGGGTTTCCCTGGAACTTCTTTTGTGTCGTCCTTGCCTCTGCTTTGTTTTATGCTGGAAATCTCGGCCTGAGGTCAGCACTGTCATCGCTGCTTGTTTCTCTCATACAACTACGCATAAGACAGTTTAAAAGTAACATATTACTTCCAACGAGACTTCTGAATGCAGTTCTTTTTTATTTAAGATATATTCCTGTGGGGAGGAAGAGTCAAAACACAAAATTTAAAGTCAATTGTAACAGTTGTTTCTGTGGGTGTGTACACCAAGCCCTTAAAATAGTTTATTTCAGCTTGTTTTCAAATTTCATGGTTTCACATTCTCTTTGATTTAATCTTTAAGAATTATCTAAAGATTTTTATGGTTTCAAAATCAAATATTTATAAAGAAAACTTTTTTCGGAGCGTCTCACTTTTCTCTTGCTGCAACCCTCCCTCCCCCATAAGTAGCCATTTAAATTCATTCTTATTTATTATTTCACTTGTTTTCTTCCATTTTTCAATTTTACAGGGAATAAAGAACATTTTTAGAGCGTTGTTCTTTCTTTGTGTCTTCACTTTAGTTTAATAATGTATCTCGGCAGTGACTCCCTGTTATGCAGAGAATTCTGTCTTAACCCCACCTGCCCTGTGCTGCGTGCAGGTACCGAAGTTGATAGCACAAATCCCTGTCCGTGGGCGTTTTACTGCTTCCAGCCTTTTCCCGCTGTTAGTAATACCTCCCTGAACGATTAGCAGCTGTCTGTGAGAGGAGGGCATGCCGTAATTTATATTTTAAACTGTTACTCTGCTTGTTTGTGGTGTTTACATTGGGGGTGACTCAGAAACAGGAAGACCACTTGGGAAGCTGCTGCCGGAGTCCAAGAAGGATGGCAGTGGGCCCCGGTGGTGGCGGTGGCGCGGGAGCACTACGTCCACGTTGCCGTGACGTGTGACGGGAAGGATCCGCCAGCTCAGTCATGCTGTAGGACGACGGCTGTGTGGGAGAGAAAATGCCACATTTGCTTCTCGCGGCCAGGCCCTTTCAAAGGCCTCCACTGGTGCTCTTCCCAGTCCCTTGTCCTGGCTTCCGGCCATGTCAGGGGACAGTGCCCAGCCGCGGGGCAGAGCCCTCCTCTCCACTCCTTCTCTCCTCTGAGCCCAGGCCTGAATCTGTCAGCTGGCTGTCGCGACCAGAGACAGTTAAGGGAGAGAGGACCTGTGTCCACGCTGAATGTAACTTTTACATTAAACACAATGCTTGACAACTGGGCGTGAAGGAGCCCAGGTGGGGACATCACCCTGTCTGCTGATAGACAAGTGCACCCCAGAACCAAAGGAGGTCCAAGGACCTCCTGCTGTCTGCCCACGGTGGACACGGCGGGCTGGATGCCGTTCCTCACCACCCCTCCCCCCACTATTCAGGTCCTGTTCTCACGGCGTATTGACACTTCGCTGACAGAATTAATCTCTCTGTCTATTTCCTTTTAAGCTGACTAAAAGCAGAGGTGACCTGGGCCCTACCCCCAAATCACCGCCTGGAAGGCCCCACACGAGAAAGAAGCTTCTGTTGCATTATCCGACTGATGTTTTGGGATTTCTTTCTTAAACCAGCGTGTGTTACCCTCACTGACACAGAACAGGCTTGCTTATCAGAGCTGCAGTCCGATGTGACGCTCCTGACGTTAACAAACCGCCTGCACACGTGGACACGTCCCATCACCCACGGCCCCACTGGCGGCAACTCCCCGTTTCCTGGGCCCATCCCCCAGCACCTGCGGGGCAGGCTGGGTGTCTCCAGCTCTCAGCGTAGCACGTGCACCCAGTTGCTCCAGAAAAAAGAGAAAGAATAAAGTGAATAAACGTAAGGGATGACACATTAGAATAATATCATCTGTCAGAGATTATTTTTTAAATAAGTTGATAGAAATAAAAATGAATCTAACAGACACAGGCTTCTGCCTGAAAACACACACACACACACACACACACACACACACACACACGGGTTCCTAAGAGAAGCCTGGGGAGAAAACAGCTCTAAACCCAGCCACTGTCCCAGGAAGGACCTTTCCAGCTCTGACATGGAAGCAACTTGAAAAGGGGGCCTAATGGGGGCTCGGGACAGGCCGGAGGCGGCTGAGACAGAAGCCAGGTGGTGCAGGCGGCCACTAAGGAAGGGAGGAAGGGCCGGCGGGCACCGGGCCTGAGGACCTGCTCTCTCTCCCACCTCCCGCGATGAGAAAGACTGTGCAGTGGGCGTCCCACAGCTGCCCACCACCTCGTGGCCTCTTCTCCCTGCGGTGCCCATGGAGGGACCTGTGGGCTGGCGCCTGCCACAGTCCTTCTCCGGGCGCCCTGTGTGATTCGGCCTGAGCTATGGTGCTCAGATTACTTTTCTGTTCTTGTAGGCTAACCCAGGAGGCATGGGAAAGGGACCCTGGGGAGGAAGGAGCAGAGTTTGCCAATGAGAAGACAGCAAATGACTCGCCCTGGGTCTTGGGGTAAAGCCGCAGCCCCAATTCAGGTCACCATAAACACACGAGTGCACAAACAGAAGACACTGCTTTGGGCACCCAGAATTATAACCCAGCGTTTGCTGTGTACACACTGAGTGCCCACGAGCAGTGCATGGTGCTTTCACTCCCTTTTCCAGAAGAGGAAACTGAGGCAGGAGCAGTGACTTGCTTTGCCCGCGACCTGGCGTGTGTGCTCCTCGTCTGCTCTGGCTGGCACCCCATTGCTGGGATCCTGCTTGTTGGGGAAAGGACTGAGTCATCTCGGGGAATCTGAGTGGGAGAATTTAGCTGCTCACGGCGCCAGACTTGTGACATGTGATAAAACAAAACCAAACAAAGCGAGCCCTCAGATGGTCTGATTTGTGGTTTAATTATGTGCCTTTGGAGATGATTCCGGCACTTAGGAACGAGCCTGCGGCACCGGCTGCCGTGACTGCCCTCGGCTTCCAGGGTTCTGTGCGTGCTCCCTGGGCGTCCTCCCCTCTCCCCCGACAGCCACCAGCCAACACGCTCAGCCCCCGCCTGCATGGCCAGTGCCCACGACTGCAGGTAGTAGTTCCCCAAAAGTGACCCTGCAGGTGCCCCTGAACATAGCCCTGCAGTGGCTGCAGCAAGGGACTTCAGATGGTCAGGGCTTTCAGAGGACCTCAGCTGCACTGGCCGCTCCGGACTCTGTGACTGGGCCAGCGTCAGGACGGTGGACGGCTCCTGGGACGGCGAGGAGGGTGGCGACCTCCAGTCTGGGAGAAATTTAGGCCCGAAAGCTGGACTCCCGGCCAAAGACCATGCTCCCTGAGGCGGAGACGCTGGCAGGGGCTGGGTGTCGGGCCCCTGTGTGTTGTGGACCTCCATGTGATTCACAGTCTGAATGAGCTCCTTAGCAGGCACACAGCCCTACACCGCCTCCCTTTCCTCAACCTGCATCCCCAAACGTCTGACCCCTCCAGGCTGCTTCCCTCCCCGGCCCCACCAACCTGCGTGCGCTGTGTTCTCCGGGAAGCACCCTGTGCTCTGCTCTCAGCCTAAGGCACCCGACCCTCTTCCTAGCCACCAGCTCCAAGGGAGCCCAGCGCAGCCTCACCTGCCCCAAAAGCCTCTCCCAGCCCCTCTTTGGTGCCTTGAGTATGGCTGTATCTGGACCCTCATATCCCTGTGCAGGTGGGAGCTAAGAAGCAGCTGGACACCCACGGCCATGGTTTGTACTTCCCTCAGCCCTATGGAGCAAAGAGGACAGGGACCATTTCCCAGGTATGTGTACTGGAGGACACTGACATCTGGGAGGTAAGTGCCCACACCACCCAGCTAGATTTTAGCTCTCCTCTAATCCATGTGCCCCTCAAACACCAGCGAGAAGCCCTGGCTGCTCCTGCCGGAAGGGGGGTAGTGGGGAGAGGGCCAGTGTGAGTCCCCCGAGGCTCACACCATCTTCAAGGAGACAAGGCCAGGAAATGAGAGGAATAAACACCAGCACAACCCTTCAGCTGCCCTAAAACTGACGAGTAACGGCCAGGACACTGCTGACCTCAGGTCAGTCATTCTCAGAACTTTTAGTCTTAGGAACCCTTCTATTCTTAAAAATTATTGAGGACCCAAAGAACTTGTGTCCCCCCCTAGTCATAGCTGTCAGTATTTTCCACGTGAGAAATTAACACCGAGGGATGGTGACAATGTTTGTGTATTTATTCATGTAAAAAACGCAATAAGCTCATTACGTGTAAACAGAAATGACTTATTTTTCAAGAAAGAGAAATGTTTTCTGAAACACAGCAGAAGTCAGTGAGAAGAGTGTCATCGTTTTGTGTTTCTGCAAATCTCCGTCGTGTCTGGTTTAACAGGACACTGATGGGCTCTGGGGTGCAATTCCGCGTTCACACCATTGCAACAAGTCATTTTGGGGGACGCATATAAAGAAAATTAGGCCTCACACATACATAGATGTAGTTACAGAATGTGGGAGTATTTTACTAGATTGTTCAGAGAGCGATGGGCGTCCCTTTCTGATCTACAAGCTTAGCGAGTTCTATAAAGTAGACTCTGACTGCGTCAGTGCCCTTCACGTTCGGCTCCATTCGGGAAAATCCCAACATGGATCTAATTCTGAATGATCCTTTACACACTCATGATCTCATACCATCACACGTTGGCTCTTTGGGAAATCCTTTTCACTGAGTTATGAACACCTTCCAAATACGAACACATTACCTTACCAACACCAGGAAATCACATTCTTTAACGTCACCCCTTATGCCATCAGAAAAGGGTTTAAATACTGGGACACTGTCACCCTCCCAAGGACAGACGCGAGTTTCCCGAAATTCTAATATTTCTTGATCTCTCCAATTTGGTCACTGCTCAGAAGCACTGCCAGCTGTTTCCTTTGAAATGATAGGTTTGCTTTGTTCATTTTTCTGAAAACGCCTGCCAATGTCCAGTCTGAATAACCACAGTCTGCATTTCAGACGTTCCTTCAAAAATGCTGTTCTCTGAAGAAAATGGTTAGTTCAGCTTGTAACTCAAACAGTTTCACAGTGCTTTCCCTGGGGCACCCTCGAGGGTGTCCAGCAGCTCTTTGAGAAGGAGTATGGGCTCAGGCTGAGGGGTCTGCAGAGTGCAGAGTCGAGTCTCCGGCCTGGGGTAGAGGGAAGAGCTGTGGGCCCAGGTAACAGGGTTCCCTCCCTGCTGTGGCCAGGCCTCTCCCACCTGTACTGGAGGAGGAAGCCCTCTGCTGACGCCTCCAGTGTGGCCTGGTCAGCATTTACGCCTGGCTTTGCCCCTTCTCATTTTGGCCAGAGGCAGGGGCCAAACCTGCTGAAGGTTGAGTCTGACTCAGCCTACAGGCTCCAAGCTTCCCTCCAGTTCAACCTTTGCTCCCACCATGCTTGACCTGGGGCAAAGCCAGTCTCCAACATGTCAGTGAAACTGAAATGTGAAACTTGGGTGTTTGTCAACAACCACTGGCGGGCAGCTTGACCTGTCAGGACCTGGGGGTGGGCAATTGGGAGGGCCCTGGAAGGGACGTGGGTGTTGACCTCGGACCTGGGTTCCTGGCTCTGTCACTTCCCGCCACTCTGAGGTCTGAACCTGCTCTTGTGTCTCCGATACACATACGCTCAGGCTTGTCTCTGAGGGTGGTTGTGTGAGGGGTAATCCATGTCCAGTCTCTCCGAGCAGAATGCCCGGTCTATGGCACTCGTTCAGTTGTGTCCAACTCCAGCTGTGAAGAGTTCTTATTTTAACATGAGCTTTGTGGTTTACTCTGTGCAGTGTGGGAAAGATGTCCGTATCCAACTCCACTGCTCATCCCCACTGTTTATTTCAGCGCAGAGAGAGTCTATGATGACCATGGTTTATTTTGTGTTTTCCCCCCACATGTACTTACTTGATGCATTCCCTTTGAACAATTGAGATCCATTTGGTTTAGGGCCAAATAATAACTCAGCTGAAACAGAACGTGCTTTTAACATCACTCGATGTCCAGCGACACAACTTGAGCTCAATTAAGCTGCGTCTAGGCCGCCTTTCTGTGTGTGTCATAATGGAAAGTGGAGTAAATGAAAAAGCAATCAGTATAAATATGTAAAATGGACATACTCATAATCATCAGGTCATTTCTGGAAATTAAAAAGCAGGCACACAGGGCCAGCGGTTCCTGTGACACATTGTGGGACCCCGCAGACTAGGGTGCGTGCTAATTAAAGCTGCACAATAAGGGGATCGATAGAGTTTGATTACCTGGCTGCCTCTGGAAGTGGGAGCACATTGCCCCCATGACAATGGTTAATTTTCTTTTGGGAGTTCAAAGGTATAGTGACCGGGGCTTTTATTGATAAATTGTCAGACGTCTAGCTGCACATTAATTTCCACTGGCCATCTCAGGCAAGGTGCGAGTCAGTGCACAGCCGTGGTAGAATTGAATGCATTTTTCATCATCTGTGAATGTGGAAGACAAAGGTCTCGGCGACCTTAATAAGAAGGAGAGGGTCTTCCCGGCAGCCCTGTCTTTCTCGGTCAGCACAGGCACAAAGCCTGGCATGTTTGAAGGTCCAGCTGCCATTATCAATCCATTATTAGAGAGGGAGTTTCTTCACCTCTCCTCTCACACTCCGCGTTACGGGTTGAATTGTATCCCCAAAATGACGTGATGGAGTCCTACCCCCAGGACTGTGAATGGGACCTTATTTGGCAACAGGGTTTTTGCAGGTGTGACCCTATTAAGACGACGTCACTCTGGGGTAGGTTGGGCTCCAATCCAATGACTGGGGTCCTCAGAAGAGACGAGAGAGAGACGCGCACAGAGGGAACACTCTGCAAGCCGTCACGGAGGAGAAAGGCGTCAGGACACAGGTGGAAACTGTAGAGATGCATCCACAAGCCAAGGAGCCCCGGGGCCCCGGGAGCTGGAAGGGCAACACCTTAGAGGGAACGCTGCCCTTCCACACCTTGATGTCGGACTTCCAGCCTCCAGATCTGTGAAAACATAAATTTATGGTGTTTGAACCCCCCAGTTTGTGACACTTTGAGCTGGAAGCGCGCACACACACACACACACACACACACACACGAGCATTTGTACATCTAACGTTCAGGTCCCAGTACTTGTCCCCAGTCCGCTGTGTGTACGTCTCAGGGACAAGTTCTTTGCAAGGGCGCTTACCCTTGGCACCCCCGTACCAGTTCAGGCTGCGGCTCCGAACGGAGGCCCGAATGTGGACAGGGGAATGGCATCTTCCACCCACAGGACAGTACTCGGCAGGATGAGGGGACCAGATGCCCCTGAAAGGCCCCCTAACCTGGCTGCCTCCAAAACACCATGGAAAGTAGCCACGTAATGTTGGGTGCTGAGAGCCCGACCACGCCGGCATAAAGCTGGGCTGCGAGATGTGGGAGTGGTCAGCCGACCCTTCTGAACTGTGTGTCCCCCGCTGCCCCAGGGAGAGATCCTCCTCCCGTCCTTTCCTGTCCCAGGGGAATGTCAGGAGAACAAACGAGTCATTTCTGTAAAAGCACCTGGAGTGCCGCAAGCGTCCACGTTAGCACTACCGGACTAGATGTTTCTTTTTACCTCTGGCTAATAGCTATAACCTGTTTCTCCAGCATGTGAAGACGTCAAGCTTTTACACCCTGCTCCCAAGGCAGGGAGTCCTCCGCTTGTCCTTCTCCGCCGGGGTGGAGGTCCAAGCAGCAGAGTCCGGCCCCGACTTCACAGGGGCTCACCCAGGAGGCACCTGGTCAGACTGTGCTGCCCGCCTGCCATCCTGGGGCACGGTCACCTGTCCCGTCCCTCAGGAAACCTGCCTTGTGGCGAGGAGCACACCTTCCCTCTTTGGGAGCTCATGCTCCTTCATGTTGCTTATGCAGAGAACTCAATTTTTGTCAGAGGAATAAAGGCATAGATGAAGCAAGCTGGGAACAAGAGTCTTCCTCTGTGAATCAGGAATATTTTTACTGTGTGGGATTCATCAGCGACAGAAACTCTGTGTGAAGCAACCACCCACCTGCCCGGCTCCGTGTTGGGTACAGGAATCCAGAGGCAGATAAAACACCGTGCTGGCCTCTGAAGGCCTCAGAGTCTGGCTGGGGAAATAGATGATTAGACAGACTCAGTTAGCAGGCACTGCGATAAAATGCGGAGATGGGAAGACATAACTTAAACGTAAGAGGAAAAGGCGCTGCCTGTGAAGAGCTAAGTCACTGAATCATCTTCTGGTTGGAGAAGGAAGAGTCTCCAGGCCCCCGAAGCTCAGCATTTTGACGCTGGGACACGCCGTCTAAAAAGACGTGTCTGTGCGAATCGGGGCCGACACGGGGGCCCTGGTGGCCAAGGGTGGCACAACCTTGAAGGCACAGAAGCCAGCAGCCCAGGCCTGCCGCCAGCTGGGCCTCGCTGTCTGCTGCCTGCGGCGGAGGGCCACCCGCCCACACCAGGCCCGCCTCCCGCCGTGCCCTGATCCCACGTCTTCTAGCGGCCTTCCCAGCGTTAGGTGAGCCATGCAGGCGCTTCAGCTGTGTGTGAGCCCGCACCCTGGCAGGAAAGCACAGTGGCCGGGCCCCCGGGGGCATTCTTTTATTTTGCTGTGGCCCACATGAGATCTGTCACTGAGGATCTGCTTGGGGAGGGGGCTAATCCTCTAGGACCACGCGTGCCGGCCAATTTGGGGGCAGAACAGAGTGCGTGCGTTGTGTGTGCCGCCTGTGCCGTGGCCCCTTTCCCACAGTCTTGACTCCCCTTGAGACCCTGTGCTTGGGGCTCCCGAGGGGTGGAGCTTAGGACACCATCCGTCTTGACCACCCACGCTGTGGGGCAAGTGGGTGACATCAAGCTGAGGGACCTTCTGGCTATTTGTCCAGTGCTTGACCCTTGGACTCAGGCCGACCAATGTGCTTTGACACAAGCATACACACAGAATGGAAACACGGGTTCTGCTCCCAGCTCTTGCTGAAGCAGCTCCCTTTCCTCCCTTTATCTACTCGCATCCTGTCTGGTCTCCCCAGTTCCAAGTGCTTGGCTCCAGGCACAGTCATGACCCCAGCTTCACCCCCGGACAGGCTCCTACCCAGAACCGACTCACCTTCCAGGCAGGTCCTGGCTCGGTCCCCGTTCTGCAAGCCCCTGGTGGTTCCGCAGCAACATTTAGTGTTCTGGTCATTGTCACCGTCATTCCACCACCACCAATTCTGAGTGGCAGTGATGCCACTTCATACGTGTCATTCTAACACTTAAAGCTGCTCTACAAAACGTGTGTATTTATTCCCATTTTACAGGTGAAGACACTGAGGACCTAGGAGGACGATAGGGGTTTGCGCAGGGCCACTTCGAGCTGGATTTTGAACCCAGGTTGGTCAGGAGCAAAGCCTACGCTCCTTGTACTGTGCCATGATACTCCCATTTCATTCATTCATTCATTCATTCATTCATTCATTCAATCATTCACAAATAATTATGCTGAATACTCTGAGGAGGAATTCAGGTCTGGTCCTTGCATTCATGAAGTTTACAAAATGGTGAGTCTTGCTTGTAACTGTTTAGTTATCTATTTCCCCACCTTCCACTAGATGGCTTTTCCAAGGCAGAGATGGATGTACTTACATTCCCAAATACCCTGGAAAGATACAAAAGAATTCTAAGTAAATCTTTGTTGTTTGGATTTATGGACGGTTATGGTGGATAGAAGGATGAGTGGGTGGGTGGGTGGGTGGGTGGGTGGATGGGTGGGTGGGTGGGTATGTTGGTGGACGACTAGATGAATGGATGGATGGGTGGATGGGTGAGTGAATGACGAAATCCAGAAGCTGGAAGAGACCCTAGTGGGCCTTTACTCTAATCCTTTGGGTGCTGTGTTTTCTGCTTGTTCACGCAGCCCCTTCTTGAGCACTTTAAGGAACAGGGAGCTAACTGCTCCGTGAGAAAACGCGTTGCGTGGTGGACACGTGGTGGCTGTCGCTAAGTTATTTATATACATGACTTGTGCTTACGTGTGACCCTGGGTCTAGTGTTTATACGTGACTTGTGCTTACGTGTGACCCTGGGTCTAGTGTTTATACGTGACTTGTGCTTACGTGTGACCCTGGGTCTAGTGTTTATACGGGACTTGTGCTTACGTGTGACCCTGGGTCTAGTGTTTATACGTGACTTGTGCTTACGTGTACTCTGCGTCTAGTGCGTACGCATAGCAGGAAGGACACCATCTCGGTTCCACGGGAGACCCCCTACTGCCCCGCCCCTCCCCCTGCTGGCAGAGGAGCCCCAGTTTTCGGCCCCATGGCAGCTCATGGATTCAGGAGAGGAGTCAAATTCAGGCTCAGGTCGTCCGGGCTGAAGACACAGAAACGTGAATGTTGGTTATGATGTATTTTCCCCTCCAGCTGCCATGAACGGACGTGCACACAGATGTCCGCCCTGACCAGTGTCCCGTCTCTGCTAAGACGTCCTTCCTTTTCTCCTGACTGTCCCCTTCACAGTGACACACCTGTGATCCGTTTCCCTCTTCACAGCAAGGAGGCGGTGACAACGCCATCTGACTCGGCAAACGACAGCAGGGTGCCCTATATGTCTCTAGTCGAATTATACTAAGGTTGGATCCTGTTCACCCGAAATCCATTTTAACTGGTTGTCATGTGTTTCCCTGGCAAATAATGGAGGGAGGAGCGGGCTGCTGAATCCTGAGGGCAGGGCTTTTCCTCGGTAGAGCGCTCACCTGCTCGTCTTCAGGCTGAGCAAAGCCATCCCGGGCTGGTGACGCTGCAGGGGTGTGTCCGTGTAGGGCCTGCATGCGAGGCTGGCCAGCCGGCTGCCTTACACCAGCTCCTGGGTCTGCCCTGCCCCAGTCACCGCTTGACATCCAAGTGCCTTCTGATGCTGGAATTGCTAGGGCAAGCCTGGCCTGTGTCACCTGGCAGTGGCAGGGGTCCCTGGTGCCACAAGACCCAGGACAGACTTCTCCGCTTTCAGAATATGGCCTCAGCCTCCTGTTTAACCACCCCAGCTCTAGACTGCTGTCCTGCCCTAGTCCCATCACTCTCTGGCCAAGTCACTTTAGGGAACAGGACAGCATATCGTCACAACCTGTCCAGGGATACAGCCAGACATCTCTGAGAAATCTGGGCTGCCAGGGTGATCTGATTAGGCAAGATGGATAGCCCCAGCGGTGCCTTCCGGCTGCCCCCCAGCTCTCCGCTGACCACCCCCAGGCCTGCTGCGTTACAGGCATTGCGGTCCCAGTGCCAGAGTCAGGGTAATTGGGAAGAGCAGCAGACACGGTCGGCAGAGAGTCAGAGCTGCGTGTCCTCCCCTCCTCGTTAGAGCCCGAAGAAGGTGTTAACTCTGCAGAGAAACTGGTAATTGCCTGGGGCGAGCACAGAGCCGAGGGCTCCAGGAAGGGCCCCTGCTCGGCCACGGGGAGGGTGGCCCCCAGTGTGCACGGAGCTGGACCTCGGAGGCAGCTGACCTGGACACCACGCGGGCGGCACAGGGCTTTAGGGACACCTCCTCTGTGCCTCAGTTTCTTCATCTGTAAAGGGGGACAGTAACAACACTTTCCCCAAAGTGCAGGGGATTGGGTTAGGGGATGACCTAAGTGAAATGTGTGGTGGCAGCAGCAGGGGCACTCGAGCACGAAGCGGGGATGTACTCCGGTGTCTACTGTAAAGTTAGGGTTTGGGCGTGAGTCAGGAAGCCGAATGCCGCCACCCTAATCCCTTCCCCCTCCTGCCAAAACCTCAGCACCCTGGCTTCGCCCAGCGGCGGGCGGTCAAGGAGCACCTCCCTGTGTGGGGCGGGGGGCCTGCTCGGCAGCGTTGTCTGCAGAAAACTGAGCAGCAGGGACACAAGCCAGGAAGAGTCAGGGGCCTTTCAGCGTCACTTTCACCGCCAATTCTAAACACTGTCAGTGACAAAGTGTCCTCCCCCCCCAGAAATACCTTTCGCTGGCCTAGATTCTAAACGATTGCTCTGGTTGCTTGTGCGTTTCAATTACACGTACACACACATACCTGTATATACCCGTAAACTTCAAATTTGCTTATGTTTATGACTCAGCCTTTAATGATAGCGCTGCATGCTGCATGAAGTTTGATTTTCAAAACTCCCAGGTGTAGAGTTGGCCCCGGCACAACTGGCCGCATCCACATGATCCCTTTCGAGCCGTCATCACGACAGGGTGGGATGGTGCCCGCTCCCCTCGGCCAGCCTGTGCCCCCCACACCCCCCACGCCCGCTTACATCGGCAGCAGACGAAACAAGGGGCAACAGCACAGTGTGTGTACAGGGGAGACCCAGAGGAAGGCCCCTCGGTCCTGCCGTCCCGGGTGCCCACCTGCCATCCGCAGATGCATTTAGAACTTAACACGAGCCAGGCTGCACACAGCACGGGGTGAGGTTTCCGTCTGGTACCTACAATGTTTATTTCACATGTGAACTATTTTACTGAGCTCGGGTATCATTGAAATGGAAATTGGTTCTTTTAAAATTGTTAATTGTTTAGAACTAATGAATGGATCAAGATTATAATGTGATTGCAATTAATAATAATTCTGGAGATTAGGGTGGGGTGGTTGAAATGACCCACTCTGGCGTCAATCTGTCAGGCATGGAGGGCCGGCTGTCAGTTTTACCCTGGGGTTCGGGTCCCTAAGGGTGAGCAGCTTTTCTGTCACCCAAAATGGTAGAGCAGCTGCTTATGTCACAAGATATATGCATGATACCTACAATTGTCATCAGACCCTCAAAAGTGCATTTTCTCAAAAGCGATGGAAAACCAGAAGTGCGTAAGGGAGCTGGGACTTGTGCCAGGGGCCTGCACAGAGGGCACCGGCCAGTAGGCCTTGCCTCCCAGCAAGACACAAGCTGGGTCAGCGGGTGTTCAAGGGGCTTTGTTCCCAGAGAGCCGTGCAGAGCATGGGGACAGACGTCCGTGTGCTTGCTGAGGTTGGGTTTAAGCTAAGTTTGCCACACAAAACACGGGATGACCCGTTAAATTCGAATTTCAGTTAAACAATGAACATTTAAAGTATAACACTGTCCCATGTAGTATTTGGGACTTCATTATGAACTGAGTTTTGTCCCCAAAATTCCTAGGCTGAAGCCCTAACCCCCAGCGTGACTGTATTTGGAGATAGGGCCTTAAAGAAGTGATCAAGGTCCAAGGAGGTCATGAGGGTGGGGCCCGGAGCTGAGGGGATTAGTGTCCTTATGAGAAGAGACACCAGAGAGCCCTGTGCGTGCAGACACCAGGTCATGTAAGGACAGCAAGATGGCGGCCCGCGACAGGCCAGGAGAAAAGGCCTCAGAACTGAGGCAGCCCTGCCAGCGCTTTGATGTTGACTTCCAGCCTCCAGAACAGGGAGACAAGAGACGTCTGTGGTTGAAGCCACCAGTGTGTGGTACTCGTTTCAGCCACCCGAACTCACTGATCACAGTGGTGATTGCCGGGAGCTAAATGAAGCTCAGGCCTGGGGAGCAGCCACCCAGGCCTTTCCCTCCAGAGCTCTGTGCGGCTGTCTACAGGCAAAGCACGTTCACTTTTTAACATGGTGACCTTGCCCGAGAGGGAGTGCATACGGGCCAGCAGCAGCAAGCTCACAATGGATGGTGTGACGTGCTGCATGGGGACCCCTCAAAAGGTAGCTACACTTCCTAACCCCAGAACCTGTGATGGTGACCACATTTGGGTAAGAGCTCTTTGAAGATATGATTAGTTCAGAATCTCGAAATGAGACCATCCTGTAATAGAGTGAAGCCTTAATTCAATGACAGCATCCCAAGAAGACAGAAGAGATGAGGCACATGGGGATGGGCCACGTGAAGACAGAGGCAGAGAGCAAAGGGATTCGGCCACAAGCCAGGGAGCCGCCAGGATCGGGGAGAGCCTGTGGAGGGAACGTGGCCCTGCCCACACCTCGACTTTGGACTTCTCGCCTCTGGGACCTCGAGAGAAAGGTTTCTGTTGTTTTAAGCTACCATGCTTGTGGTTCTTTGTTACAGCAACCACAGGAAACTAATACAGATGACAAATATAGAACTGTAGGCGTTTGTATGCTCTCTTGACAAGAAATGGAGACTCTGAGTGCAGTCTGGTTAACAGAAAAAGAATGAGAAGGAAACCAGAACTTAGTGGGCAGTCCTAGAAAGAGGTGCCAACAGAGGGTAATGGCTTTCCCGGCCAGCCCGGCCAGAAGCTGGCGTGCCCTGAATGGGCATTTTCATGCTATTCCAGAAAATACACACGGACAGAAACGGTCACATTTTCATGAGCTGGAGGTTGAGGCTTCTGTTCCAGATGATGAATCAGACTTTATTTGCCTCCCAGAGATGGCGTGTCTGTAGTTTTGGAAGTGGCCTCATAGTTTATGTACCATCTGCTTCATTTTTATTAGTGGACAGATCAAGTTGGCAGCTAAAAAGGAGAGGGAAGGGACCCAGAAGAAGGAATCCAGACATTCCGATGTTTGATTCTAGGGGATGGTTGTGATGTTTGCCACCATATTCCTGCCCTGGGAGTGACGGCCTCCTTTCCAACAACCCCCCAGCCCTCGGGGTGGGGAGGGCTCCCCCAACTCACCCTAATGTCCAGAATTATTTTTAATTGCAATCACATTATAACCTTGATCCATTCATTAGTTCTAAACAACAACAGCCCTCCCACCCTCGCCACCATCTCTCGCCCTGAGCCCCAGGTGGGGTCGGCCTGCAAAGGTGGGATCTTCAAACGTCACACCACAGTCACATGCCTTCCGATGGATGTTAGGGTGCTGGTGGGTTTCTCAGCTCTTTCCTTCTGTGGCTAGAAAATGTAGACACAGTATTAAGCTAAACAAATGTGAACATTTGCCCTGTGTGGCCCGTTTTCTCATAGGACACGTTCTAGAGACGTGACCACCTGGGCATATTTGGGCACAGGTCTGTGTGTTTGTGATGACAGACTGAAAACCATCTAGTGAGTAGGAAGTTTGACATCATCAACTGGAAGATTCCAGAGACGTGGAAATGAGCGCTCCATGACTTTATTCTTTTTTTTCTTCTTTTTTTAAATTAAAGTTTATTGGGGTGACAATGGTTCGTAAAATTACATAGGATTCCGGTGTGCAATTCTGTATTACATCATCTCTAAATCCCATTGTGTGTTCACCACCCAGAGTCAGTTCTCCTTCCATCACCATATATTGGATCCCTTTTACCCCCATCTACTTTTATTCGTGAAGAAACCCACAGCTTTCGTTCTTTGGACGGGTGCTGGGCATGCTGCCTGGGGATAGGGGCCATCCTCCCTCTCTAGGCTCTGAGCTGGGAGACAGCAGTCCGGCCCTTGAAGTTCTCCAGGGCTGAGAACGTGACCAGTGGTCAGTGGGAAGACAAACGGGGCCTTAGGAGACCCCACCTGGCCGGTGCAGCAGCTCCAGGTGGCCTCGCAGAGCCGGGAGGAGGCAGTGGCACCTTTGTCA
This sequence comes from Rhinolophus hipposideros, assembly GCF_964194185.1. Taxonomy (NCBI): domain Eukaryota; kingdom Metazoa; phylum Chordata; class Mammalia; order Chiroptera; family Rhinolophidae; genus Rhinolophus; species Rhinolophus hipposideros. The sequence goes on from NC_138055.1 coordinate 1,827,835, forward strand.
GTTCTTCCGATGCTGGGACAGTTGGGTCCCACAGGAGTGCGGAGCCCCCAGCCTCAGCTCCAGCACAACACCCATGGGTCAAGGGCGGTTAGAGGTTGTATGAGATTCCTCAGCTTCTGTGACAAATCTCCATGAGCTGGGTGGCTTCACAACACACATGCATCTGCCCACCGTGTGAGGTGTGACCTCCACTTCCCAGGGTGTCTCAGGCTGCGGCTCTCCTGGCCGCTCTGGGTAAGAATCTGCTCCCTGGCCTTTTCCAGCTTCTCAGCCCGTGTTGCTTGGCCCCTGGCCTCTTCCATCCCCAGGCCAGCAGTGCCCCCTCTTGCTTCCGTTGTCCTACGGCCTTCTCTTCCACAGCCCAGGCTCCTCTGTGTCCCTCCCACAAGGACCCCTGTGACTGCACTTAGGGTCCCCCTGGGTACTCGGGCCACCTGCCCATCTCCAGGTCCTTTGTGTATTCACCTCTGCAAAGTCCCTTTGACCCCATGGACCAGCATTTGTGGGTTCTGGGGATCGGGCCCCGTATGTTTGAGGCCCAGCACCGATGTTCAAGGTCACCTTGAGAGCTCCCCAAGTCCTTTGTAAAAGTCCTTTCCTGAAGAAACAGGCGGGCGCCCACAGTCCCATAGGGGGGACACCCGTCTGCGCCCTGAGCCCCACATCAGATGCTGTCCTTCACTCAGTTGTTCAAATGCTTCCCCCTCAGCAGACGCCCCTGAGGGAGCATTTCCCAGGAACCTGATGAGTCGCCAGCACCTGAGGACCAGCTGGAGGAAGCCCTGCCCCTCAGGTGTCAGAGACATTGGCTAAGTGACAGCACGGTGAGTCACTGTGAGGAGAGGGAACGCAGTCCTGGGGCTTGGGAAGGGGCTGCCCTGAGACGGGAGCTTCCAGAAGGCGGTGACAAAGGGCACTGGCCAGGCCAAGGGGGAGGTAGGCTGGCTTCCAGCGGGACTGGGAGTGAAACGGTGGCTCCCTCAGAGACCCCCAAGTTTGCCAGAAGCGAAGGGTGCACATTCAGGGGTCTGTCTCTCAAGTGTGCGGACCCTCTCCACTGCCCACCACTCCCACCCTCGTCCCGGCCACACCTCTGCTCATGGCTCAGCTGCTCCCGCCTGGAGTCCGGAGCCCAGCCCCAGGCCCACGTCAAAGGTCCCCAGCGTGGGCCCTGCCCCACATGCAGCCCGCCATCTCCCCTAGGGACCTGTCAGGGTGACGATGGCCATACCCACTTACACTCAGGAGCACACAAGAGCCCTGCGTGCAGCAGAAGCTCTGTCCATCTCAGCCGTTTGCAAAATGCACGTGTAAAATTGCCTCTCGCGTGAGGATATTCTCAGGATCACATGGAGTGACGTTTACCAGGCCTTCAGGTGGGGAACCTGGTAGGAAGGAGTGGACCCAGGACTGGCGGGTGAGTGTGGCCGGCGTGGGGACAGGAGGGAAGGTAGACGTGGAGAGTATCATTTGTAAAGTCATTAGAATTAAATGTTCTTATCCAGTTATGAGTTGACTCTCGGTGAGACCTCAGAGAAAATTAATTAACCTCTTTGCTTCTCCCTCTTCTCTTTGGTGACGGGGGTAGTGCCCTCATTTGCAAATGCCCCCTTTTTCTTCAGAAATTCCACAAGGCTCCATGACCCTGGAGCTCTCTAAATCACTCGATGACAAGGAGAATTCCAGGACACGATGTGGAGGGCCCAGAGATTTCCACATGTCAAGGAGATTCCAGCCAACTCTATCCCTGGCAGCTGGCGGCAGGACGGGCTCAGACGCACGTCCGCCTCAGCCAAGCAGGCCCCTGTCTCCTCCGGCCACGTCCGCCTGTTAGGCCGCTGAGCCGATCTCAAAGCTCGCCCCTCTCAGCCCACTCTGACACACGCATCCTGCCGGCGTGATGTCCACGGCTTTCCCTCCACCTTCCAAACCCAGACACACACTCCCAAGTCTCCCTGAGGCCCAGCCTTTCCTGAGTCCTACTGTGTGCACAGCACCATTTTACACCTGCAGGCCAAGAATCCTGGGTCTGGCAGGGACAGCTCTGTGCTTTGGGAGGCTCACGTTTACCTCTGTGTCTCCATCCTCGTCACCTGCCAAAGGGATAATAACCGTACCCACTCACAGGGTTGTTTCCATGCTGGCGTGGTGATTGTGCAAAGCGCTCCCTCCCCACTCCATCTCGAATCTGTCTGCCTGCAGCTTCTCCTGCCCCCGAGCTGCTTCTCACCCTGCGCTAGCTGGTGCTGCTTGCTCTGACTTCACACCTTTCTCATCCACATTCTTTAGGAAAACACAGTAATGAACTGTGGGTCTGTGAACAGACTGAGGTGTGGGCCCTGGTCGGGGACAGGACTTCCCAGGGTGGCAGCTGACAAGGGCCTCCCGCGTACAACGCTGTGGTGTTACCTACGGGAGCTGGGAGGCAGCTGCTGGCACTAGCCCGGCCTCACTCCTGGGAGCACGCTGACCCTGACCCATGAGCCGGCACAGGGGTCCCCGTGGTCCGGACGCCGGTTGCCACACTGGCCCTACTGCCCACAGTGGACACCACGACCTCCTCGCCTCAAGGACTTAGTGCCCACCTGCTGTGCTGGCCTGGATCCTGTCACACCCACACCATGGTGTCTCCTGCTGCCAGCCGTGCCGCGAGGGCAGGCGGTGCCAAGCCGCTTAGCGAGGCCGGAACCCCCAGGACTCAGAAGGAATCACGCCCTCAGGGCGCCTTCCTCAACCCGTGCTGGGACACTGAGCCCCACGTCACGGGGGAGCGCCCCAGTCAACACTCTTCCCTCCGGCCTCCCCGGGGCCTACACACGCCGCCTTCACCCCGCGGCGTCCTCTGAACTCTGCCGAGCCTGTGAGCTGGGCTCTGTGCCCTGGGCTGCACGGGCCAACTCCGTGCAGGGCAGGGTCCGGGCTTTCTTTGTCGGGCTTTCCTTGTGTCTGCGTTGAGGTCCGAGCCAGGACAACTAGATTCTCCCAGGTGGTGTCACATGGCTGCGCCCCTGCCTGGCCTGGCACAGCGGAGTCAGGGCGTCACGAGAGGGAGGGAGCCGAGGGGCCTCTTGGGGCTGGCGTAGAACTGGCACTCGTCCCCGCTGTCCCCTTCTGAGAAGGTCCCCTAGCCAGTCCACATTCACAGGGGGGACATTCACCCCGCTGGATGGGAGGAGACTCATGTAATGATTGGGAAGCTGTCAACCTAGAAATAAAAGGCCAAAGTGACAGGCAAGATCCTAAAGAATAGCTATTTGGGACATGCTAATTCAGGCAGAAGACCAAATGGTGTTCCGATTAAGAGGTATTTATGAGAAGGGAAGAGGAACAATGACATCCATAGAAGGAAGACGTTTCTATTGCTACAGAAACGTGACATAGGGACACTAATTCTAAACAATGTTTTTGATTTGCAATTCGGTAGCCACCAGTCCAGGAGTCATCCCAAGTGTTTTCTTGTTACCCTTGCAAACAGCTCTTTGGGACACAGTGTTGCCTTCAGCCCCGTCAAAAGCCATTTTGCTGTTTTAACTTTCCAAAGGTTTGAGGCACAAGACGGTGCCTGGCGGTTCCTGAGGGCAAGGAGAGCACCTCTGGCTCCATTTAAAGTGGCTCCGTTTATGCTATTTTTTCAGAGCTTTTCCTCCTTTCCCGTTTCTGAGGAAGCAGTAGGGCTGCAGTCAACGTAAGCGGCTTCCAGGAGACGCTGGACGGAAGGCCCGACCTTCATGTCTGGCTGATCGAACTCAGCACAGGGTCACCAGGACGTCACACGGGCCAGCGTGCGCCCTGCTGGTCTGCTGGTTCGTATGTCTGTGGGGGGGAAACACTCTCCACCGGAGAAGTAAATGTGTGTGTGAGCGAGCCCGTTTCTGTAACAGGCTCATCCTTCCTAATAATCACGGGTGTGCAAATTTAAGCCTCAAGACGCGTGCATTTTCACCCAGCACAGTGGAAATTCAAAGGGTATGACTTACTGAAAGGATGCGTGACAGGTGCTGTCACCTGGGGGAACCTAACAGGTTAGTCAGGGACCCTGAGCTGTGCACACCCCAGGGCGCCCGGGGGGCCCAGCAAGAGGCCTCAGGGGAAGGGGGCTCAGTAAGAAGGAGCAGAAGATAGTTGACAGGGGCGAGTCTGGAGGTGGGGAAGGGGCTTCCGTCACCGGGTCCAGCATGGAGCTCCGCCGAGGCCCTTCCCATCTCCCTTCCCGGGTCCCTAGTCCAGCGTCCCTCCAGTGTCACTTCTGAGGGACCCCCTTGTTCCCTCCTGCAGATTCCACCTTCCACACCTGGGAGTGCCACTTCCCCAGACAGGAGGGAACAGACGGTGAGGGCAGAATCCCCTCCACACCTGTGCCCACCCCCTCTGGTGCCCGGCTCCACCCACCTCTGCTGGAATCCAGAACGAGAAGGCATCTGCTCTCGTAAGCCTAAGAATTCCAGTGTCTCAAGCTCCACAGATCACAACTTCACAGTGTTCTCCTGAGCACATTACACATTTCAAACTCCACAATGCCCGCTAGCCCTGCTTCTCTGGGATTCTGGAGACATGCTGGCGATTCGTCCCGCCTTCTGCTGTAATTCCTGGAAGCTTGTGGAGGACCTGAGCCATTGTCTTGAGAAATAGAAACTACCCCATGAAGAAGGACTGCGTGACCCACGCACACAGAATGGGGTGACTCGTGGGTCTGGATGCTGTACCATTTTTTTGAAGAAAGGCTCCCTTCTCGTTTGTTTGTGTGCATTAGGGAGTGAGGGGAAGCTGAGTGATGAGGTTACACTCCCTGCAGACTTGCTGTGGGCTGGCCAGTGACCTCAGGACATCTAGGACTTTAGGGGCTGGGCACAGGGCTGAGGGCGGCAGGTGGGTGTCCGTAGGTAGCCGCTGGTCATTGCTCATGTGTATGCAGTGCTGACTGTGGGCCACCAGGCTGCTCCCCTGTGACACCCCCTCGTGTAATCCTGCCGTCAGCCCATGAGCAGGAACGTGGTCACCCCGACAGCCCCCGAGTGGGGGCTGGTTCTTTTGAGCTCACGCAGCTTATAACAGGAGAGCTGGGTTCCTCCCACCCTGGCCGGTTGGCTCCCAGCCCTTCCACAAGGCCACCTGCCCTTGGAGAGTGAACCAGTGCAGCCGGCCTGTCTCTGGGGCCCTGCTCCTTTCTCTGAGTCAGCATGGAATCCCAGCTGGAATGAGCACAGGACTCAAGGTGGGCTGGGGAGGGACGGCCCTTACCCTCTTCCCTGCCCCCCTCATGATTGTGCCACTACCCAGGGGCCCAGAGAGCCCAGGAATCACACGCCCTACTCCTCCCTTCCTGGCCGATTTGACCTACATGGCCCTGAAATCTGCTATTTCCTCCCCTCCCTGCCTCTGTCCTGTCCCAGCGTCGCAGCCCTGCCTCCGGCTCTTCCTTCTGGCTGGTCCTCTCAGACAGATGCCCGATCCTGCTGCCCCTGTCTGCACAGCCTGCTGTGGGGAGCCCCCAGCTGCTGGGCAGGCGTCTGGGACCCACAGCCTCCCGGGAAGCACGGCCCTTTCTCTCAGCAGCTGTCCTCCCACATTCCTGGTCCCCTCTTCTGCCTCTGGGCCTGTGTCCACATGACCGACTCCTGGTTTCCTGAAAGACTTCCTTCTTTGTCTTTGCCTGTTTCCTCCCTTGTGGGCTCACAGCGGTGCCTTCTGAGCCTTCACAGAAAAGGAGCCCTCAGCCCCTGGGTTTGTGGGCCCATTGCTGGGCCTGCAGCCCACACTCGGAGACGGGGGCCCTGCTCCTGGCTTCTGGCCCAGTTCTAAGTGGCCCCACGGAGGCTGCCTCTGCTCCATGTCAGCTCCCTGCAGCTTTCATGTGGCATGCTAACAAGCTGAGGACCGCCATGCCTTACGCAGGCTAGGACCCCTCCCTCACCTCCCAGCCACACCTGCCAGGCCGCCCCCTCCCTCTGTCCAGGACTTCCCTCCCCTCTGTCAGGACCCAGCCTGCAAGAGTCTGTCATAGCCTGTGATAACTTTCCCGTGACTATCAGATTTGACTGTCTGTGTCCCAGGTGTTTGCAGGGCCCATGATTCCAGTAATTGCTCCTGATCCCTTGAATCTTGCAATGGGACCCCTTGGTCTCCAGCTGTGTCCCCCTGTCCCCTGGAGTGAGATCACTGCATGCAGAGCTGGGTCTCATTCTCCCAGAGCCCCAGGCCTGGGGGCGACAGATACTTGCACCCACAGTGGGTCTCTGAAAGCTTCTGAATGATGGATGATAACATCACATCTTCTCCCTTTTTTCTAACAAGGATTACCTGTCAGAGAATACAGGAGAGGTGGGAAAGGCACTGACAAGTCCGCCCAGGAACCGTCTACTCAGTCCCCGCCGGCCAGGGGCATGTTAGAGGAGGCAGGGAGCTCCAGGCCTGCAGCTGCCATCAGCGTAAATACTGGGAGGGAGTTGTAGACCCCAGGAGGCCTTACCAGGAGCTGGTATTTGTGGGGAGCCTGGGGTACCATGGGTGCACGTCTGTGCCCCCCAAACTCATACATTGAAGCTCGAGCACCCAGTGCGATGCTTTTGCTTATTTGTTCTACAGGCAGGGGACATCCTCCTGGGGCCCCAGAACCCTCCCTGCACTGGTTCCCTTCTGTGAGGGTGAGTTAGGTGTGGGACCCAGGGCAGAGACACAGGTTGAGAGACGGATAGCCGTGGGAAGGGACACAAAGTCCTGAGAGGCAGATGCAGCTGATGCTGTGCCAGGGAGACCCAGAAATAGAAGGAAATGCAGGGTCCCAGGTGTTCCCCGGGGTGTCATTAGGATGGGGCCTTTGGGAGGTGATGGGGTTCAGGGGGCGTGATAGGGTAGGGCCCCGTGGTGCGATGGTCCTTATAAGAGAGAGCAGAGTGCTCTCTCCTCTCTCTCTCTCTCTCTCTCTCTCTCTCTCTGTCTCTGTCTGTCTCCGTGTGTGTGTGTGTCTGTCTGTCTGTCTCTCTGCCCCCTGAACCACGTGAGGACACCGGGAGAAGGCAGCTGTCTGTAAACCCGGAACAGGGTCCTCACCAGAACCTGACCGACCACGGTACACCCTGACCTCAGACTCCAGCTTGCGGCACAGTGATACGTAATGTCTGTTGTGTAATCCCCCAGTTATGGTGTTTATTGCAGCAGCCTCAGCTGACAGAAAGAAAGAACCAGGGTGAGACAAGACAAAGAACATTCAGAGTGCAGGCCAGCTGTGAGCAGAAGCCTGGGGTCTAGAAAGCTCCAGGTGTGTCTGGACTCCGGATGGGTCAGACAGTGCTGGCTGCAACACAGAGAGGTGCTGTGGGACGAAGGCTGGGAACAGGAGCACGTGACCTTCATGCCAGCAGAGGACTTCGGACTCCTCGTGTGAATGAAGACCAGCAATGGCTGTCGGTGGGGCGATGGCGTGGTCAGGGCTGAGACTGAGACAGGTTGCTCTAGAAGCCATTGAAGGAGGATGTGAGAACCCAGAGCCTGGTGCTGGCGTCTAAGGGAGCCCTGGTGCCTCCTGGACCACGGCGGAGCAGTGGGAAGGCAGCTGGGGACGACATTGGGGTCCTTCTGTCCCCACTGGGCGCCCAGCACGTGTCTGCTGAATGAACCCACATGGACAATTCCACAGAGCCCTGCAAATGTGAGTGTCATTCTTCACACATCCCTCTGGAGAACAACACTGAGACACATGCCCAAACATTATCACCACGGAGACTGAATCGTCCAGGTCGACTGTGACAGAAACCCAAGCGTGACCCCCATGGGTTTTTAGGTCAGGACACATGGGAGCTGCTTTGCAGCGCCTCAGGTCCCACAGTATCTCAGCGCCCCAGTGCTGGCGGGTCATTTTCCACCCAGCCTGGAGGGCGCTGTGTGTGACAAAGGCCAACACGTCACGTGGCTGAACCCGGCCCGCTGAACCAGCATCGCGTCCTGAAGCCCACTGTGCCACCCGCATGCTCACGGCCTCTGGTCTGGGGTGACAGCCTCCATGCACGGCCCTTCCTCTCACCCACAGGAAGACCACGAGAGACGTGGCAGGTGCTCTTCTTAGCTCCAGTTGTGCAGCACCTGTGCACACCACGGTCTCAGGGGACCTGGAATTCTCATTCAACCTGGGGCTCTTCCTGGACAGGACCCTTTAGATGCTAAAAACAGAAACAAGACCAACCACACAGTAAAGGACAATGTAAACAGCAAAACCTGTGCCATGACTCCGGGAACCTCTCCTGGTCCTGGGTGCTCACGAAAATCCCCCGCTGTTGGACTCCAAGTACAGAGACGGCACAATATTTCATTTTAGAGACAAAGCCTGTCCAGGGCCAGAGACTCAGCCAGCTGTGCCCTGACTCTGGCAAGCTCTCTGCCGGCGGCCCTGGGGCAGTCCTCTCCCCCACCTCCCGTCCTGGGACCCCTCCTCACCTCCTTCCCACCTGCAGTCCAGGCGACTGGGCTGGTGGAGTTTCAGGCGCTTGGGCTTTGTCTGACCTGCATGGCAGGTCTGAGCCCTTTCTCCATAGCCCTCTGCAGCTAGGCCCTGGGGTGTGATGCTGCCATTTGCAGGCAGGATGTGAGCCCCTGGCTCCAAGCCCAGTGTGGTTCTGCCTGCGTGGAGGCAGCCCTCCCTGGGCAAGCCCAGATGGCTCACCCACCTCCCAACACCACCCCTCATCTGCAGGCAGCCCTGGCTTCGCCTCCTCGGGAAGCCATCATGCTTCCGGGTTGAGTCTCCTGCTGCAGCTGCCACTGTGCCCATTGGAGCAGGGAACATGCTATCTCACCTGCCTGCCACCCAGGGGCACAGGTCCTCCTGCCCCTCCGCCAGGCACAGGAGGTGTGGGAAACGTGGGGAACAAACAGCACCTCTGCTCTGTGTGCACTCCAGTGGCCTGTGCGTCCTCCCAGCTGGGAGAGTTCTTCCCGGCAAGCTCACGGTGACCAGGCTGACAGGGAGGCCTGGGTCACACGTCCTCCTCCTCCTGCTCTCCGTCCTGCCTTCCCTAAGCATGAGCTCTCCCCATGTATTCACCCCACAGCTGCACAGAGAGGGGCAGAGACAGACAGACAGACAGACAGCAGCCTCGGACACACAGGCTTCCCCGCCTGCAGGCTGGGCAGTCCCACTACCACCAGGTCTGAGTAAAGGATCCTACTTAGGTCAAACTTTGAAACCCAGAATATATGGAGTTGACATTGCTAAGTGGCCCCCACCCCCCACCCCTCCAGCCTGGGACCCAGCATCTTCGGGAAGAGACCTGGGGGCTGGGGGACGCTGGGTACAAAATGCCACCAGGCCCCTCCTACTTTTGCCCTCTTTCCTGACTCCCAGGGATCTTGCAGGACAAAATCTTACTTTTTCTCTTGCAACCCAACTTCTCACAGAGAGAAAATGAAAAATGTTACTTTCTCTAGGCAAAACGCTCCAGTTTTATACATTTCCTCTGTAGGCAGGAATAGATCCTTTTTTTTCCCCTTTTGGAAAAATCGAAGGTGGCTTTCAAATGTCAGATTTTCAGACTGAGGACCAACTGCCTTTTAAATATCACATTTTCTAAAATGTATGCCGTTTTTAGTTTACCTCTGCCGTCCTTCTGAATATGCCCCAAGTCGTAACAGTGACCAGCATCAAAGGATGTGTATTTTCTGCAAAACTACAATGAAGCGTTTTTCAAAGGAAGGTGTTTGGGATTAAATAAAGGGTTGCATTCTCATAACTGGTAGCAATGCTGTAACTGGACTTCACTCCTGGGCGAGCGGTCGAGAAATTTCCTGCGCTCTCTGCAGGAGCTTGCCATCCACTCTGGCCTGCAGCGCGTCACATGAAGGTGACGATGGAACCAGTCCCCCCACCCCACGCAGGCCTGGCTGAGGTCCTGCTTGGCACGGGCCCTCCGTAGTCTGGCCACGCTCTGCCATTCCCAGCCCACGGCCTCACAGAAGAGACTGCATTTCTCTGGGCAGCGGTGTCAGGAGCCCTGATACGTCTTCTACTGCTGGATGGAGAGTGACATACAGCACCTACGGTTTAACTGGGGCTCAAGGTAGGCACCCCGTTCTCCTGCCACTGTCATCAGCTCCCCAGCTCAGGGTGGCTCTGCTCTAGCGATCAGCGAGGTTTCCGAGCTGGCAAAGGGGTGGGGGTGGCTGGTAGCAAGAGTGACGAGGGACGATCAGCAGTCAGGAGCCAGGGACAGGACCCAGTGTCCGGCCTGTCCTTAGCTGGGTGCAGAGGGCCCGTCTCCGAGTGCATCACAGCCAATAGTCTACTCCAGCAGAGTGGGGGGTGCAGGCCAGGGCAGCTCCGGGCTGTGGATTAGTGTGTTTTAGTGTCCTGGGGTGTCATGGCAAGTTCACACAAACAGGAGTGGGGTGGGGGAGGGGGCTTAAAACCACAGAAGTTTATTCTCTCACGGTCCTGGAGGCCAGAAGGCTGGGAACAAGCTGTCGGCCTGGTCGGCTCCTTCTGGAGCTCTGAGGAAGCATCTGCCCCAGGCCTCCCTCTCTTCCGGCTTCTGGTGGGCCCTGGCAGTCCGTGGTGTTCCCTGGAGTGAAGACCAGTCATTCTGGCCGCTGCCTCTGCCATCACGTGCCCTTCTCCCTGGAGTCTCTCCTTCTCTCTCTTATAAGTCGCTTGTCAATGGAGGACCCATTGACCCACCCTCATCCAGCACGATCTCATCTCAGGATCCTCTGCAAAGACGCTACTTCCTGATGAGCTGCCATCCTCAGGCCCTGGGCACCAGGACCTGACACACGGGGGCTCCTGTCAACCCAGGAAAAGGAGCAAGGCCCCCACCACAGACAGGGGCTTCACCCCCGGGCAGCACACAGCTCTGAGCCTCAGTTTTGTGAATTGAAAGATGGGAGTAATAACAATAAAATAATAACAATACATCTAGCGCAGGTTTCCTGTCAGGAAGGGCGGTGAAGAGTGAAGCAGCATGTACGCACAGACGGATATTTTTAATAATCACATTATCTCCCAAGCTGCATCCACACTTAATGGTAATTCTCATCATATTGCAAAACCCTGATGGCTGTGAAATCAAATTTAAACCTCATAGAGAGCACCATGAAGGGAGCGTTTGGGCGTGGGAGGACACCCAGTGTACTTTCCAAAGTAGAAGTGTTGGAGCTACTTATGAGTCCACGAGGAGGCAGGCTGCTCCATGGACCCCTCCCTTGGAGCCCAGACCCCCACCCACAGTCAGTGCTGCTGTGGCAGGAAGGTTTCAGGATAGCTGCTCACTGTGGGGCCAGAGTGGACGGCCTGGGCTGCGCGGGAGCGGACGGAGTTCTAGGGTCCAGCCCTGAATGGCGGGCGGGGGACCCGTGGGACTGGCAATGGCTTCAAAGTCTGCCAGGATGTCACCTCCTTAGGCTAATGGGCTCTGAATCACACCCCAGGCCCAAATCTATGGATTTCATGGACTTTTCCACTTTTTTTTTTTTTAACAATGGAAAGAAATGGATGTAACTGTTCTGCAGAAACGGGCTTTAGAGACCAGTACTGTTTTAGACACTTAGCTGTAAGGAGTGTCACTTCCACATCCTGCTGTGCTATTCTCCTGTTTTTGAGGGTACTTGGGGGAAAGGCAGAAAGCGACGGTGCTTGTGGAAAAAATCATTTTGATCGTGGAAAAGCCATCACTCCACTGGTGGGTGTGGGGAGGCTGTGGGGTCAGAGCTAACTCCGCCCACTGCCTCTGGGCTGACATTTGACAGATGCAGCCAGGTAAACCCAGAACTCAGCCCGGAAACACCCAAGCTCAAGGGTCCTGAATGATGTCCCGCCATGCTTTGGCCCTCGCTGTAGTGGTGACCAGGGGACTGGACAGGATCTGTCCTCTTTCACAGGTGAGCAAAGTCCTGCAGCTTGTATGTGGGAGGGCCTGGGCATACATCCAGCTGTAGTAACAGCTGTCCTCAATTTTGTGTCTACCATGTGAGGGTCGCTGACATAGGTACTTTGGAGATTTTCTCTCTTTGAATCTCAGAAAACCCCAAAAGGTCATTATAAGACCCATTTTATAGAACGGAAAACTATCATGGCAGTGGTGCTTCACACATGGATCAAATCGTCCATCTCTCATACCCCTCAGCCTGAGACTTCCAGATAATTAAGACAACAGGGGTTTGTCTGATCTGATTTATCCAGTTAGTTTCTCACCCAAGAATTTCCTATTAGGAGACATTTCCTAAGCATAGCATCCAACCCTTTTCTTTTCTAGAAGATGACGCTGAGGTTCTGAGAGGACCAGGGCCTACCCCAAGGCCGTGTGGGTGAATGGGCGCACAGCCAGGAAGAGAGGACTGGTCTCCAGCTCCCCATCCAGGCTCGTTCACTGCCAAGCTCTCGGATGAGTGTCAGGGACATGTCCCACCACGGCTCTGGGAGCTGCACCGATGAACACAGTTTGTAAAGTTCTGGGAGTTCTTCTACGCTCCATGTCACATAAACACAGGACTGGGGATTGTCAGCACTATCAGCGTTAATTACAATAAAGGGAAAACAGCATTTCACTGTCACTTCAGTGATGCTGTAATTACTAATGTCTCCCACAAATGCTCACAGAATCAGCATCGCCCCACTTTCCCTGCTTTATTTATTACGTTAAGAAAAGCTGGCCCCACTAAGCGCAGGCGGGGTCTGATGGCTGATGTGGGGGTTCATTTTGCTGGTGAGGTCTGTGCCTTGTCCCTGAGACTTCGAGGTGATTGGGGGAAGACATGGGGGTGTTTTAGGGGCCCTGATTTCAGATTCTCTGCTGTTGTCACTAAAAAGTTACTGGCTTTGATGCATTTTATTTATTTGATTGTTTGTTTTTATATTGGGGAGGGTGCTTCTGAAAGAGAAGCATTTAGACATGAAACTACCCCCGGGAGCTGTTGGGAAGTTGGGGTTCGCCCTTCCTCCAGCAAGACTGCGTGTGTGTCCAGCTCAGTGCTGAGACCCCTGCACTCACGCTCCGCTTTAATTCCCATATGCAAGGGGCTTCTGCCATGTCATCTGCAGAAGTGAGGAAAGTGGAGTTCAAGTAATGTTATCATTTAGGGCAGGCACAGGCAGCAACGCAGCTGCGACGGGTTTGTCTGAACCGGGGCTCCAGGTTCCCCATCCCCCACCTGCCCATCACAGGCTTCTCCACCTGACCTGCCTGAGTGAGGCCCTGTTCCTACTGGGAACCAGTTTTCCCAGGAATATGGTCACTACAACAGTGAGGAAAAAGACACATTGTTTTTGGTTGAAGGCAGTGGGATGAAACCTAACACAGAACTTCTTTTGCCTCTTGAACAAAAGACAGGGATGTAAGAAACACCCCCTCACCCCTCCGCCATGGGGTCCCCAGTGTGGCTGGGCCCCCTAAGCCATTGTAGAGCCAGGCACATCAGACTTTCTGAATACCTAGTTGATAAATGTGTTTTGCTCTAAAAGTGCCTTGTTTACCATGAGAACCTTAACCCCTAATGCACTGGCTGGGGCACGACAGGTGCCCAGGGGCGTTTCTTTAGCAGAATTGATGGAGTCAAGGTTAGCAACAACATTTTGTAACTTTTTCTTTTATTGGAAAATATTAATTAATGCGCTAATTCAGTCCAGCTCGTCTCTAGGGTCTTCACGCCCCAGTAAACGTCAGCCCCGGTGATTAACGGGGTCTGCCTGGAAAGGAACTGATGGACAGAGGAACCAAAGTGAATGCTAAAACCCACAAACGCCTTCGGCACTTCAAACACATCCCCACTTGCGCTGTGTGCCCTGGATGTGTCACTATGTCCCCTGCCTTCCGATATCCCACCCAAGAAGAGGACGATAGTTCCCGCCTCACCAGTCGTTATGGGGATGAGGAGTCAGGTGACTTGGGTGCTGTCAGAGGACTTGTCCTTAACGAGGGCTTGTTACAAGCGCAGCTGCCCTCCCTGTTGACCAGTGTGTCCCGTAGGCCAGTGTGCTGCGAGTGACAAACATTCTAATGAGGAACAAAGTCGCCTCTATTACTCGAGCAATGGAGAATCAGAGCTGCCTTCTCATTGGTGGACTCAGATCCAGACCATCTCCCCACAGACCTGTCTCTTTGCTCCTCCAAAGAAAGGACCCACCGCTCAGTGACGTCATCACCCTCCCGCTCGCCTGGCCGTGTGGACCTTCCCCCCATGGCTGTGACGTTCTTCCTCTGTGCCTGCCTCCATCCTGGGCTGTGTGGCCTGGCCCCCTGCACACGCACACACCCCCAGTCTCAGAGGCCTTAGATGGCACCCAAAGATGAGAATTCTCCTGGGAATTCCCACGTCTGACACACCCAGGGCGTCCCCCCACCTCCCTGGAGCTTCCAACCCACTCTGGCTGGTCTGGGTCCCCTTTTCATTTCCCTGTTGCTGAGCTGGGTTAGGCTGAGCCTGGGAGTATCATCAGGGGCTCAGAGCGTGAGTTCTGGGGCTCCTCAAAATAAGGATGGATCTTCCTACCCCAAGATGAGCTCTCAGCTTGTCAGCTTGCAAAACACCGCGATAACCTTGAGCATAGAAAAAAAAAATGTGTGTACAGCAGCAGTTATGGCCGAAGTGCACAGGAATTTGCGGCTGTGTGTGCGAGGGAGGGTGGCGCTCCTGTAAGACGGGCAGGGCGACCGTCAGCTCTCCACCTGGACCTCGTTCAGATGCAGCTTGGGATGCAGTAGGTCCGGGGAAGGGCCTGAGATTCTGCATGTCTAACAACGTTCCTGGTGGGACGGTGCAGCCGGTCTGGGTTTGCCCGCAGCCCGCATCACAACTGGCCTGAGTCCTGGAATCAGAAGGCCACGGTGTGGCTGAGGGCTTCTCCTCTCACGGCCCGAAGAGGAAGGCAGGGATGCCAGTCTCCTCAGGTTGTGGGTGGAAGTCTAAGTTCTATGCAGTTGTCGAAGGGTGATGGCTCCAGGCAAATCACACAGCTTCTTTATAAGAGAAAACATAGAACAGCTTCTGCAAGCAAAAGAAATGAGGTCTCAAAGCATGAAAAGGCATGGAGGAAGCGGAAATGCACATTGCTGAGTGGAAGAAACCACATACGGTGCAATTCCAGCTCTACCACATTTTGGAAAAGGCAGAACCTAAGACAGTAAGAGCACCAGCAGTTGTCAGGGGCTGGGAGGAGGGAGGGCAGGCAGCTGGCGCTCAGAGGGTTTGTAGGGCAGTGAGGGTTCTCTGTGTGACACTGCAATGGTGACATTATGTCCTTATTCCTATATCAATTACCCATGGGCTGTCCAACACCAGGAGTGACCCCCGTGCAAACTGGGGGCTTCAGTTAATGATAAGCCACCCACCTGGGCTCACCACTGGGAACAAGCTTACACACTAAGGCAGACTGGGGGCGGTAAGTGGGAACTCTGTCTGCTCCACTTAATTTTTCTGCCAACCTAAAACTGCTTAAAGGAAATAAAGGCTATTCATTAAAATTAAATAAATAAACATTGGCAGATATTTCAAATTAAAAAAAAAATAAAACACTAAAACTTAGAGGCAGAGAGCTGGAACAAGCAGGCTGCACAGAGCAAGCAGGTTTCCTTGGCCTGCGACCTCACCTGCCCCCTCCATCTGTCAAGCCAGAGAGGCACCCATAATCGAAGCAGCTGCAGCCACGGGTCCTGCACTCTCCCGGGTCCATGTGAAGCTGCTCTTTGCAATCCTGTGCATATGTCTGTCAGCCCCTCTGAGCCCCCCCACTGCCCGTAGCTCCTGGGTCACCAGGTGCCCGTCACAGTGCCACCAGCACTTTCCTGAGCGTCTTCTCCAAGACTGGGCAAGAGGCAGGTCTGGCCCCAGAGAAAATGCTCCCCAGCAAGGCTGCCCCGACCCATCCTCGTGGAACGCCTCTGAGCACGTGTCACAGAGCCACAGATCTCGGAGTCCAATCTCAGTGCTCGTATGTCAGAGACATCACTGACCTTCGCCCAGGGAGCCAGGGCCGCCCCACAGACCCTGCTGTGGCAGCTGGTCCACAGCCTGGGCTTAAGCAGACACAGAATTTGCCACTATGGCAGCAATTGTTGGACATTTTTTCATTCCTGTGGTTACTGGAAACTTAAAGATGACCATTTAATTTATCAGTGTGATTAAAACCTGTTAGAGAATAAATGGCAGAGAGCACCCCAAATAATCTTTGTAATCATATATAAATGCTCATATTAGAAAATAAAAATGATATAAATTCAGTGATATAAAGTTTTATCTTTAGGAGCTAGAAAGAAAAGAAAAGTAACTCAAAGTAAGTAGAAACAAGGAAATAATCAAGATAAAAATGGAAATCAGTAATATATAGATCACAAAAACAACAGATATTAGTGAATCCCAAAATTGGTGTTTTGAAGATAAAATAATTGGTAAACTTCTAATGTGATTCATGGAAAGAGAGAATACAAATTATGTGTAACATGAACAAAAGGGGGGTTGTCACTGTAGATTCTGTGGATATCAAAGGGAAATAATGGAATATTATGAAGACTTTTATGCTAAAAAATTTGACAAATTAAATATGTTTATTGAAACAAAACATATGAGAATTGACTCAAGAAGAAATAGAAAATCTGAGTAGCCCAAAATCTGTAATAAAAGAGAGATATCCCTTCTCCATGGATTGATGACTCAATCCATGTGTGAAGACATCACTTCTCCTCAAACTGACTTTTCGATTCCATGTAATTCCTGAAACAATTCCACAAGGCATTTTTATAGAATTTACCAACTTGGTTCGAAACTTCTAAATAAATGAACAATATCTAGAATAGTGAAAGAAATCTTTATAAAGAAGAATGAAGTAAGTGAACTTACACTTCCTGACTTCAAAACTTACTGTAAAGCTAAGTAAGACAATATGGTGGTGGTGTAAGAAGACATTGTTATTGAAATAGCCCCCAAACATGGTCCATTAACTTTTGAAGATTAACACCAAAGCAGAACAATGTGGAAAGGAAGTCATTTCAACAACTGGTGCTGCAGCAACAAGGTTTCTTTAGGAAAAGCATAAACCTCAACTCTGACCTGACAATATATGAGTATATAACAATTAAAAACTGTAAAGTTCTAGCAGAAAATACAAAGGAATATCTTCATGACTTGGGGACATGCAAAGTTTTTTTAATACACAAAAAGCAATAAACATAAAATAATAAAAAAGTAATTAATTTGACTTCATGAAATGCACACCTTCTTCTCCTTAAAAGGCAGCATTAAGAAAAATGAATGGGCAAGCCACAGATTGCAAGAAAATATTTGCAACATCTGTTTCTGACAAGGACTCTTATCAAGACTATCTAAAGAACCCCAAAGCTCAATGATAAAAAAATCGCACAACCTAACTGAAAACAAGCAGAAGATTTTAAGGAAGATACATGAATGGTCAGGAAGCACACGAAAAGGTGTTCAAAATCATTAGCATGGAGGAAAGTGCAAATCCCAGCCACAATGAGGTGTATCCTTCATTCACAAATACAAAATGGCTGAAACTAAAAGCACTGGCAAACCAGATGTTGGCGAGGCTGTGACTCGGTTGATTTCTTGACCATTTTTGGTGACATTTTAGAATGCTACCACCACTTGGGAAAATACTGGGCAGTTTATTCTAAAACAAGCACATGCCCATGAAATGAAATCATATGTCTATGAAAAGACTGACTCCAGAGTGTCCTTAGCCATGTTATTCATAAATAACCCCCATCTGGAAACAGCCCCAGGGATAATTGACCAGCCGCAGTGTATTCACGGCTCACACAGACGCTGTGCGCTCAGCAATGGGGAGACAGCACTGGTAACGCACACCACCCCAAGGATGGATGTCCCAGCCACCGCTGAGTGAAAGAAGCCTGACACACAACTCCTTTCTGTGTGTTCCCGCAGCAGATTGGACCATCTACGGTGGAATGAACCAAGGCGTTGGGATGGAGGTGGAGTGGGAAAAAGAACCCAGAAAATGGAAACAGTCTCCATGTGTTTTGCTCAAGGACTACCCTAAAAATTGTGCACCTAACAGAGTGTACATTCTAACTGAAAAGAACTATAAACACATATAACGTCAAGATCTTAAGCTGCGTCTGAAATACTTGAGGATGAAAGGTACTTTTGTCTACAACTTACATTAAAATGAACTGAACTGACACGATGCATTGATGAATGAGTAGACAGGTGGGTGTGAAAAGCAAGTATAATAGATTGTCCGTGGTACAACGGAAATGGTGGGTGCATGGGATCCTCTGTGAAGATCTCTCCGTTTTTCTGTGTGCTTCAAACTTCTCATAATAAAATGTTGCAGGAACAAGAGTTCCATCAAACACGTCCTCTCACATGTTGGTATATTCCCAGATGCAATTATAGAATTTCAAAAGTAATCTTATCACTGTTGAAATCTCATTGTTTAATCTGATCAGTTTCTTGCCTGAGATGGACTCATGTCAACATAATTGCAGATGGCCCAAAGCGTTAAACCTCAAATTAATTTTTGGAACTTCATATACAGAGTTCTTTGGTTACAGATTTCTGAAATCAAAGATTTTTGAATGACAGGTAACTGACCTGTAGAGAATTTCCTTACCAAAGGCGTAATGCCATCTGGGGGCAGGTAGCTCGATTTATAAAATAGGACTTCCAGGCCCCAATATTTTAAAGAGCCACCTGAGTATGGGTATAATACAAGTGCTGGTATCGTTTTCAAATCTAAAGTCAGCTTTGTTACACTAGCTGGCAGGGTGGTCTTCAACCGTGTGTGTAGAAACACATTTGCAAATCTTTGGTTGGTATAATGTCACCATTTAGGAATTGTAAGCGCACCACAATCAATGCCAGGCTCTGTAGTGTCTTCAGCTAGTAAAATATGGTTTTCCCCAGGACTTTCTGTCATCAAACTGCATTTAAAATTCCTGTACAAAAACAAATGATTTTTATTTGGGGTCTGAGTGGGGGGAAAAACAAAAACAAAAACAAAAAAACAAATATAAATGATTTTTGTCTTTAGAGTTTAAATTTTTAACAGAATTTTCCATAGTCTTCACGATAAGTTAAGAAGGTCTGACACAATAAATTCACCAAGATTTCACTTTAATTTTATTAACTGTATTACACAAAACCTCATTTGAAAAATAAATGAGCTGATTTACTATTTTCAGGATCTGATGACAGTGATATATAAACCTAAATTATTTCACTATTTGCATCCTTCTTTTCTGATCACTCACCCGACATTTTAATAGTTTTGGGTTTACTTTTCAGATATACAGAGTCGAAAATGAGCAAAATTAAATTAGAAAGAACACCCGTTGGTCAGCTTAGGCAGCCCTGCTTCCCAGAGGGAAACAGAAGCGCCCTTTGCGGCTGCACGCGACCCCATTCCATCTCTGAGGACACAGCGTCAAGCAACCGGCGGCTGCTGAAGGAGACACAGAGGTTCTTGCAGGATACCTGCGTCTCTGGTTTTCACGGGGGGGTGACAGCCAATACCTTCTAGAAATGCACGCTCGCCATAAAATTTCCCGAGAAGCAGAAATCCAGTTCTTAATTTTCATTCATTAGGTGCTTTGGTTACAGATGTCTCCAGAGTGAAAGTTACTGCAAAGGGAGTATCTCCAAACCATCAAATAAATTACGGGTGTGTCCCGGACCGCCACGGAAGACAGACTGTAGCGGGAGCGCTGGGTTCACCGTCCACACACCCTGGCAGCGCCATGACCACTCGCGTGTCACCCCCACTCCCCTGTAAAGCCCCATGATGCAGTTTCTCATATTCTATCTCAGTTTCAGCTACAGGGTTCGGTTCGACAAGAGCTGAACAGGCAAGGGGGGGGCCTCCAAACCCACCTGCTTAGTGTAATGCAACTATTAATGGTAGTTCTTGGAAGAATGAAACGCCTGGTAAGAAATGCTAAACTGGACGGGAGTACGGGACCGCCTTCAACAAACAGGCCCAGGTGGTCATCCTGTTCAAGGGGGCCCCAGATGGCCCCACCCACAGAAGACGGACAGACCTGGAGGTCAGATCAATGGGCCTGCAGACCTGCCCAGGGGAGTCCTGGCTCAGCTCGTCCAGGCGGATTCTGCCTCTGTCTCCCGTGACAACCAAGGTGAGTCTAGGTGCACTCATGTAGATGACTGATATATTTTCCAGGTATATGTAATTAAATATCTTTCATGGATAATGAAGACATAAAACCTCATTTATTTCAGAGCAATCTCCGTGGACTCCAGAGAAAGAGGGAATTATCTTGTCTTTAGTTTCTGAAATGTTGGAATATTAGATTCATATTTTGCTCACCTGTGAATAATTCCCCGTCTCCCTCAGGTGCAGACGGCTGGTGCCTGGAGGGGGGGTTGCTGTGTACGCAGGGCCGGTCTGCGTCCGGAGCACTTCCCCAAACAGCCTCAGAGAATATGTGTGTGGGGGACGTGGAGGCCTGTGCACTCGGTCAAACGCCAGCAAACACCAGCAGGTTAGCTCATTGTAGGTCCTTCTCCGGCATCATCTTCAGGGCACGACGTTAACCCGAAGTTGAAGCTGATTGTAAGACACATCAGTGTAATGACGGACTTCATGGTAAGAAAGGGGAAACGACATGTCGTGTAAAGCTCGTTTGTAAAACGCCTCCTAATGTCAGAGATCAAAGTGTGGAGGACACAACACCGAGTCTTAGAACACAAGCTGTTTAACTTCGGAAGTCTCAGTCCACAGGACGTTTGTCACTCAGTCTCTTGGCAGACACTTGGCAGCAAACACGCATGCACACACAGCCACAGGGACTCGCAAGCTCAACCGTAAAAAACTGTCGTTTCTGAGTGTCAGCAACGCCAGGACATCAGCCGTTTCGGACGGCTCAGCCGGATACAATACCGAGAACACGGCTCTGACTCTGGGCCTGGCATCACGGGCAGCACACGTCACATGACTTTTGCTAAATCATCACAAACCGAGACGGGAGAAGGAGGCTTCCTCACCTCCAAAATGACCCCAAAGCCATTCTACGCTTTCAGTTATTTGTTACAGCAGCACCCCACGGGCACCAAAATCTGCATTCGCTTCCCGCTGCTGTTACGCCAAATTACCACAAACTTCATGACTTAAAATAGCACAAATTTATTATCTTAGAGTTCAGGAGGAGAGAGTCCAAAATGGGTCTCACTGGGCTAAAACCCAAGGCACTGGCAGGACTCCACCCCTTTCTCTAGACTCTGGGGGAGAATTGTTTTCCGTGTACTTTCTAGCTTCTGTGGACCTCCCTTTTTGTCTTCAGAGTTAAACCATCAATAGCAGCCCGAGTGCGGGTTAGGTCACATCCTCTGACAACTAGAGGAATTTACAAGACTTCACAACCGGTTGAAGTATTAGCATTGTATAGTCACCCTCAAAGTCACTCTTCACAAGGAGAAAGAGCGTATGACACAGACAAAATGCAGGCAACAATAAAAAGAGAGAGAGAGATTAAAAGCACACACACACACACACACACACACACACAAAACACAATGGGATAAAAATAAAACCGAACACATTGCTTTGGGCAGAAAGTTGAGAGGGAATAAGTTGATTACTTGAAGAGAGACTCTTGAACTGGAACAAAACCCAGTGTCTGTCTGTACATTCTCTAACTAGCAAAGAGATTTGGAAATATTCAAAGTGAAGGGATGGACAGATACGTACCAAGTAAAACTCAAAGAAAGCACAGGAGGCGATAACAACTGAAGATAAAGTATGATTCGAAGTAAAGAAAAATTAAACAGGGCAAAGTGGACAATGGTTTATTAAGTGTTTGTGTTGATACAATGCAATAACAGTGATGAACCTTTATGTGCCAAATAACACAGAATCAAAGCAGATTAAAAAAAATCTGATTGAAATGTGAAGGGCATATGTCTGACACCCCCAAACAGCTAAATACTCTTATTCTTTGACAGACCAAGTAGCCAAAACAGTAAAGAGAGATATAGAAGTGTTAGTTATTATAAATAATGTGATGTATTCAATAGTTATGAAATGCCAACCACTGTCACTATAGAACAATACCTATTGCAGCACCTGTGTGCTATAAAATTAGATCGTAGTTAAAACGCAAAGCAAACTTCTCTGACTTATAGGAAACAAATTGTGTAAGGTGCATATTTTGTGGTCATCAAAATATTACCCTAAGTAGCAACAGTCTTACATTCGACATTTATTAAGCAAATATTTATAGAGTGCCTTCCCTGTTTAAGGCTCTGTTCAAGCACTAAGGATAAAACAATGACAAAAACAGGTTAAGCCCCTGTCCGAATGCTTGCATTTTAGTAGAGGCAGACAGAAATGAGCAAATCCTGCGCATATTCTCTCCTTTTTCTGCCTCGAGAGCCAGCTATTCTGTGAGACCTCCACCAGCCTTGTCTTCCTGTCACATTGGGACAGCTCAGCCCGCACACCTAGCCCTCAGGCATGGGATTCGAGCGAAGGTCCTTTCACACTTCTGATGCCCCCATGTTTACCTTCCTCCTTATTCAAACATTCTAGCTTCTTTAGAGTGTGTGTCATTCCATCAGCTGCCCACCCTGTGTGGACACTGTCTGAGACCCAGGTCTCTCCCAGTGCACGTTAAAGACTTTCACATCTGCCCCCATGTCTGCTTCCCACCGTCCTCCAGGACGTCAGCGTCCACGGGGCAGAACCCCTGCTCTCTTAGTGACGCGGTCTCTGTCCTCCTCGTGAGCTCTTCCTGCTCTCCACCCTCTCCCACATCATCTGCTAGGCAAGCCCATCTCCAGAGCTGCAAGAGCATCTAACCTGTGGATTTCCACCTCTCTCTCCAAGGCCCTTGTCCTAGTGGCCCTACTTCACACGTCTGCATTGTCAAGGTCAAGAGCACGTCATTCCGATGCTGAATGCACTGCACCACCAAGCACTTTTTCAAGATGCACCACGCCCCTTATGTCTTGGCTCTACCCTTTTCTCAGATGAGATCCCGTGGCCTGTCCTTCTAAGCCCTCTTCCTAATCTCAGCTCCCTTGCCTCCCATTTCCTCTGACGTACTAAACCCCCTTTCCCACCCACTCTGCACCTCACCCAGGCTTCTGAAATGAGTTACAGGAAGCCACTCAACCATAACTACAGGACCTATTTAAATTCTCTATCAAATGGGCAGACAAAATTGCCCAGAAATCCTAACACATTCTGTACACTGTTTGCTTCTCCTTTGTGCAAAGGAAGTGTCTCACGCCTTCTCCTCCCTCAGCCCACCAGCACCCCGAGCTTCACTGAGAAAACAGGAGCTGCCTTCTCCTTTCACCCGTAAATCTACCTTTCTCGCTCCTGTCCGTCACTGCCCCCTTCCGTTTATGTCCTCAGGGGGATGCCCATCACACCAAAGACCCAGTCCTTTTGCTCTCTGTCTCCCCGGCCTCCGCAGAAATAAAATGGCTCTCGCGATATCTTTTGTCTTTGAAACCACTGAGTTTTCCCCTCCACACAGGCCCTGCCTGGTAGGCACGCAGTCTTCAAACATAGAAAATAAACCAGTAAACAAAAACATGCCCTGACCTCATGTCTCCCTCTAGCTGCTGCCTCGGTTTCCATCTTTTCTTCTCAGCAGAACTCTCTCCTAAGTGTCACTGATGCCACTTCGCTTCTCCAGTTCATATTCTCTTCAAAACTCACTTCGTTCTGGCATCGGTCCTCTATCCACCTGACCTTGTCTCTTCTTAGGTCACCCATGCCTCTCCTGTTGGCACGGGCAATGACTGCTCCCTCTCAGCTGGGGCTGCCAGCCCTGGGGTGCGTCAGGACTCAGTAAGGGACCATTTCTCTGTCCACACCTGAGAGGGTCGCACCCAGTCCTGTGGCTTCACTCACTGATGAGTCCCTGAATCTTACCCTTAGCCATTGGGTTCCAGAATATGCAAACCTTACTGCCTCTTTCTTACTGGATGCCTATTAATCGTCTCGGATTAATCCCTAGCCAAAGCTGCACTCTTGCCTTCCCTCCTGTGGGGTCCCAGTGCCTCTGTGTGTCTCCCCCACCTCTATAAATGATGTGATGCCCCGTTGCTCCAACCCAACTACGTAAACCCTTGATTCCTCATACTCTCCCACTTCCTCCCCCCTCTTACCAGCACATTCAGTGTCAGCAGACCCTGATGCTCTTTCCTCCAAAAATCTATTAGGTCAGTCTCCTTTTATCCATCTCAACTGCCAGCACCTGGACAAGCGTCATCCTCTCCCCACTGGACAAACGCTAGGCCTTCCAGGTGCCATCTCTGTCTGCATTCTTAGAGGTAGACACAGATGAAGCAAAAACAAGAAGTGTGGCCTGCTACCTAGCATCAAAATGATGCTGGGGGACCCCTTACTGTGGCCTTACTGTGGCTGTGAGGGCAAGAAGAAGCCCAGCAAGGTTAGCCCAAGATGAGACAGGCTTGTCACAAATTGATCCAATCCAGATTGGCCGAAAGTCAAATTGGATCCTGAGCAGGAAGTGAGAAGAGCTTCGCTGGAATTAAATGCTATTTAGACTGTGTTTTCTGTGCCAGGAAAGAGCTGGCTTCAAGATGGAGCAGAGAGCAATTTTTACCAAATAAGTGATGGGAATGTCATCCCCTGAGACATTTAAAAATCTCCTTGGCATCTGGTTTTAATTATGCTTTCTGTTCACCATCACCCCCAAGATGGCATTTCTCAAGATTTCAGGATATAATTTCCATTCTCTCATTCAACAGCATTTGCTAAATGCTTAATACAGTCACACGCACCACACAAGGTATAATACTTGGCAAAACAAAGATGTGTTAAACACGTGCTGACAGGTACGTGTGTTCAGCAGAAGACTCTGTGCCCATGTATTTAGCTTTAAAAAATAAAAAGCAAGGAGAGTGCTAATAGAGTCATTGACTACTCAGTGTGAAAATATGCTCAGGGGGTCCTGCCTTGTCCAGTACTCCCACCTGGCACCTGCTCTCCACAAGGACAAGCACTGTCACCTCCTCCCTGATGAGCCGTTGGCCTCTTTTGTCCCCATATCAGGCTGGAGGCTGACGGGAGGGTTTGCGAGACAGAGAATCGGGGATGCTGGTGGGGTATTAGGCACCAACCCCAAGCCTGTGGGGTGCAGAGCCTCCAATCCCTGGTTAGGAGACCCTGTGGGTGTCATACCAGAAAGGAAACGTAACCCTTGCCATGGTGTCCCTGGAATGGCAGCCAGTATTGTGAAAGAGGATGTCACCCAGGCATTATTTCTGCACGGTGACCTCACAGGGAGAAAGGAGAGGTACTGAGAGTGATGGAAGGGGGAGGAGAAAGCTTCTGCTCAGGCAGTTTGCTGCACAGTGTCTGCATCTGGTGGGTCCGTGGCACTCAGCATGAGAACAAAGGTTCTGAGACTTCTAGCAATTGAGACAAAGCTGTTCAGCTTATCATTTCCCAAGCTTATCTGGCTGCAGAGTTTGCCCCGGTGCCCCCCCTCTTTAGTCTCTCTCCTGTGATCCGACCGGATGTGCTTGGGAAATAGCCCTGAAACTTACGTGCAAATTTTGAAGCCAAGTGGAGAAGGTGACCATGGAAATAAAACGTGAAGGAAATTTGAGGAGGGCCATCCTAATCGACATAGAAGGGATTTGTGACTATTTCCTTACAGAACATTTGCTGGGACAGTGGCAGCCCACACAAGGGGAACAAGTGCAGAGGGACACTCCACTTGGGAGATGAGCTAACATCCCACAGAGCCACCCCTGGGGATGGGATCTAGTGTAACTGACATTAACTGAAGCGTGCTCCTATCACACCAGACTTCATGCCTGTCATGTCTGATCCTCATGTCAGCCCTGTGAGGTTGAGGTATCCTCCTTCATTTAGAATTCAGGAATTTAGGGCTCAGACAGATCTAGCAGTGTCCCCACATTTACACAGGGTGGTAGGAGGCCAAGTTGCCTGATTTCAGGTGTCCCCTCTGCACCAGTCTGCCTCTGGCATGGCCAAGCTGGGAGAGGACAAAGTGACAGGCAAGGGCGAGCTTGTGGGAACAGAGAGGGACTGAATTGGCCATGTGTCTGCAGGAAAGATGTGACAGCTCCTATAGCTTGCCCCAGCCAGCTGCCACCCAGTGTCTGGGGCAGTGGTTTGAGAAAAAAAGGGCCAACAGAGGCAGGCAAGCTGGGAAAACCAGAGGTCAGGGCCATGCTATTTCCAGAACATCCAAAAATTGTGGGGAAATTTCAAAAACTATAGCATACATGTGTAATTGGAATACCAAAAGAACAAGAAGGAGATAAAGAAGCAAAGGAGGGGAAAATATATACATATACATATTTCCAAAACTAATGACAGACACCAAACCACAAATCCGGAAAGCATACTGAATAGCAAGCAGGAATAAAAAAAAAAAAAAAACACCTAGGCATACCACACTCATGATCTATTCAAAGAGAAAAACTTGAAAGAAGCCAGAGAAAAACATAGAAACAAGGATAAAAATTCAGTAGACGTCTCATCAGAAGTCATGCAAGCTGGAAAACAGTGAAATATGTAAAAGGGAGAGTGAAATATAAAAAATGTTGAAATTTGAAAAGCATCCAGAATTCTATAGTCAATGAAGTTATCTTTTAAAATGAAGAATGAATTAGGATTTTAAAAGACAAACAAAAACTGAGGGAACTCGTCATCAGGAGACCTGTCCCACAACAAATGTTAAAAGGAATTCTTTGGGAAGAAGGAAGATAATATAGGTCAGGAACCAAGACCTCATAAAGAGAAGGAATAAATGAAGGCAAAATAATTGTTTTATTTTTTCTTATTCTTAATTGATTGAAAAGATAAGTGTTCAGAGTAATAACAGTAAAAACTTGTTGGATAATTACAGTGTCTGGATAAGCGAATGACAAAAGGAATGGGAGGAACTGAGAATATTCAGTTATTAGGTACCTGCCCTATACATGCTCCGTACAGTGTTATTTGAATCAGACTTAAAGTAGCTAAAAATGTGTATTTCTAAGGTGGCCACAGCTTTTTTTAAATGAGTATATTATGTACAGTAAGAGATGACATAAAATGGAATCTTGTAAACTGCTCCATTAAAATCAGAGAAAAGAGGGAAAGTCTAAAAAAGAAACAAAAAACAAGTGCAATTAACTGAAGCCACTTATAAACAGGATGGATAGTAGTATAATTGTATTTTAAAATCACTTTAAATGTGAATGGTTTAAATATACCAACTAAAATACAGAGATTGTTAGAGTGAAAAAGAAAAAAAAAACAAACAAGATCTGAGTATAAGTTATCAACAAGAGACCCATTTTACATATAATGAGTCAGATAGGTTAAAAGTATTTAAAAGAAAGACGGAGTAGCTATATTAATTTCAGACATAGACAACTTCTACACCAAGAAAATTATCAGGGATAAAGAAAGGTATTACATAATGATAAAGGGGTCGATTTTCCAAGAAGACATAACAATCTTAAAAGTATAGGTGCCTAACACCAGAGTGTCAAAATACATCAGGTAAAAAATTAAAGAAGAAATGGACAAATCCACTATTGTGTTGGAAGACTCCAACAGCCCTCTGTCAGTAATGGATAGATCAAGGAGGCAGAAAATCATTAACGGTCTAGTTGACCTGAACAGCACTATTGATCAACGGGACCTAATTGACATTTATAGAATACTTCATCCAACAACACCAGAATGCACATTCTTCTCAGGTGCACGTTCAACACTTACCTTGAAAGACCACGTTCTGGGCCATAAACACACCTCAACAAATTTAAAAGACTAAAAATCAGACAAAAATCTATATTCAGGCAATGGAATTAAACTATAAATTACCAACAAAAAGATAAAGAGTTTGGAGTTTAAACCATACACTTCTAAATAACACATGGGTCAAAGAAGAAAACTTAAGAGAAACTTTTAAAAAAAATCATTGAACTATATGAAAATAAGAATATGGGACATCAAACTATGTGGATGTAGCAAAAGTCAGGGATTAAAAGAAAGTTTATAGGATTAAACGCATATCTTAGAAAACAAGAACTATCTGTAATCAATAATCTATGCTTCCACATTAAGAAACTAGAGAAAAAAGTACAATTTAAGCCTAAAGCAAAAACAAGAAAAAATTATAATAAAATAGAGCAGAAATCAAAGAAATTGAAATCAGGAAAACAATTGGAATAAGACAACAAAATTCAAAGTGGGTTCTTTGAAAAGATTAATGAAATTGATAAATCTCTAATCAGTCTAACCAAGAAAGTGATGACACAAATTACCAACTACATGAATGAAACAGAGATCATGGCTACTGCAACTATGCACATTAAAAGGAAAATAGAAAAACACTACAATTTTATGCCCACACATTTGATATTTTGGATGAAACGAGCCAGTTCCTTGAATGATACAAGCCATTTATCATTCCCTATCTCATGCAACAAGAGATAGATCATTTGAATGGGCTTGAATGGGCGTATATCTTTTAAAGAGGAATCATTAATTAATAACATTTCAAAAAGAAAAGAAAGAGAGAAAAAGAAACATCAGGTCCAGATTATTTCATTGGTGAATTCTACAAATATTTGAGGAGTTTATTTAAGGAAATTATTTAAGGAAGAAATAATACTAATTATCAACAATCTCTCTCTTCCAGAGCAGAAAGAAGAACTCGTAACGCGTTCTCTAAAGTCACCCTTACAACAAAACCCAAGCCAGAAAAAGATGTTGCAACAAAGGAAAACTACAGTTCAATATCTCTCATAATAAAAAAAAAACCTTAACCCAAGAAGAGCAGTCAGATCCAACACCGTATAAAATCAGTATACAACACGACGATGTGGGATTTATTCCAGGCATGTAAAACTGGTTCAACAGTTGAAATTCAGTCACCGAAACCTATCATGAGAAAAGTCATGTGAGTTCACCTAATGCTGAGAAAACATGTGACAAAACCCTGTTCCCCATTTGTGATCGAAACTCTGAGCAAATTAGGAAGCGAGGGGAACTTCTTCAGCTTCATAAAGAGTATCTGCAAGAAGCTACAGCTAACCTCATATTTAATGGTGACAAATGGGCCACTTTCTCCAAATGATCAGAAATGATTCCAGAATATCCCCTCTCGCCACTCAGATCACACTGAAAATCCTAGCGAGGGCAGTAGGGCAAGAAAAGGAAGTAAAACTAAGTGTACATATTGGACAGGAAGAAATAAACTGTCCTTATTCACAAATCGTGGGCACTGGTTACATAGAAAATCCAAAGAATCAACAACAACAAAACCATCTCTTGTAACTAATAAGCAATTACAACAAGACCACAGGATAGAAAGTTAATACACAAAAGTTAATTGCTTTTCTGTATAACAGCAATGAGCAAATGTAATTTGAAATTTAAGAAGTACTATTTAACAATAGCACCAGTACATGAAATACTTAAGCATAAATTTAATAAAATATGCATAAACTCTACACGAGGAAAACTACAAAACACGGAAGAAGAAATCAAATAATAACTGATAACCAAGATGGCTCCTAGGGGACTAACAGGTGGGGTGTGTCTACAGCGTGGAGATAGATGTTGGAGAGAGGGACCAGCCCGAGTCTGGGTGGGATGGAGTGGGAAAGCACCAGGTCTCCTCACTGCTGCTCAGAAAGGAGTGAAATTTAATATTTTCAAACTGTGGTTTACTGCCAGATAACTGAAACCTCAGACAGTGACACCGCGGATAAGGGGGCACTAAGATATTGTGACATGAAATTTGCTAAGAAAATAGATCTTAAGTGTTCCCAACACACACACACACACACACACACACACACACACACACACACACACACGGTCACCATGTGATGTGATGGACGTGTGAATTAGGTTGATTGTGGTAATTATCTCACAATGACACATAAATCAAACTATCACTTTGCATAATATATATAATGATATATATTATATGGTATTTATTTATTATTAATATACAACATATAATCATATATAATATAATATATATAATATATATTATACAGTGGCTGGGACAGGACACACACACACACACACACACACACACACATATATATATAAAGGTTGTCAATTGTACCTCCATAAAGATGGAAAAAAATTAATAAAAAATAAATTCTTTTAGCAGTTATTGAATTTGATTGGCTTAAACTTTGATAATACTTTGGGGAAATTATTGTTTAAATTTACCTTCAAATGGCTTTGTTATTGCTACTCTACAGATCATATTGAGCTGGGGTTGGAAAGGATTTATAACCAACTAAGAAAATCTATGCTCTGATACGGAAGAAGGCACGGCTTCACCACTCAGATAATTACCTAGATATTTTCAAACCCTATTCTGAATCAATTCTCCCCAAAATAAACAAGTTATATTAGTCTATTTTATCGTTGTACAGTACTAAAAATCTACATATTACATTATAGTATGTTGTTATACGAAAATGACTAAAGATATTTATAAAATTATAATCTTTAGCTCCAACAGTATAATTGGTAAATTACTCCTCATAAGAGCTATGCAGATTCTTTTGTAACTTGCACAGTCCAAAAATGATGGGATTAGGTCATTGGACATTAACTTGATATTTCATCTGAGGTTCACAACGTCCAGAGCGAGACCGTATGTCATTAAAGCAAAGCAATGAGTTTCCAGGAGGAAGTGAGTCCTGGGTGAGCTAAAGAGCCCGAGGCCAGATGGTTAAGTGCACGGGTGACCCTGTCCCCACTAGCATGATCACGGCTCAGGAGTGTCCCTGCTTGTTGCCCTCACGTGACGTGCTAGATGCGGACGTGGCGTGGGCATCGGAACAGCAGACCTTCGCTGTGCCCGAGCAGGGGTGCTGTTCTCCTGACCAGACCTTTCCAATGTCCACCGGCTCTTGGAGAGGCTGGGTGACAGCCGTGGGAAGCAGGTATGCAGAGCCCAGCCTCGTCAGGGCCAGCACAGACAGGCG
The DNA here is from genome assembly GCF_964194185.1 of Rhinolophus hipposideros. NCBI lineage: Eukaryota > Metazoa > Chordata > Mammalia > Chiroptera > Rhinolophidae > Rhinolophus > Rhinolophus hipposideros. The sequence continues at coordinate 1,858,771 of NC_138055.1, forward strand.
CGGAGGGTTCCTTAATTTTTCTGTTTCGGCCTGTGCCTCCTAGAAGGAGAGTGTGCACCTCTGTCCAGGTCACAGCCGGAGTGTGAGAGGAGACCCCATCTCTCAGCTTGCTGAAGTCTGCTCGGTAATAAAATGGGCACAGAGAGCTTGAGGGACACCTGCAGGATCGCTGTGGCGACCATGGTGACCGAGGGGCCACCACAGGATCCAGTCCTGCTATGAAAGCAGGAGCTTAGGGGAGATGGAGGGAGCCCTTTGGCAGTTGGAGTGAGCTAGCACGCTTCCTCTACTGTCCCCACGTCCTCACAAGCAAAGAGTAACTCCATGAAAGGCCAGGCCGCCCAGAAAGCGTGCTGCATGAGTAACATCTGGCATGGGGTGCTGGAAGGAGAGGGGTGCGTGAGGGTGGGAACGACCCAAGGGCCAGTGGGCCCAGCTCCAATGATAAAACAGGCAGAGAGAAGTCAGGGAAGGGACAACAGACACAAATGAGCCCCTGTCTGGGCTCCGCTCCAGGGGGGCTACACTGGGCGCACCCACCCATCTCAGCCTGTCTTCCTACAAGCTCTTCCTGCCACACATGACAGGTGACCTGGGAGAGCTATGGGGATTGCCCAAGGCCACCAAACGAATAAGCAGCTGAGCATGCTGTGTGATCACAACCTAGGAGGTCACTAACGAGGTTCTGAGGACCGGTCAGGGCGGGATGGGCCCGCCGAAAGGTCCGGAACCCTAATCAGACCTCGGCCTCCGTCCCCGGAATCCACACTGAGGCCCCCAGCTGGGAGTGAGGAGATCTGTCAGCCCTTTGTTCCTGCCCTGCCCGGCCCCAAACTTGTGTACACACTCCAGCTGGGGATGTTGTGAAAATCTTCGAAGATGAGAAGATATTTCAAAGTGTGCTGAAGGCCATAAAGTAGTAAAGAAATATGAGGTATGATTAGGTCTGCCATTTAATACAACATCATTAAAGCTGGTACAGTTTATTTTTAATTTTATAAGCTCTGCTAATGCTTGTCTAATTTTGAAATGTTTCCCAAGCCACAATAATGAGTATATAAAAGGCTAAAATGATGGGATTGGTAAGCGTCGGAGCTCCTTGGGGAAGGGACTGTTTAAATCCTGGGCACAGCATCCCTTCCTCAGGCCCCACCCCGCACGCCCTGCTGGCACAGGAGCACAGAAGGGCTGAGAAAGGCTTTCTTTTTATAGAGAGTTTAGGTTGAGTGACAGCTCGCCTTGGAGAGGGAGGGGCTGCCTCTGAGCAGCTGAATGGGGTGGGGGGCTCCCAAATTCCTGCTCTAAAGAAGTCTCGGCCCCTCCCTCCGGCCACAATTCATCAGTTCTCCATGCAATCTGGTTATAAGGCTTGTGAATTCTAGACAGGCAAGGGGAGGGGCCTGGAGACAAGGGTCAGGTGTGCAGGGCAAAGCACTCATCAGCCTTCACAGGCGGAGAGCCAGGGCCGGGATTACTCTGTGTGCTCAGTAAAATCCTGAGGTCTTCCGAGAGTAAATGCGTTGACAGCTGGGTTTCTGCAGCCTGGGATCCTGGGAACTCGCTCTTTCAGCCAGTGCTTGTGGGTGAAGCTGTCTCCAGAGTTTGCTGCACACACCTTGGTCGTCCCCGGACACACTGTCCCCCTGGGTGAGCCAGGCTCTGCGTGGCTCCCGGAGGTGTGGCCGGGGAACGAGGACGTGGCGTTCCAGCAGGTCGGTGAGCAGATGGGTGACTTGTTCTAAGGGCCGGCACATGTGGCAAAGCCAAACCCCAGCCCAGCCTGTGGTCCCATCAGTTCCTAGGGCGGCAGCACTCGCAGTGACAGTCGGTGCAGCGGGTTCTTTGCAAGGCCCACTCTAGTGCCAGCACCTAGAGAAGCCTCCCAGGGGTCAGGTGGGGGTGATCGGCGTGCGTGGGACTGTAAGGACACAGGGAGGGGGCCCGTGTGTCTCCATGGCCACCTGGGCCCTGGGTGCTGAGTGCAGCCCTGTTGCAGTAATCAGGACTCGGGGTCAGGGTTCACAAGGGAACAATGCACACGGGGTTCCCATTAGTCACTAACAGATGAGGAATTGAGTCTCCTTCCCATTCCCCCAGCTGCCAGTGCTCTGCTGGCAGCGGGAGGCACGGTGAGCAGACCCGGGTCCTGCCTGGCTCAGGAAAGGGACCCTCCAGGAGCGGCACCGCCACCCTCAGGGCCCAGCCCTTCCACCGCCCACTGGAGGCCGTTCCCCATGTGTCTCAAATTTATTACGGGGGAAAAAGTCGAACTTCCTGGAGATTTGCTGTGAGAATGAAATGAGCTAATCCATGTCAACCTCTTAGCCTGGAGTCTGGCACCAAGTACTAAATAAATATTAACAGATATTCATGCCGTTCTTGCTAGGCTTAGGAGGAGATGAGTGTTAAATAAACACGGTGTAAGGGGCCAGACCTGCGCTGGGAGGGTGCAGCGAGGAGTGGCTGCCGCCCCCAGCGAGTTGTTCTCTGTTCCCTGCTGGCGGCTACGTCTTCTTTAATCATTCTATTCGTCTACTTTTCCCGTCTCCCGCCATGAGGTTGGGGGGCTCATCCTGCTCCACCCCAGAGCCCAGCAGAACCAGTGCAGCCACCACTCAGCAAATCTTTATGAATGAACGGGGAAGGATGAGTCCCTGACACACAGCGCTGAGGAGACGCTGGGAGGGCTGTTTTCAAGGGCTGAGGGGCCTCCCCCGGAGATTTGGTCCCATACGGTCAAGTTCCCGGGTGGCAGTGAAGGTGCCCCAAATGAACTTGCACTGGGGCCTGAAGAGAAGGGGTGCAGTGACCCCACGCTCCATCAAGTCAAGCAGAAAGGGCTGCAGGCCTGGGTTCTCTGTGGAACAGAGTCAGGTTTCCCATTGAGGCAGCAAGAATAGGGGCCCCTGGGGTCCCAACTAACGCAGAGGCCCAGCCCAGGGAAGGGCAGAGGCCCTTGGGCATTTCCCTCCATGCCTGCCGTGCGGGCACCAGCTAGGTCAGCCCGAGGCCAATGCAGGGGCGTCAGAACCCAAGTGGCCCTGGTAGGGCTGTGCCAGGACTCTCACCCTGGGCCCTGGGAAAGAGCCCCCCATCAAGGGGACAGCAGCTGACCAGCCTCCCAATAGGGAGGAGAAGTGGAGAAAAGATGCTGGGCGGGATTGTAACAACATGACACACCAGAGTAGCCACGAAGGCGTCCTGGGGTGCTGACACCACTGGGGAGCGGTGTTCTTAGTGGGTGGCGCTCAGCCCAAGTATCGTGCATGTTAGTTTTCATGTGGCTCATGTCACAGCCCAGCAGGCAGGGGCCCAGGGACACCCCTAGGGTGCCTGCACACAGGAGGAGCTCAGCGAATGTTCCTGGAGGCATGATAGGAGGAAGGGATATCCTGTACAAGGCCTGCCCTGTTGGCGGCGCCGAGACTCACGGGGCGCTTCATGTCTCCCCAGGAGCTTGTACAGATTGTCCCACTCTGCCAGGGCACCCGTCTACCCCAGACCAGAGGATGCAGGGCAGGCTCCAGTTCACATCACAGCAGGAGGGCAGGTGGGTCCAGGCCTCCGGCAGCAGAATCACCCCAAGGAGTGTTTGGAAAGCACCCCAATATGTCAAGATGGCAGAGAGAAGTTTAGAAATGACACCAGTGAAATGGCTTAATTCCAGGTCTGCCCATCCCTGGGAGGGACCGGCTCAGAGACAGCAGTGCCCCCTAATCGGCCCCTCACCCTGGGTAGGGGTCACGCCCTGGCACCAGCTGCCTTGTAGCCCATTGCCCAGCTCTCAGCCAGAATTTCACTCCTCACAGGAAGATCAGAGGAAGGCACTTCAGTCATCCAGTCTCACTGGCTGACATGACCCTCCTCGTTGCTCGTGTGCCCTGGATCTCACGCCTGCTTTTGAAATGTCTCCTAAGATCTCCCTCACGCGCCCCTTCCTCTGTCTGCCATCCGCTGCTTCTTTCTGAGCCCGTCTTCCGCGTTGGGAGGAGACTACAGAGGGAGGAGCCTGTCTGCCCACACAGCAGACACTGCGCAAATGTCTGTGGAATGAAGGTACTTGCAGGGCCTTTTCCTGGCATCGGTGAACCATCTTTGGTAAGAAAAGATTGAATTTTCGAGGACGCACGTAGAGGGCTGGGCAGGTCAGTGGCCACTCAGGTTCTCAAATGTTCCGGCTAGGATCCAAGGAGGAAGGGGCGCCGTCTGGAGAGCAAGCAGGTGCTCAGCAAAGGGGGTGTCCCTCTCTGGTGCTGTCAGGGGTAGGTCCAGCCAGCACTGGCCCTGGCCTGCTGCCCTCGGCTGCCCTGGACTCCACGCTGGTCCTGAGAGGCCGTGGGGCAGCAGGCGTCCACAGGGAGCCCAGCCAGGTCTTTGGGGGCCTGAGAGGGGACGGAGGTGAGCTCTGTCCTTCTGGCTCTCACGCGGTGGAGCCACCAGCCTGGGCCTGTGATCACGGGTCTCGAGGGGAGCCCCACGTAACAGCAACACCCCGGTGCTCTGTGGGGTGCCACACTGTGCTGGGGACCCCAAGGTGGCCAACGGAGGCTCAAGGCAGATCTGGGAGCCAGGCCACCCTTCCTCTAAGGAGCTGACGCAGGCAAGGCTCTATTGCCCGAACCCTCTACTTAGAGGGTCCCTCAGCTTGGGCTAAAAGTATGAAGCATCTTAAAGTGAGAGCAATCGTTTCCATCTAAGGCACATAGACACCCCTCCCCACCCCAGGTGCCAACCCCATGTGGATTGTCTTTTGAAATTTGTCTGATTCGCGCCTGGGAAGTGGTTGTCATCGTCCTTGATTTGAAAGAGAAGGCGGGGGTTTGTTGAGTGACGGAGCTTGGCAGGCGAATGGCTGGCAGGAGCCTGTCCATCTCCCAGGCGCTCCCCTCCTCCCGGCCCCGCCTCCCATGCCCCCTTCATTTCTCCGATCTGACCGCAGGTGACCTTGTCACCCTTCCAGTGAATGGACTGGATGGAACCAGTGCTTTTTTGGCGGGACGCGTGTTCCCCGCGCCGATGAGCCGCTGACACAGGCCCGCATGTGCGCCGGGGACCACCTCCGGCTTCAAAGCCAGGGGCAGCCGTGGATGTTGGTTTGTCTACATTCCTTTGTTTTCTGTTGGAGAAAACTTGTCACATCTCTTACACGTTGTCACTGAAGCCTCATTAGTCTGAAATGTCACTTCACTTACGAACGTCATTATACACAAGCGTGTGCTCCAAATGACAGCAACTGCAGAAAATATGAAACTCCGTGATTTCTTTTTTTCCAAAGCTGCATTTTAGCAGGGACGCAGTGAACATGTTGATATCTGGGAGAGACCTGGGCGCGGATGGGGGTCTGGTAATCTCCTCGCGGTTTTCAAGTGAGCATGGCAGGCCTGGCGAGTTGTTCCTCTCTGGAAAGACCCAGAAAGTCATCCACTGACCAGTGACAGGGAGAAGGGAGGGGGCACCGGGAGGCTGTGGGCTGGAGGGCTGAGCGGGTGGCTTCCTGCTGAGCACGGCACTGGTGTCAGGACTTCGTTCTCTCACACCAGGCGCACGGGGGTCACTTTGTCCCCTGAAAGGAGAAAACGCAGCTAGGAGCTGCCGCATTAGGGTGATGGGTTTTTCAGGCCCAGAGTGAGCCTGGAGTTGAGTTTTCATTTGAGGAGCAGCATTGAGGGAAGGGGGCAGGGCGCAGGGCAGGTCACTCACTCTGGTCTCGAACATGGTTGGTGTCTTTATTTGATCCCTGATTCATTCCACGGACAACTATTGAGCACTTACTGTATGCAGCGTGCTAGAGGCTTCACTGGGAGTAAATGACAGGTGCCTGTGGTGTAGGGCTGCCCATGGCAATGAGGGCCACTCAGCCCCGAGCCTGTGTCTGCACGCTGGGGACACTAGCAGGAGCCCCAGGAGACGATGTCACCACCCACCTGCTCCCATCCAGGAGCGGGCTGAGATAACTGAGACAGTCTCCTGGGTCCCCATCAGTGTGGTCGGGAGGCAGGACGGTGTTGTGGGAAGAGCGTGGCCTCGGGACCCAACCACCCTCAGATGTGCTGCGTCTGAAAGGCTGTGTTGCCACGTTAGGCCCCTTCTCTGCTGAGTCGGTTATCAGATGGGAATTATGATTACTTCACTGCAGGTTGCTATTAGCACTGGTTTAGCCCAGTGGTTCTGGGTGACGGTTCTGTGGGTCGGGTGGGCGGTGGAACCCCCGGGCTCTGCCCAGGGTCACACAGCCCACGAGACCCTGGCCCTTGTCAACATGCTCAGAGCTTCCTCCATCACTCATCCTTCTATTGAATGCCACTCACCTCTACTTCTGAGGAAGCCCATGGGGCCAGAGCAGTGGTGTCTGGTCCGGTGTCAGAACCTTAGCGCCCAGAGGAGTACCCAGGACATAAGAACATGTAATTCACATTCAGTAAATAAATGAATGAAGACATAAACCTTGCAAAAAAAGATTCAACATTTGTTGAATAAATGACAACTAAAAAGTACAAGAAATTAACGAGTCTAGGTACAAAGGAAAAGCTAGCAAGCAGGAAATGGCACGAAGTCTGGCGGTGGGCAGGATCAGAGCAGAAGACGGGGCTTGCCAGGCGAGGGCGGTGGGCCGCGCGTCCGTGTCCATGCCAGGCCGGGCCTGAGGTCGGAGGGGGCTCAGCCTTTGTGCTTCTGCCTGGCTCACCGTCCAATCTGAGGATGAGGCTCTCTCTGTCATCAGCTTCTTTTTTTTTGAAACAACCTTTTTTTTCTTTTTTAATTTCCAAGCCATTATTCTAACATAGCTAAATTACAAACTTAAACTCATTAAGAAAATGTTTCTTTTCATATATAAAATTTATAGAGTCAATTAACAGTTATTTCATGTATGATCTTAGTCATCCCAACTGGCGGTGAAATGTAGGTCAGCATCTGTACCTGGCGGAGCCACGAGATTCAGCCCCTTCTCTCGTCCCCGAATCCAGCCGCGTGGGGCCTGCTGTCACTTCCCTCTGGTTCGTGGAGAAGAACGGATACATCAGGATGCCCATTTCTATGTGTAATAGCTGCGATTAAGTCCTTTCTGTAGGCAGCTGGTGTATTTCCATTTGGGTTGCTTTAAAACTTTTTATTTTATTTCATTTTTTTAAATTAAGGCTTGTTTGTAGGACATTTCAGATAAATGTTTTCTTATTTCCTGTAGCTGACTGCATGACAGACAGTGAAGGGAAGAAGACGAAACCTTCTTCTTAGAGACTGCATTCATTTATTCAGAGAGTGTTCCCCGAGGATAACTTCTGTTCAGACTTGGAAGAGGAAGGAAGCGACAGGCACATGGCCATGTGTGTCCTGTGATGCAGGCAGGATGGGCTACAGTCTGTGGGATGGTAACGAGGACACGAGAGCTGGCGGCACCTTCCGTTGGTGCCGGCAGGGTGTCTACGTGGTCTCGGTCCTTCCGGGCACGTTCTCACATGGACCACATCAGACCCCTCAAGGTAATTCAGTTTCTATCTTCATCCTCATTTTGAAAAGGAGAAAACAGGCACAGAGAAGCTCAGAGCTCACCATGTCACCCAGCTGGGAAGCGGTATTACAACCGGGGCAGGTTGTTTCATTGTGATGGTTCCTTTTAGGTGTCAGCTTGACTGGACCATGGACCCCCGGACATTTATTTGCTCCATCAATATTCCGGCTGTACCTATGCGGGTGTTTCAGATGAGACTGACGTTTCCACCAGTGGAATGAGTGATACAGACCATCATCCCCGGTATCGGGGGACATTATCCAATACTTCGGAAGCCCGGACAGAACAAAAAGGTACATGAAATATTTAATATCAATATGAAAATTAAAACGAAAGCCAGTGACCACTGGTCACCGACACAAGCTCGTGAGAGACGGTGTGATTACTGCCTCGTGTCCGTTATTCCACATGGGAGAAGGGCTCACTCTTCTCTACTTCCACCACCCTCTCCTGGAATTTCTCTCTTTGGCATTCTAGAAATTCATTTAATTAGATAAATTGAGTAAAGCTTTCTGTGCCCCATTTTAATTCACAAGCTGCCTTCTGCTGTATGTGAGGCCAAATGACACATTTTATTTCTTCATGTCATGGGAAAAGAAGATTAATTTGTAATTTTCTTTCCTCTATTACATCCCAAGGTACACACTATCTCTGTTGAACGTCACGTGTGCGGGTTGGAGATGGGTCACCCGATCCATGCACGTCCCCTTCATCTTAGTATGACGTAATCATCTTGGAAAGGTATGGCAGGAAGCAGCCAGAGTGACTTCCTCTTTCCAGGTGCCTGAGGATATTCGCACCAGTGGGTATTCACGTGTCTTAATCGGGAGACCAGGTTGCTGATATTATCTATAGCAAAACATTCACTTTTAACCCTTGTAGGTTATTCAAAGACCGTACACTCAGTTGCACAGACACGTGCATTTTATTTTTGTTTCAGGAAAACATACATCTGATTCTTTTGCCGAGCATGACACTCCATAAACCCAAACCTCACATTAGTTAGTTCTCCTGAAGTGCAGTGTCCTCCACGGCTGAGAAAAGTTTACGTGTTTGGTGTGTGTGTGGTGGGTGGGGGGGGGCGGGGACAGGGCAGTGCAGTTCACGTCAGATGGTTCTATGAACATCAAGTGTCCCAAATTTTTGCAATTTATATACCAAACAAGGACTCAGTGTATCCAGAGTCCCTACAAATGAATAAGAAGACCAACCCATGATAGAAAAATGGGCCAAAAACAAACGTGTGGAGAGTTCCCAGGAAAGAAATTCTAAATGGATCTTATCCAAATGAAAAGATGCCCACTTTCATCATAATTAGAGAAATGAAGTGTTTACTGATAACGCAATACCACTTTTACCCACAGATTGGTGAAGATCAAAAAGTTTGATGACATCTCTGAATTAACAAGGACGTAGGAAAGCAATGTACAAAAAATAAAACAGAGAACAAAAGGGCAGAATGAGCAAGAGCTTGCTCTCACTGCCTGACCGTATTAGGGATGGGACGCCCGTCTCCTCCTGCCTCGGACTGCAAGGACCCCATGGGCTCTCCTGGGTCTCCAGATTGCAGACGGCTGATCGTGGGACAGCCTGGCCTCCACAATCATGTGAGCCAAGTCCTTGCAATCTCTCCTACCGGTTCTGTTTCTCTGGAGAGCCCTGTTAGCTCATCTCCAGTGTCTATACTCTTGACGCAGGAAATCTCTGGTATGTAGCAGGTACACAACACATATTTGCTAGTTGATAGGGTACCTGGTCAGAGGGAGTGGACGGTCATCATGTCGTGGCGATGGCTGATGGATGACACAGGCTTGATTTGAGGGCACAGGTTCCTTTGCAGAGGATTGTACTTTGCTTTGTGTGGGCACCAAACAGGTTGATGGTATCCTTGATGCTTTAATGTGTATTCTTCCTTTTGCTTTCCTAGCTGTTATTCTCTCTGCCACGTGTAACATTAAGGGTCATTCAAAGGAGTGATGGAAACAGAAAGAGAAGGGAAAGAAAGCTTTATGCCACCCAGTGGAGGTGAGACAGGGAGCCCACCTTCCAGTACTCAGAATTGGGGTCACAGAGCTGTGATGGTAATTATAAAGTGCCCCCCAATAGTGGGGTTTCTGTGTCACATCAGTGTGGGTGGGGTCCTTCACAACCAGCAGCCACCCCAAACTGCGGGGCACTCACCTGTCCAGTCCTTTGTGCCTGTTCCAAAGAGGAATGCTTTCCAATGAGACTCGAACTGTCTCTGGAAGCCTCTTCCTTTCTGTGTTCTGGCCCCTTCCTACCGCAATCCCCCAAACCATCTGCATCTCAGGACTTGATGGGGAAAGGGCAGCCTCAGACACTGCCCCAAGACCCCTTGGGATGGTCCACCCTGGGCTTGGCAGGTCACTTGCGCTCCCAGCCATGCTGAACTGGATCGTGGGTCGCTTTTAATTCAAGACCCCAGGTGCTTATTCGGGAGCACCCAGAAAATAAGCAGCTTCTGTCTGAGGCCCCCTCACTGGGTCTGCTCTCACACTGCCAGAGGATATTCTAGTTTCCTGCAAGAGTCTGCGAGGAGGGCTTTATGGGAACAGATGTTTCTGTGTCATCTGACAAAAGCTGCCAGCGGCCTCCTGGCATAATTCTTCACAAACACAAGTGTCCTTCTTACATGAAAGCATAGAAAAACAGCTTGTAACTTTGCTTTATTTCAGGAAAGTGCAGGTTACAGTGAGTACACAGATTCGTAGCTGTGAACCCAGATATCCACTAGACAAGTTCAGAATTCCAAGGGTGTGTGTGGTGCTGTGTGTTCATGTGCACGTGATGGGAGTTGTCAGAGTTGGAGGGAAGTCAAGCTTGGTGCCAAAGGCTTTAAATTGACGTCATTGCACAAAGACCACATTGCGTGAAGATTCCATATGGAGGTTGGAAAAGAGCGTGCTTCTACTCCCAGTTCTCTTCCACAAAAGCCTTATAACAACCGGAAGTGTTTCATGTACCATGAAATGCCATACACCTTTCAGACACTCTCAGCGCTGCCCTCCATCCTACCTGCATGTAATGAGCAAGTAAATGACAAATGTTGTGTTGGGGACCCAAAGTTAACAGGTCACCAGCCTGTTGTGGTGTGGGGATAGGAAGGGGCACACTCGTTATTACTTGACTACAAGGTGAAAATAGTTCCAACAGATTTGTGCACTAAGGCTACGAGGGGTCAGACGGGTGACTAAGGAATCCAGAGGAGCTTTTCTGGAGTGGAATCTGAACACAAACTTAGGCGGTTCCCAGCCAGAACAGGGTTGGGACAGGTCAATCCATGCTTCTAGGGGAAAAGGCAAATGGCCTCAGCAAAAGCCTTGTCCAAGGGGTGCTTGTGAATCTAGGTGTGAAGATAGGAGGAGTTGAAAAGTATTGTGTCAGGCAGTTAGTTAATCCCCATTCTGCATAACTATTACCCAGAAGGACTGGCTTCACTGCTTTGAGCTTTGTCCTGTGCTGGAGGTTTCAGTGCAGCTGAGATTTCAAAACTCTTATATGGCCAGGAGATACAAAGTTTCTTCAGGCACCCGAAAGAGAAAAGCCCAGAAAGTGACCCAAACTTTCACTTAGGATTTCTGGCGGGGCTCCAGAAGAGTGCGAGCAAGCCAGAACCAGACCAGGATGGTGACTGCTGATGGGTGTGGCATTTCTCTGGGATGATGAAAAATGCTTGGAAATTAGATGATGAGAATGGTTACACAATCTGTGGATACCCTCAAAAACACTAAATTGTAAACTTTGAAATGGCGAATTTTATTGTGTGTAAATTATATCTCAGTTTAAAAAAAAAGAAAAAAGGAACAGAAACAATCGTCGTGGAATTGTTTTGAAGAGATCCCACACACGTATACAGATGATGAATAAAAAATCAACTCCACTAAATATTATGCAAGTGGGTATATGAGGTTTAGAGTAAATTTTCATTAAGAGCACATCGTATGATTCGAAAACAATCTAAAAGCAACGTGGCGAGAAGTAAAGTCAATGTACTTTGGGAGACTACCCGACCTGACTGAAATGTTACTTGAATTGTGGCAAAGATAGTAATATCAGGGAAACATGGAGAGTTTAAGTAAAATTATTTTGCAAAATGCAGTATTGAGAATGCTTAAAAGCAGTATTTCTAAGTTACTGGGCATTTTATATGTGGGCTGGATAACCAAATTGAGAAATATGACAAAGTAACAAGGATGAGCAAATGAGAAGACAGCAGGAAATATTGAGTCTAAAGCAACAAAAAGAAAAGGACGGACAGTGTTTTAAAAGGGCATAGGAGACATACAGGACATGATGGAAAAGTCCAACATGTAGGTAATTGGAGAATCAGACAAAGGCAAAAGAAAAGATGGAACACAAGTAAAATTTCTTTAATGTTTTCTCCAAACTGACCAAAAAATATCAAACACACACACAGAGATATATTCTAGTCAAACTTGTAAAATACAAAGGCAAACAGGAAAACCATAAAAATAGTCAGAGAAAATGAAATGCATTACCTTAAAAGACCAATAATAAGAAAGAGGACTCAACAGGAATACCCCAGTGCAAAAGACAACAGTATGTCGTCTCCATAGTGCTGAGAGAAAATAGCTTCCCACCCAGAACTCAATATGCTCAAGGAAGATTGTTCAAAGGCAAAGGTAGAATGAAGATGTAATTAGATCATTACTGAAGTAATTAGACGCTAGTAGACACTGCAGAAGTGGCTCAGGTAAAAAGGAAGCATATAAATGCAGGGAGGAATATATAATATAACAAATATAATTGTAATTTTAGCTACATAATTACATCTGTTTATATGTATATATGTATACTTTCATATATAATTATAATAATTGTAATTATGATGACACCTGGTAATAATTATGGGAGTTAAAAATTTATAAAAATAAAATGCAAGGCAAAAATGCTATAAAAGGAAGGAGATGAAAATATTTTACAGTTTTTATGTTCACGAAGTGATAAAATACTCTAGAAATTGGCAAGTCAAGGATGAAAGTAATAATCCACAGGAGTTAAATACATGGTAAAAGGAGGCATAAACAATGAGTTAGGAGAAGGGGGAAAAGAATGATAAAAATACTGGAATAAGCCAAAGGAAGTCGAGAAAAGAGGGAAGAGAAACATGGATCAAGTGTGATGTGTAGAGATATTAAGACAGAGAATTCAAGTCCCAAAATATCAGTGTTTGCATTACGTATACATGGACTAAGTACAGTGATTTATACACAAAGATTTTCGCACTACAGAAAAATGCCCTGCATTCTACTTACAAGAGTCACATCTTAAAGATACAGAAAAGTTGATAATAAAATAAGGAAAAAGAAATGCTATGCAAATAAGAAGTCATAATAACAGTGATAGTGCTAGTCGTACTGCTGATGGGGTGATGTAACGTGTCAGACAGAGTAGAGTCTAAGGCAAAGAGGACGTCTAGCTAGAAAACAGTCAGCAATCGAAGGCTCAGTCCTCCAGAGAAATAAAACAATAGTAGACATACTACCACCTATGAGCGTAGCCTGCAAGTAACATAACCAAAATGAGAGAGCAAAGAGATAAAGTGACAAAAACATCATAATGGGAGATCTAACACACCTCACTTTATAACTAAAAGCAAAAGCAGCAAAATGATCAGTTATTGTAGAGAAAATGTTGACAATAGGATTAATACGTGTAACATAATTCATGTGCGTAGAACACTGCATCCATCCAGGGTGGGCTATGCTTTTTTATGTGCATAGGGACCATTTACTAAAATGACCCATCTGTTGAACTGTAAAGTCTCAAGAAATAAGTGACATTATACCTGGCATATTCTCTGACCACACTAGAGTTGAGCTAGAAGCCAATAACAACAGCGAATAATAATAAGTAGATAATTTCCAGATATCTGAAAAAAACAACAACACATTTCTAAATAATCATGGATCAAGGAAAAAGAATTCACAAAGCAAATTAGGAAGTTTTGTCATGTATGATTATAAAACTACAGTACGAGGTGTAGCAATAGCTGTGCTTGGCGGGGAATTTATGTACTTAATTCAGATATTCAAAAAGATTAAAGATTCAAAATCAATCTAAATATTGACTTCAAGTGCTTGGAGAAAATAATAGTAAATTAAAGTTAAAACAATAGTACAAACTAAAAATAAAATTAGAAATTAAAGAAAGAGAAGCAAACTATTATAATGGTATAAATCAACAATAGCAAAGTTGGTTTGTTAGAAAGAGTAATACATTAGACAACCACTGACAACACTGCATAAGTTTACAAAAAAAGAGAGGAACAAAAGCAAAACTTATAAATATCAAAAACACAATAGACTAAAACACACTCAAGAAGAAAGAGAAAAATCTAAAAAGTCCCGTATTTATTGAAGTGTTCGATAATTAAATCTAGAATTAAAGTTCCTCTATACACAAATATCATTCCAAGCCTATGTGTTTTTAAATGCGAAACATTTACAGAATTATAAAACGTTAACATACAAAACACTCTTCCTGAGAATAGAAAGAGAAAATTTTTCTCAATGGTCTTGATGAGGCCAGAACCACCTTGACAACAAAGTTTTACCTGTACTTTATGGATAAAGATTGTTTAGGGACCATGGAGGGCTGAACATGCCCCACCCACCTCCAAAGACGCCTGCATTTTAACCCCTGGACCTGTGATTGTACTACCTCATGTGGTACAAGGGACTCTGCAGGTGTGATAAGTTAATCATCTGCGATATGAAGATTATCCCGGATTTTCCATGTAGGGATAATCACCAGGGCCCTTAAACGAGGAAGGTAGGGGGATTAGAGTCAACAGTAGGAATTCTGAGGACCAAACAAGAAGTTGGCGTGATAGGAGCAAGAAGCTAGGAGCCGAAGAAGGCAGGTGGCCTCTGGAAGCTGAAGAAAGCGAGGAAATGGCCTTTCCTCTGAAGCCTCCAGCAAGAGGCAGCTCTGGCGGCGTCTTGATTTTAGACTGCTGACCTCCAGAACTGTTACTTAATAAATGGGTGGTTTTTACACCACTAAGTTTGTGGAAATTTGTTAAAGCAGCAACAGCACACTAATACAGAGACCAATGTCCACAATAAATATCAATGCAAAAATTCCCAAAGAAACTACTAGAAAGACAAATCCATGACACATCAAAATAAACAATGCTTGAGGCTATCAGATTTTAGAAGCTCAGAGGAATCCCCTGCAGAGTATATGCTTAGACCTTTAGAAAAATAACACCTCCTATCTTCTGCTGGGACCCAAACTGGGCACGAAAAGCCTGGCCCTGGGAGTGCTGAAAGAAACTAGAAAATGGAGTGAATTACCCGTGCTGGGCTGAACTGTTGCTGCTGTCTGGGTAAATTACTTCAACACCTGTGTAACCATTTCTCTATATTAAATTCTCTTTCTTGAAATACCAAAAACAAAAACAAAAACAAAAACAAAAAAAATAAAAAATAATAATAAACAATGCTTTACAATCAAGTTGAGTTCATTGCAGGAACACCAGGTATGCAGGAATACAAAGGTAACATTTGAAAATCAGTTATTGTAAATCACAATAATGATGAAATGAAGATAAATTATATGATCATCTCAACAGAGACATAAAAAAATTGATAAAATTCAATACCTGTTCATGGTTTAAAAAAAAAATTGCTGTTACCAAAGTTGGTATAGAATGACACTTTCTTGATCTAGTAAAAATCTTCTAAAAATTACCAGTGAGTATCATAGTTAATGACAACACTGATGGTATTTTACCTGATATTGGGAACCAGCTACCATCACTTCTGATCAGAAATGTCCTGGAAGTTTTAGCTAGTGCAGTAAGGCAAGAAAAAGAAATTACATTTGTAAGATTGGGTAAAGTAATGAAACTGTCATTATTCTCAGATGATGTGATTTTGTATGTGGAGAATGCTAAAGTATTTACAGACAAACCAGGGTAATTAATAAGTAAAGCGAGTAAGGTCACTGGAGACAAGGTCAACATACAAAGCTCAATTTTGTTTCTGTATACCAAAAACGATGAAGAATAAAATAGAATTTTACACGACACCTTTAAGCATGACTTGAAGACTCTAAATTGCTAAGAATAACTAAAAATGTGCAAAGAATGCTACACAGAAATCTGTAAAATATTATTTGGAGAAATTAAACAAACCAAAATAATAGATTAAAATACATAATAGTTAACTATCAACTTTTTCCAAACTGATATATAGAATTCATGTAATCCTAAACAAAACAAAATCTTGGCCATATTGTTTTTGGAAATTGTGAGTCTACAAAAACATTCTAAACTGATTCTAAAATTCATATGAAAGTGCAAAGGACCAAGAATAGCTAAGACAACCTTAAAGAGATCCACCCTAGCACAAATCAGGATTTCTTGTAAAAGCTATAGTGTTGAGACAGTATTGCAGAGCAATGACAGACTGGGGGACCCGGGGAAGAAAATGGAGTTCAGAAATAGATGTACACTGTGTAGACAAATCATTTACAGCAATGGTGCTCCACAGCAGCAGGAAAATGCCTTTTCAATAAATGATGCTTAGTCAATTGGTTAAATACATGGAAAAAAATAAATCTTGTCCTCTTCATGTCACACCCAAAATTCATTTCCAGAGACGTGGTGAATCTGAATATGAAAGCAGGCCAACTTAGAAGAACAGCTTAGTGACCTCAAGCTGGCAATGACTTCTTAACTGGTACCCAGAGGGTACTGAGTATGCAGGATAAGGTGGATAAATTTCTACATAAAAATGAGAAACTTGTGTTCATCAAAAGACACTAAAAACTACCAAATTTACCAACCATTGAATGAGAGAAGGTATTTACAAAACACGTAACAAAGGGCTCCAAAATCAACAAGGAAGGACCAACCAAAGGCACTCAATAACAACACTGGCGAGAGATCCAAACAGGTGCTTCACAAAAGAAAGTGCCCTAAAGGCCACAAATACGTGGAAAAAGTGTTCACCCTTGTTAGTAAACAAGAAAATGCGAGTAAAAATCACAATGAGACACGGTTCCATATTCCTGACAGATACAATTTTAAAGGTCAGACAACACCAAGTGTTGGCAGGGACCCAGAACAGTTGGAATACTGCAGGTCTGCAGGCCACAGGGCTACGTCTGACAGCTGGGCTGGAAACTGTCGAGCAGTGTCTGCTACACATAACCAGGAACAAACGGTGGAATCTCACAATTGCACTCTTAGCTAGAGACCCAGCGGAGCTCCCTCCACACAGACACCGAAGCCGTGTATAGAATAATCATGTAGCGTCGCGAACGGAGGTCCTAAGCTGCAGACAGCCTCAGTGTCCATCGACACTGTAACTAAATCATGGTGTAATTACACAGTGGGGCACTCTACCGTATAAAAAGTGAATAAAGCGTTCATCTACCAAACTACATGGAAGAATACCAGAAACATAATATTGAGTGGGGGGAAAAACACACAAAAGAATATACACTGTGTGATACAAATTCTATAAAATTCATAAAACAAAATGAACCGAGGGGTTAGTGGTCTGAAGGTGTTTACCTTTTCACAGAGGGCGGCAGCCATTCAGGGAGGGGTACCTGGGCCCCTGGGCCCTGATAGTCTTTAGCTGGGGGTGGATTTCCTGGTTGTGTCTACTTGGTGAAAATTTACTGAACTCTGCACACTTATGACTTGTGCGCTTTCCTCTTTGAGTCTGTTGCATTCTAATTAAACACTACCTAGTTAAGAACTTTTTTTGTTAAAGAAAATACAGTAGAAAGTTAGAGTGAGGACGTGTTCACTTCTCTCATCGTGGACATGGGTGGGCTGACACAGCTGGGCTCATCCAGCTGCCATGTCCAACTGGTTTCTGGGTTTATGGCGAAGGAGTCAGCAGAGAGGGTCAGGTTTTAGATAGAAATGTGGATGTGTTTAGCATATCTGAGTAGCTGGAGCCATGCATGGATGAGTTCCACCAAAACTGTGCCTGCAGTAAATCAACACAGAGGGCTCAAAGTTTTGGACCCAGTACCAGTACTAATCACGGTTCACCAGAGAACCAGAACAAGTAGGATACTTTATGTGAATGTGTGTATGTATGTTTATTTCATAATAAAATAAAAATAAAATGAATTAACATAGATTTCATAGAAGTAGAAATAAAAAGAAAGAAAGGAAATGGATTGCAAGGAGTTGGGTGACACGGTGACAAGCCGAAACCTGTCGGCAGATGACAGGCTGGAGCTCTCAGGCCGGGGCTGACCCTGCCGTCTGGAGGCATGCTTTCCCCCTCCTTGGGGAAACTTCGGTTGTGCTCGTCAAAACTTCAGCTGATTGGATGACCCCCCCACATCGCAGAAGGTAATCTGCTTCCCTTAGAGCTGACTGAAGGCAGGTGTTCACCACACCTGCAAAACACCTTCATGGTGGGAACTGGCTTGGGATTTGATAGATAACTAACTGGGTACTACAGCCTAGCCAAGGTGACATAAGACCATTACGGGGGCAGCCAGATGGCTCAGTTGGTTGGAGCGTGAGCTCTGAACAACAGGGTTGCTCGTTTGATTCCCACATGGGCCAGTGAGCTGCGCCCTCCAAAACTAGATTGAAGATAACAAGCTGCTGTTGAGTTTCCGGAGGGGCGACCGGATGGCTCAGTTGGTTAGAGTGCGAGCTCTTAACAACAATGGTTTCCAGTTCAATTCCCACATGGGAGGGTGGGCTGCGCCCCCTGCAACTAAAGATTGAAAACGGCGACTGGACTTGGAGCTGAGCTGCGCCCTCCACAACTAGACTGAAGGACAATGACTTGGAGCTGATGGGCCCTGGAGAAACACACTGTTCCCCAATAATCCCCCCCCCAAAAAAACACAAAAAAACCTATTAAGGACCTTTCTGGTTACCGACTCAAAGGTCACCTCCTGAGGGAGGCCTTCTCTCAACAGCAGCCGTCTCTCCTTGGCGCCCACATGTCACCCTCCATCATTTATTTTCTTTAAAATAATTTTAGACCAATAGAATCCTGTTTGCTTTTTTAACATTCTACCTGGCTTGTGTCATCATCTCCATGAGCACAGGGGTGTGACCTGCAGGAAGGTCTCCCTACACATATGAGCCTCACAAAGTGACAGCTATGTTTAAGGGGACTCGAGAATGTTTCCGCTGTCCAGCACCCTGAGTCGTGTCACCAGAACCAAGTCAATGCTTGAGTGTCCGGGCGAGGTCACAGGTACAAGGGAGAAGCCGCATTGCGGGCACCCCGCTGTGTAAGCCGCTAGTCCCCATCCTTCCATCTGGCGGACCACCTGCAGCACCTCCCCTGTCTCTTGGGGTTCCCAGTTCCTCAGCCCAGAGCCAGGCCAGTGGCCCTGCAAATCAGAGAGCTGGAGAAAGAGCCCACCAACCCCGGCTCTTAGCATAATTGCAAATTTGGAAATTAAGTAAAAAGCACCCACCACATTTTGCTTAGCCAGTCATTACTGTTTTGAAGAGTTAGCTATGAATTAGGATCTGCTGTATGTCTTTCTCCCCATCAGTCATTATGTGAAATGAAATTAAGGAAACAATGAAAGGATGAGGCAGCGATCACAACCGTCTGACATCTGCCTTCAGCACTGCATTAGGAAGCCCCGGAGAGTGGAGGCAGCGACGCCCCAATAGGAATGCACAAGCAGAAGCAGGCAGCTCATGGAGAGCTCTTTAGCTCTCACTTCCAGGGGTGGGGGGGGCTCCTCCGTAGGGAGTCAGTCGATTGGCAGCTAGTTCCTAGGGGAGGGGGACAGCTTGGGATAGAAGCTCCAGTGTGAGGTTTCCCTGGTGGGAGCAGGGAAGACAGCACCCACGACAGGTGTGGCCTCCAGAGAGCACACGTGCACATGATTTAGAAGACCGAACCACGACACCTGCCCAATGCCCCCTGTTAGCTAACTAGCCAGCTAAACAAACAGCACAAGGCTCGTGTCATGTCGGGACTGTTGCTTTGAAAACTCTGCATCCCATGACAGCCAAGCCCACTCAGCACCCCAGGCTGCTACTCACACCCTCAGAGCACCCAGAGCCAGGTCAGAAAGGCTGAATGTCTGGGACACAAGTTAGAGTGGCCGTCCCCACTCTGCTTCTGGGCAAGTCCTTTCAATGCTGTTGATGGAACCCACAGCACATGCTGAAGTGTGGGATACAGGGCTGAGTGGTGGAGTGGCGTCCGGTCATGCGCGTGGTGCTTGGGCACGATGGCGGACAACAGCACGGCATGGGAAGTCCTTTATGAGCCTGATGTAAGTCCAGGCAGGCTTTGCAAAGGGAGGGACATGTGAGCTGTCAAGAGAAACCACACCGGGAAGCTTGTGAAAGGTGGCAAGACAGATTTCATTCAAACTACTGCAGCAGGACAGAGACCCCATTTCAGACCGAGCTGGACTCCAGCTGTGACACAAGTGACTGAGGTTTTTAAAGTGAGAGCAGAGAAGGAACAAAAAGGGGCTGCTGGGATGTGAAAAAGGGGAGCAGAAGAAGGGCTGGGGGCCTATGGGGAAACGGAAAATTATAGAAGGGGGTTATCAGGAATGGTTTGGTTGTGGTTGGGACTCTGCATTTTGTGGTTTGGCAGCATTGCCTTGAGTAGACTCAGCACGGGGGTTGGGGTCACCTCTGGGGGTTCAGGCTACTGCAGGTGGAGCCAGGCGAAGGTTTGGTCAAGTCTCTTGGCATGGCGTTTGGGCTCGTCCGCCAGGCCACCTGGGGGACTTCACAGTCTGAGCTCAGTCCCAGCGATGTTGGTTGAGAAACGCATGGAGCACAGAGCTGCAGAGGCTGTGAGGGGAGAGGGCGGTCTCAGAGGACAGACGCCATGGGCTTGGGGACTGGCCCTCCAGAAGGAAAAGGGTCAGTGTAGGACGACTGCAGGGCTATGGCTGCTTTGTCATTCCGGGTAAGTGACAAGAGAGGAGGGCCAGCCTGGAGAGTTGGTTCTGCAGTAGAACCTGATTCCATGGCGGGATTTCAGAAAACGTTCCATAGCATGAAACAGCTCTGTTGCTAACTACAGCTGGGAAAACATTGCATGGGGGCTTGTTGGGCATCTGCTGTGGGCCAGGGACTGTTCCTGTGTTCTGTCTCCCAGCAAATCTGAACGGGGGAAATCACTGTTACTGCTCACAGCACAGAGGTGGCCAAACGAGCTTCCCGCGACAACAGGAATGTTCTCCATCTGTGTGTCCAGTACAGGAGGTGCCACGTGGGGTTCCAGCCCAGCCCTATGCTCCGGAAAACAGGAAAGGTTGGAGGTTAAGATGCACCCCCACCCTGCCCCCCGACACTTTTGTGTTTTGGAAAACAGCTTACTGCAAAAATGCCCCTTGCCCCAGGAGTAGACGAGAGTCAGGGACAGCTTCCTGTTCACCCAGGACAAGGACATTCGGTGCCTTGTAAACGGTTAGCTGACTGTTTTGTCCCCACTGCTCAACTGGAACACAAGGCTTGTAAACCAGACTTTGGATAAGATGTCTCCCTCCTCCAGGTTCCTGAGCGTTGCCCCCCCTCAGCCCAGCCTGTGGACAAGACCTCTGCTCAGTGCCCCGGTCAGGTCACCCTTTCATCTCACGTCCCAAACCAGTTTTTCTAGACTTGTTTACGCCTCTATATAAAAGAAGAATGGTTTGCCTAACTCTGGAGCAGCTCGCAGACCTTGTGGTCGGAGCCCTGTCCCTGCTGAGAAAGCTGCCCCTCCCCCACGGTGATAGCCCTGTTCCTTCCCCACCCCGCACACCAGCCAGAATCCTGTGGAATAAGTATGTCCTTCCTAAGCTGAAATGTGGCTGGTGACACTGTGTTCCTATAGTTCACTTTTAACGAATTATGATTAATTGAAACTTCAACACCCACCTAGGGCTCGTGGCTGCCCCATGGGAGAACATGGAGCAGGATCTGAGGCACAGGGAGACGAGGTGTGCTGAATCAGCCCCCAGCTGAGCGGGGACTGGGCTGGGACCCACCCCACGCCATGGGAAGCCCAGGCAGCTTCTTGTGGCCGTTCTCTGTTGCCGAGTGTCATCAAACCGGGACGCAGAGGGGAGCAGAGCGATGGCTGGCACAAAGCGCTTTTCCTCCCCACAGGCCTGCAGCCTGGGCAGGCAGGGCTTCCCTTGCAGTTGGGGATGTCCCGAGTCTCCTCCCAGGGCTGGCGGGCCTGCCCACTTTGGCTCTCTCCACACCCCACTGTGAAGCTTACACCCCGCCGCGGAGCTCTCACACTTTGTCCCACAGGGAAATGCTGAATGGTTTGTGTCTCAAGCACATTAGCAGAAAAAAGCCTGGTGTTTCCAGGGCTCCTTGCACTCAGTGCTCAGAAGACAGGGCCATCGTGTGGCTCTGAAGTCACCCAGGGACCCTCCCTATGGGAAGGGGGCACTGGCCACAAAGGGATTCCTGTGTTGGGCTCCTGGTGGGGCCACAGGAGACATGGGAGGTGCAGCTGTGTCTGCCTCGATGGAGAAGTCTTCACTCGGGAGAGACACGAGGTCCTGGAGTCACTCTTGCTCCGACTCAGCCTTCTTTGATCTCAGTTTTCTCTCTTGTACAACGGAAGCAAAATCTATCTCTCTTGCTTACTTTTTGGGTGCACCTAGTATAACACAGGTCCTAATACTTCTAAAATTAAGAAACAGGTTATTAGATACGCGTTTTAAACCTCCCCCCCACCATTAATTTTCAGTGGTGCTGTGGGGCTTACATCACCTTTGCACATTGAAGGGGCTGGAGGAGGCAGGCAGGCTGACCCAGGCGTGGAGAAGAGCTCAATAGCGGCCCAACCCTTCGCCCAGAGCGAAAGACCAAAGGCGGAGTTAGAATCAATACAGCACATCATGCCTATTAGGGCCCCCTAATAGGGGGCCTAGCAACACAAAAGTACAATCTTTGGGGAAAACTTATACTTGAAAATTATTGGCCGCTCTTCTGAAATTTAAATCAAGCTGGGTATCAGGTGTTTTATCTGGAAACCCTACTCTCGCAGACGCATAGGAGATATCCCGTAAATCTGAGGCCACTTGGACCTGCAAGCTGCCTTTCTCTGCTCTCAGTTAAGCAGTCTCCTGTAATTGTGTCTTTCCTTTTGTAACACCAAGCTCAAGGGCACAGATGAGCTGCCAACATCAGCCGGAGGTCCCTGCCCAACACACATTCTCTGCATTTCCTAAATTGTCTCCCAGGAAGAAAGCACTTTACTAGAAACAGGCCAACAACCTGAGCCCCCCCAGCCTAACCCCAGGGCTTGTATCTGAGGCCAGGTATATCACTGCCTTGACCTTCGTTGTCTCTTGCTGGGAAACACGGCTTTGCTGAGAAGAGTGGAAAAGCAAGCGTGAACTTGCAGCCTCCTGCAAAGCCCTCAGGAAACACATTGCAAAGGTGGTGGGAGACCCGGCTTATTTCATTCTCGATATTAAGAAGGATCAAACGTGCTATGTCCTCACTGGAAATCATCCACACGGCCCGTTTCCCAATTTCATTTTGTTTGTTAGACAGACCGAGTCTGTCTCTGGCCACAAACTCAGCGAGAGGACCGTTGTGTCACCAGCTGCACATGGCCAGAGACACTGGATATTTAATGGAGGGAACTCAGTTCCATTAGATGGAGCAGGTTCCCATCGAGCTCCTGGAAGGGCCCCTCATCTGATGTCAGCGGCTCTGCGGGATGACTTCAAACTCGAGTGTCCGTTACTGAAGACGTAAGACTTCTGGCGGGCACTCTGGTCAAGCCTGGGACATCTTCTGATCTCCCTGTCCACTTCTTTCCTCCCTGGGGGACAGGGGAGGGGGCAGTGGTCTGAGTGACACAGGGGCTGCTGTACTGTGACTGGTGACCTGCTGGCAGAGATGGCCAGGAAATGGGACTAAAGGGGACCCAGGCAGGGCTGAGATGGAGCCGTCCTGCTGGGCCACTCGGACGACACGGCGTCAGTGGGGGCAGAAGCCCAGGGGCCTGTATCCCAGCATGCGATGTCTGCACAGCTGGAAGCCCAGGAAAAGGTAGGTTTGAGGGGCTGGATGATAAAAACCAGCATGTATAGAATATGTCCCATGTAGTAGTGAAGTTAGAAAGGTGTGTGTGTGTGTGTGTGTGTGTGTGTGTGTGGTAGGGCAGCTGTAACAGGACCACAGACGGGGGACTCAAATGACAGAATTTTCTCTTCCCACGGCCTGGAGGCTGGAGGTATGAGATCAAAGTGTCGGCAGGGCTGGTCCCTCGTGAGGCCGCAGGGAGAAATGTGCCCCAGGCCTCTCTCCTTGATTCTGGGGTTTGCTGCCAATTGTCGGCGTCCCTGACTTGCAGTGCGTCGTCCCTTCATTTTTAATTTCACACAATGGGCTCCCTGTGTGTGTGTTTCTGTGTCCAAATCCCCCCTTTCCCCTTGGAGTAGAAGCCACCCTACTCCATGTGACCTCATCTTAACATATGACATCTACAATGACCGGAAGTCCACTTACAGGGACACAGGAGGACCTGGGAGTTAGAACTTCAACATACGGTCCTGGGGGGACACACCTGAACCCAGAACTGTGTGGCGTGTCTACTTCTCAGCTGGCTGGATTTGCGTCCTTCTGCTCCTGAGGTGACGTTGTCCTAAGAGCACTGAGCCACAGCAGAGGGGAGCAAGAAGAAACAGCGGCCCAGGGGAGGGCTCGCTCAGCCTGCTCTCAGCATTTACAGGCACCGGCTCCTGTCGCCGTCAGTACCAGCCTCCAAGGCAGACGAATGTCCTGCCTGATTGTACAGCTGACGAAACTGGGGTGCCAGCAGGGTCAGTGGCTCACCCAATGTCACAGAGGAAACAGTGTATCCAGAATTTCCCGAGTTACTGTGAGGGGACCGGGGGCAGGAAGCAAGCTTGCCAGGTGCTCACCAGCCAAGGCGAGGGGCACGTGATCCCGCAGCCACAGGCCGTAGGGTGCACGCCCAAGGTGTGCGGGCAGAGCCAGGCCTCAGTGGATCTGTGCACTGGTCCTCTCCCAGGGTTTTCCTTGCCAACACCACAGGTCAGGGTGGTAACAGCTGTGAGCACTCCAGCAGGTGGGGTGGGAAGACCAAGGGCGACACCAGGGAGAAACAGGTGAGAAAGTTCAGTACAAATTGCTGTTGGAGCAGGGACTTCCCCTAACCCAGGAGGGGCGTCACCTGTGCTCCCCTCAGCACCTGCGGCTCAGCTCTCACAGCACCTGCCCCTTTATCCAGGGGAGGGCTCAAGGGGCAGAGCCAGAGGATGTAAATCAGGGAAATGGCCTTAGGAAGAGATTTGCATTTTGAATTCAGAATTAACACCAAAGAAACCGAGTTAACCAAAAGACATGTTGTTACACCAAGAGAGACCCATACCTCTCCTTGCCAAGCTCCTGCCCTCCCCCGTTAATGCCGCACCTCTGCCTATCTGCTGGCAACAGGACACGAGAGTGAGATGAGTTCAGACAAAGGAAATAGAAGAGGGGCATCTCTCTGTGTTGGGTAAGTGTATCTGAGCCCCCACCGTGAGCCAGGCGAGCACTGGGACTGGGGGTCATTGAAGGGATGTAAGCAGAGGTGGGGGAGTCGGGGTTTCCTGGTGGAGGTTCCTTGCCATGTGGCAGAAAGGCCTGGAGGGGCCCATAGAGGCCGGAGATGAGGCAAGTGTTCACATTAGGGCTGGTGGACCTGGCGCTGGGGATGGAGAATTGAGTGAGACTGAAGGGATGGGGTTCCAGGCTCTTCATTCATTCAGATGCTCAAGCTTCTCCCAGCTTCACCCAGAGTTCTCCATCCTTGACAAATCCTAGGACAGGAAAGCATTTTTCAGATAACCTCTGCATGCCTGCCCTTCATTACATAAAATAAGTTTTGGTTGATGTACTGACACTTAAAAAAAAAAGTGAGATTCTAAGTCCAAGAGGGTGGATATTGCTCTTGTCTCTAGGAATTGGATGGTAAATACATTCCTTTGGGTCACGTCGGGTGTTCTCGTAAATCCATTAGAGGGAATGGGACCGTTGACCTCATCCATTAGCCCAGGGCTCCCAAACCCAAGTCATCATTCAACACTTAGGGTAATAGCTGACATCATTGATCCAACTGTCTGGAAAATTATATTATGACAGGTCTTTCTCTAATAACCCATCAGAAAAAGAAATCATTTGGTTCATCTTGCAGATTTTGCTATCTCAAGATTCGACATCTCCCCAACCCTGCCATTGATCAGTATCAAGCCAGATTCTTAAGTGCCTTATTTTTAATGATGTTTTGCTATCAATGGGAACAATTGGTGGGATAAACGTGGTCTGTACTTGCCTGCAGTGGCCATCTGTTTCCATCTCAGGCTCCTGGAAGCTTCTCTTCAATGGTTTGGTATCAGCCAGTTATTGGACTTAGTAGAAATGAACTCACATTGAGGTGTAGATAAATCGAAAGTTTAAAACACAAATCATTGAAGTTGTCTTGGAACTCAATTGCCTCCTTGCCATCGGACATGCTTCCTTCTCCATCAGGCTGCAGTGACGTCATTCAGAAGTTCCAGCCAACGTTGAATGTCTGCACAGGTCGATTGGATTTGGTTGTAATTTACCATTGTAAAGCTTAAATTTTTCTCCCCTACATTAAAACGTTAATGCAATCCTAATCAAAATTATAATTTTTAAAACAAAGTCAGCACATTTGCTCTAAAATCTGCATGGGAGAATGAAAGTCTGCAAATAAGTAAGTAGATTTTGGAAAGACCCAAAGATGGGGCATTATCCTACTAGGTATAGCGATGGTCCCCCAAGCCTATGTAAAAAGACCAGCTTCATGGTGACCTGGCGTGGACATGGGGGTAGCAACGTGGACATTAGACCCCCAAAATAAAGAACTCAGGCGCATACCCATGATTATGGAGGCCGGCTGGGAATAGGATAAAGACATAAACCCTGTACTTTGTATCCTTGGAGGAATCTTTAACACAGACTATACAATCTGCCCAAATGCCTCCATATATTCATGTTCACGTCACCACAAACTGGTGGGAACAGGATGGACTGTTTTATAGACCGTGTCTGAAAAAAGAAAAAAGAAAATAACAGAAGCTCATAATATGGAGGAAAACACAGCTGGACATCTACCTCATGTCATGTTCACAAGTAAACGCTAGATAGCTTTTAAAAACCACTGTGAAATAAATAACGAAGAAGACAGGGATGGGACCGTATCCGTAACCTTTGGATGTGGGTGGATTCTTAACGAAGACTTGCAGAGCGCATCAAAATTAGATGATGTTTGAAAACTGACACCCCAGACAAAGGACGGAGACGAACGAGGTACGGGGGAAGGTATTTGTAACGTCTAAAACTGACAATGGAGGTAGCACCATGAATGTAAAGGTGCTTCTGAAAATCCACCAGAAGAAAAGTCAAGAAAGCTGATGGAAATATTGGCAAACGATATGGCAGATGATTCTTAGAAAGGCAAACTGAATGGCTAAGAAATGGCTAAGGAGATATTCTAATCACCTAACAACAAAACCTCAGAATGGCAAAATGTAGAAAGGGGAGCATTCGGCCTATAGCAGATGTGGGGGGGTGGGGCGCAATGTGCTGTGCAGGTCGAGACGCAGTGGGGAACAGTTATCAGGAAAATCTGGTGCCCCTTGGCCCCAAAATATCATTCCTCATTCCCGGGTATCGCTTGGGAACTGCCCCATGGATGAGGACAGAAATTAGACTGTTCGTTGGTCGTGGCTGCAGTGTGGCTGCAGATGTTGGACAGAGTGCACTGAAGACCTTTGAAGAAACACTTCGCCGGAGCCAGGAGCAATGGACTGGATACGTACAGAGCCGCAGACGGACCCTGCTTTCTGTGCTGTGTGTGTAGTGATGAAACGCTCTCGAGCCAGCCTACGAGATTGGTCATGCTGTTCCTCCTTCACAGATACTAAGGATTTCATTATCCCATCGTACAGCGAGGACGGGCTGGGCCAGATTGAGACGAGTATTTGCTCCGGAACGTGTACTCATTTTCTTATTTCCTTATAGAAATTTCAAATATATAAAAAAATAGACCAACATAATGAGCCTTCGCTGTGGTCACCCCCAGCGTTGATGATAATCCATTCACGGCTGACCTTGTTCCCTCCCTGCCCCATCCCCTCTCCCCTATCCTGTTTCATATTATTTTGAAGCAAATGCCAAAGAGAATATCATTTCATCTTTGAGTATTATAGTATGTAATTCAGAAATATGTTTTTTTATTCCTTTCTGAAAATATCACATTATTCTATCCCACTCTGCAATTTTCAACAGTCGATGTTTACTATCACCAGATATGCTGCTGCTGTTCACATCCTCCCAGCCTTCTAGACATGCTTTCGAGATATATTTACTTGTGTATGTGTGTGCTTAGACAGCCAGACACTGCGATTGGTACGTCCATCTATTATGTGTCTTTTAATCTTTTGATAGGTTGCCCTTCCCATCTTTTATGTTTTTCCCCCTCGGTGGATTTGATTTGTTGAAGAAACCAGGACATTTGTGCTGCCGTGTGTCCTATAGTCTGGATTTTGCCGATAGCGTCCTGACAATATCATTTAGGATGTTCAGATATCCCCCGTATGTTCTGAAAACTGATAGTCTAGAACAGATTCAGGGTTGGTTGAGTTGTTGTTGTTGTGTTTTGGCAAGAGTATTTCAGAGACGGTGCTCTACATTTCTAGGACAATGTTTGCTTGTCTCTCTTTTTACGACAGCAGAACTCTCAATACTCATCACCGATGTCCACAAATGCATTAAAGTTTAAAACTTGTGATAGTCAAACGTCATGATTCCTCACGTATTCTTTAGCTGGAATCATTTGATAAAGAGAAACTGCCCCTCGTTAACTGCTTGGTCACCTGGAGATGATTCAGACAGGTAAAGCAAATACAGAGGCTGTCCCCACACTCCCCACCCTCCTCAGGTTAAATGCATTTACTTCTTCATACCCTCCCAAGTTGATCAATGACTTATTTTCTTCGGTATTATTATGAACTCGCAACGTTAAATCTATTTGATGTTTTCCAATGCATGGCAGTTAATATCTTTATTGATCTCAGATTTGTTTCCTGAACACATCTCGCACGACCCTGGTTGTCTTTGACGGGTTTCCTGCTGTCAGCTATGAAGAGATTCCGGGCTTTTCTGAAACATTAATGCCCCAGACTTGGACAGCAGCAATTTCTGCAGTGGGAAATGGTCGTTTAGGCAGAGGCTGGCGTAGCCACTCCTCAGCACCATCTTTCTACCCTGTTTCCCCGAAAATAAGACCTTGCCAGACAATCAGCTCTAATGCATCTTTTGGAGCAAAAATTAATATAAAACCCGGTATTATATTATATTATATTATATTATATTATATTATATTATATTATATTATTATATTATATATGACCCAGTCTTATATTATAGTAAAATAAGACTGGGTCTTATATTAATTTTTGCTCCAAAAGACACCTTAGAGCTGATAGTCCGGCTAGGTCTTATTTTCAGGGAAACACCATAGTTCCCAAAAGGGAGAGCTGAGCAAGAAACTCAGAAATGCTCAAAGAATACAAATGTGTACAGTTGAAAAATACAAAAGGATGCCCTGTATTTCACATTAGACATGGTTAGCATCGGATGTAGTCAGCTGAAAGCATCGGAATGGATGCCGATGAAAGGGAAAGGGGGGTGGGTCAGACAGAAAATGGATTATTTAAAAAAGAAAGAAACAGCCTCATGTGTTATGGACTGAAGTGCGAATTAATTGCACTTCTGTCATCTGAAGGTCAATAAGTTAGTTAATTAACAAAAATTTTTAGAGGAAATAAATTAGGCAAATCCATACAGAAAGTCGGCCAGTGGTTGGCAAGGGGGATGGGAAGTGACTGCCCAGGGTACGTGTTTCTTTGTGGGGGAGTTAAGGTGTTCTGGAATTAGATTATCCTGATACATCTGCTTGTGACTGTACCACAACCTAATGAAAGGACATAAATAGTAAGCTCTATTACCCACCTAGATGCAAACCCTAGAGAAATTC
Organism: Rhinolophus hipposideros; assembly: GCF_964194185.1. NCBI lineage: Eukaryota > Metazoa > Chordata > Mammalia > Chiroptera > Rhinolophidae > Rhinolophus > Rhinolophus hipposideros. Next base: position 1,888,333 of record NC_138055.1, read on the forward strand.
ACACTCGCGGCCATGTTTGTACCAGGGGTTTGCAGGAGGCCTGGATGTCTGGTAGGTACTGGGCTGATTAAGTCACGCGGCGGGATATATAACGTGACATTCCACGCAGCAGCCGGAACCTGTGATGATGAGTTACAGAGCAACAACGAAGAAGCTTAAGCACACGGTGCTTTGTGGGAAATGTAAGAAGCTAAGTGGGATTTATAGCACACTATTTTACATAAAAGTTTAATATATTTTTATATATGCATCGTACACACGCTGCCTATTTTTCAAAGTTACACATCTTTCTAATTGCACATATTAAACACATCAGTGCAGCTGCTGCAACAAGAGGCAAGGCTCGCTGTGGGGCTCAGCTGTGGGGGAGGGATTGACTGAGTAAAATGAGGAGCTGGGAGGCCTGCCCAGAACCCCAGATGACAATGAGCTAGCTCTGAGCTGAGGTCATGAGGAAGCCTCCGCACCTGAGATTCAACAGAAAAGAAAAAAATGAACCACAATCTCAATTCTCCTCAAATCCTTGCTGTTACTCCTTTCAAAGAACATCAGGGAATAGTCTTAATTTGCTGCAATGTGCCTTCAACACGCCATCTTCACTGCTGCTGCCTGCGATATCCTTGTCATAATGGGCCGTGACCTTCAAAACCCTCTTCCCCCGACCCCCAAACATCTCAGTTCTCTGGTCTCTTCTTTCTTCTCTCTGGAGAGCGGATTTCACCTCCTTGGCCAATCGCCCACTCTTGTTTCTCTAGTTCTCTTCTCCTTTCTAAGGCTTGCGCTCCATATACACTGGGGCCAAGAACCAGTCAGGCTGGGGTGGGGGATGGGACTGGGGGAGGGGCACCTACAGACACAGGTGCTCCCCTCTGGGTTTTGACCCCCAGCCCCATGGGTTTCTCGGCGCTCCTAGGACCTGGGAACCCGGCATCCTTCTTGGTGTTCCCCCAGTTCTGGGAGCATTGTGTGGTTTTCAACTCTCGTTATTGTTTCTGGCTTGCAGCAGTGTCCATTCTTGCTCTCTCAGCCATTTCATACCTGTGTAAGCAGCTCCCTGCAGTAAATCCCACCATGAAAGACTTGTGTAGGTTGTGTGTCCCCTACGGACCCCTGGCTGCTACGGCATTTAGTACCCGAAAGGGTCCCAGCCTGGGGAACGACCCTCACAGATGGGATTCCGGTATTGGTTGGGTCATATCCTTGGTCTTGAACGCATGTGCGCTCATGGGCATTGGGCAATCAGATACGATTAAGGCCATGGCATGATGGGGCACCACAATGAAGGAGTCTCCTCCAGTTGACGGTGACACAGTGTCATGGAACCCAGTGTGCCGGGTCCCAAGTGGTCATCGCCATGGTAAAGACACAGGAGTCATGGGTAAGTATTCTCCTTTTAGCTACACCGGACCGCTTCCAGAAAAAAATGACTCCAGAACTACAAAGGCTCACTGTCAGTCATGGCCGGAGAACCAAAGGGATTCCAGAGCAGCCCTGAAAGCATCCTTTTCCTTGGCGGTGCAGTGAGACACTTCGTGGGAATCGGAAGGGAAATGTGACGGTGCAGTTGGCAGAACTATGATGTAGGTTGAATTTCCACACCTCCTGATTCTCCTATGTGAAAGCTACGGGATTGCATGGGAAGAAATGAGATTTGGAGACTCACAATGGGTACATCTGCATGTACTGAGGTGAATGTGAGGGTCTGGAACCCCTGACTCTGTCGGAGTTCATCTCCTGCCAGCAATTCATCTCTAGGAGGCTAGCTAGCTCAGCCTGGCATGAAGGTTTGTAGTATGCTCACCTGAGACAGGTGACCTGCAAAGAGATGCCTGTTCTCCCCAAACCCAGCCTCCTCGCCCCTTCAACCTGTGACTAGAGTCGGATCTCTCGATCCTTCTGTGGGGGCAAGCGTAACGTCTGAACTGGGGGAGATAGTCAATAGCATGTAAGAATCATGACAGCTCGCTAATTTTCACCAGCAGAAATGTGAAGAATACATGTGGAAATGAATCCAAAGGGTGTCAGGTGAAAGAGGATGAAACATAAATTGGGATCAGACCGAGCGTATGGGCAGCAGTGCACTCTCCAGAGTTGCTGGGTTTGATGGGTTAGCTCCGGAGCTGAGAGAGTTTCTAACAATGTGATTGATCGCATGGCTGGTGGACACTTGGACTCGCTGATAACCTCCATTGGTTGGAGATGCCAAATCTCCCCTGGCATGGTGTAGAAAAGGGCATGCCGGTGCCAGATGTTGGAGTGCATTTGTTCTGTGTGCTCTGCATTTCCCCTCAGCCCTCCCTGAGAGCCCAGAAGATGCTCAACTGCGAAATGCCCGTGCTGGAGGAGCTGTGGGGTTCTTGGAAAGCTCTTGGTCAGTTTGGAGGTACCCACATGCATGGGGCTGATGGGATTCTGGGAAGGAGAGGCCAGAGGTGCTACCTAGGCTGCAGAAGCATCGCACAATGAGCAGAAGAGACAATGCACACAGCACTCTTTCCACCGGCCTCTGCAGTGCTGACTAGTGTCATGGTGTCTCTACAGTGCAGCCCATGGGAAGTTCACTAACTGCTCGTTAACACATAAAACATGGAAAACTCTCCACTGGTGGGTACAAGTTGACTTTCAGGAACGCGACGGACAGTCCTGCCCTCTGTACCAGTCTCCTCACTGGCCCCTGCGCATGCACGCTGAGCTCTTTGGCTGAAGGGGAGGGTGAGTCCCTGGCAGAAGGCCCTAGAATACTTGGCCGGTGTTCTCTGTGGACACCCTTCCAACACTTCCTTCACAGGCCCTGCACTGGTGACTGGAGAGAGTGCATGAGGCAAAGAGCCTGAGCTGGGCTTCCTCCATTTATGAGACGGTGCCCCTGAATTGAAATGCATTTCTTGGAACCCAATGCCACTGCCGTGCCCCAGTTGTGGTGATGGGCGAAGGGGCCCTGCGGGCCCCGCCTCAGCCCTGCTGTTTCCCCAGGTCCTTGCGGTCTGACTAGAGTGGACACTCCTGCTGACTGGAGAACCTCATGCAGCTCCCTCTATTGGAGTGGGATCTTTCCTCGTGGGCAGAAGTAAGTGAAAGGTTTTCCCAAAACCGAAGGTAACAAATATGTGCCACTGAGAAACTTCCACATGCCGAGCTCCTGATTCCGGTGGCACCGGGATGAAGGAATGCTGCTGGCTCTCTGAGCTGGCGCTGAGTCAGGGGCACTCTGGCTTCTTGCTCATTGCCCGTCAATCACCAGTGCTGTGGAGAACTTGCCCTGCCAGGAAGGGAAGGACTGTGCAATTATTCCATGGTTTTCCAAGTGCCGGCCAGAACCAGCGGCCTCGGCCTCAGGGCGGCCGGAAATGCGTGTGCTGAGTGATGGAGGAGGAGTCTCCCTGCTCCAGACCTTTCCTGGATGTGAGAAACACATTCACTGTGTCCTTAATGCTCCAAGCACAAAATCAGACAGCAAGTAATCCACCTTTGTCAAAACCTGATACTGTAAAAAGAAAAAATTAAAATGATTAAAAAGGCTTTAAAACTCAAGTGAACAGAAGTCCCTTATCCAGGGCCTGGTTTTCTTCCATTTGTAAAGGATGCAGACAGGTTCCCCCATCACAGCATTCCTCGCTGGCTTTCCAGTACGATTTGATTTATAAAAATCCAATTTACACAGAACTTTCAAGAGAGGCATCTATTGTGGAAAGTGGGGTGTGTGACATTCGGTTCTAAGATCAGTAAGTCTGGGGCTGCTTTGAGTTAAGGATGAGCGTGGCTGGGCCGTGGGCACGGGGTGGGGGAGCCTTTGCTCTGAGTCAGCCCCGCGCTCCCCCCATTACGCAGATTAGGTCAGTGCTGGGGGTGAATCCACAGAGGGCACGGCAGTTTCTGGAAGTCTGTAGAGTGTGTGTTTACAGAATTGTGCCAAATTGTTACGGGGATTTAAAACAATCAATCCTCTGATGCCTCTAGCCTCATGGACAGTCCGCCATATAGGAAATGGTCGGTAAATGCTGTACAAAATACTGATAATGACATTGACAATAATAATTATTATTATTACCTACATAATTGTCTTCCCAACTAGAATATGCAAGTGAAAATGGAGTCCACAAGAAAAGGTTTGGCCCACTTGTGAGTGCTGGTGGTTGAGTCTGATTCTTTAGGTATTTAATTTCAGATTTATCTCTCTTCTCAGACTAGACACTGTATAGATTTTTCTAAAGTTCTGGGAGAATGCTTGCAGACACATATTGGATCCTTTCCTCCTCTATCCAGCTGTGAAAAAAAAACAGTGTTACCCAGAAGATGTGCAAGCCTGTGTGATCCAACGGCTGAAATATTGAGGCATTTTTTGCTGAGTACACATTTGACTAGTAAGTCCTCACTTGAAAGGCATGAATGTGGAGAGGAGATCCGGGACCCCAGACGCCCCAGTCCTGGAGGGGAAGGAGGCATGGGTTGGGGGGCTGCTTTAGAGGAAAGCTCCTCTCGGGGTCCCACTGGATGGCAGAGGGGAAGGCCAGGGAGAGGACAGCACCAGGCTCACCCAGGAGCCTGAGGCACTGGCGTGGACCCTGCTCCCCAGAGCTCCAAGCGTCCTTCCTGCCTCCCTCCCTCCCTGCTTTTCTCCCAACCTCCTTTCTTTCTTTCCTTCCTGCCTTCCTTCCTTCCTTTTTTCTTCCTTCCTTCCTTCCTTCTTCCCAACCTCCTTTCCTTCCTTCCTTCCTTCCTTCTTTCCTTCCTTCCTTCCTTCCTTCCTTCCTTCCTTCCTTCCTTCCTTCCTCCCTTCTTTTACTCATTATTAGAAGGTGCCTGGAATGTAGAGTGTGGCTGCTTGAGGTGACAGTCCTTTGCCCAAGATGGGGACATAAATCATAAGACCATGGGGAAACATCTTGTGTGGCAGGACCACCCACGCACTCATTCATTCATTCATTCATTCATTCATTTAGCACATACCCGCTGTGCTCACCAGGTGCCTATGCTGTGGGGACGGAGGGAACAGGTCCCTCAAGGAGCTTAGATCCCACAGCTGGCTGGGGACAGGTGGCAGGTAGAGAATACGTCACGAGGTTAATGTGTAATTTACTGTCAGGTGGGAATCAGTGCCCTGAGCAGGACACCAGAAGAGCAGCAAAGATCCTGCCACTTGGAGCCACCGGGAAAGCAGCTGTCTGCATACTGTGTCCTGTAGGAGGGGGCGGAGGCCACGATTTTAAGGCCTCACTGCAAGAAGTGGGAGGGCAGCTGCCTGATGGAGCCTCCAGCGATGACACAGAGCAGGGACAGGGCGAGGGGCAAGAAGAATGCTGGGCTCCCTGAGGAAAGGGAGTGACATCCTGAGCCCGTGGCCTCAGAACTGTAACCTGCAGTAACAGCACCACGAGCAGACTCAAACCTCAGAAGAGCCGGGCAAGAACATGGGGCACATTTCAAAAGAATCCAGAACTACGCCAGTGCACGTAGGGCTTCGGGAACCACGTGGGGAAGCGGCCACGTGTCAGACTGCTTCAGGCACCAGGACAGAGCCCTGAGCCAATGAGACCGAGCCTCTGCCCCAATGGGAATAAATAAAGAAGGCGTTTCGGTTACCAATCCAGGCTATAAGATGATGCGCAGCGGTGGGCTGGAGGGGAGTGGGGCAAGCATCAGGTCCAGAAAGTTCTGAGGCCGAAGGCCATGTGACATGGGGAAGAGGCTCCCTGGCAGAGACAGCTCAGGGCCATGGCCTCCCCTTGGGCCAGTCTCAGAACCCTGGGCCGGGTGAGGAATCCAGACCCATTCTCGTCACAGAAGGGAAGGCACCATGGACGGTTTCAGTAGGAAGGGGGCAATCTTCAAAGACGTAAGCGGAGCTTGAGAACACCTGAATCAATGTATTAAAAGTGTTTGTCAAATGTCAGATGGAAGAAGAACACCTCGGTAGACACAACGGATGCCTTTCAGGGTTAGAAATGAGAACCTTGAAGTATAAAGACAGAAAGGGCCGCTTTCCGGGGGCTGCGCAGAGGCCAACCTGGCTTCTGGCATCTGGACTTGCGCAGGTCGGCCAGTGTGACAGCGGAGGTCCCAGCATCACGACAGAGGGGAGAGAACGTGTTATCTGTGCCCTTCCAAACAGTGCCACCACCCACAGAGAACCAGAGCCATGCACTCGGACGCGGGACGGCCCTGTGAGGAGCCACCGGTCAGCTGAGTGATGGCCAAGGCCGTGCCGTGGAAAAGGCGGGTATCACAGTCCTGCCCGCAGAGCCACGTGAGTCAAAATCACGTGGAGACAAGGACCATGGTCCTTCCAACGGCAACGGGCACTGGACAAGACGCCGGGAGCCTCACTGAGACGTGGCCAGGTGCCCAGAGGGAGGGCTTCCCTCCCCGAACACCTCACACCTCGTCCTTGCCGCCAGCCCCCAGTCAGGAAGGCAGAGGTGACCAACAGAGGAGTGCAGACTGGCCTGGTCGCCCAGCTCCTGGCCATGGCGATCGCTGGTGTTCCGGCAGCTGACCCAGCAATGGCTTTCTTCCTTGTTTAGGCTGCAGCCACGTGTTTGGAGCACAATGTGGTCCAGTGTGATGGCCTGGCCCCAACACCACTCCTGGGGACGCTCTGTACTCCGGACCTTGAGTTCCCCACTAAGTGCGGGACATCTGGGGGGCATTCATGGTCTCCAGCTCTACCTTTCTCTTGTGCATCTTGTGCACAGGGGAGGAAAAATACCTAAACTGACCAGTCAGACTTTAAAATTGGCCTCAAACAAATTAGGTTGGTGCAAAAGTAATTGGGGTTTAAAAGGTTAAAAATAGTTGCAAAAATCGCAATTACTTGTGCACCAACCTAATAATTAAGTCACTTGACTTTGCCATCCCTCCCCTCATAGATGGGTAGAGGGGCCATCCATCCAGTGTGGAAGCTGCTCTACCAGGTGCAGGCCCCCCAGAAGTAGGGGCCACCACCCAGGTCCCCAGCAGTGACAGGTGCACAGGACAGATGAGAGCAGAGGCCAGGCGTCACCAGCTGCCCAGATTTGCCTGCTGTGGGGATAGAGCCCCAGAGAGCAGTTTCCAGGCTCTCGGCCTCATGTAGAAAGGTACTGGCTCGGGTAGTAGATGGCCGTCAGCTGTGACTAGTTGGCCATCAGCTGTTACCGGTTAGCCATTAGGCACTAATATAAGTGCTGTGGCTGAGCTAGCAAGCGTGGATTGCAGCTAGCAAGTGGGGTTGGTTGGCAGAGAAGCAGACGGCAGGCTGCAGATCATGTGGCTCCTGCTTCCTGTGTCTCCAGCCCAGCCGCCAGCGAGATTATAGTGGTATGACTCCCCCATCTATGGCTCCGGGGATGTGTCTTTTGGCCTCACCATGTCCTGCGTTCTGGTGCCGGGGGCGGGACTAGAGACCCCACATGACACCTGCTTTGTCCAAAGAACCTGAGTTCGAACGGCCTTTCGTGCCATGGGGCTTCTGTTTCTTTCTGGGACACCGTGGTTCTGTAATGAGTCCCCCTGGCTGCCCTGTGGGATAGAAGCCCCCTCTCATGGCAAAGGTATTTTGGGCTTGAGGAATGGATTTGTAATTAAGAAACTTGCTGTTGTAATCACTCGCATCTGCATAATATGGGCTCTTCATTAGAGCAGAAAATGAAATCAGTCTGATGATCAGATCGATTCATCTGCTGTTTCCTTAGAGGGTGCAAGACCCGCGGAGTCTGGGCTGATGGACGGCAAGCACAGGCGGGAGTGTTGGGGGGCTACAAACTGCATGGGGCTGTGTGGAAAGTTCAGAGGCTGAAACCGCGTTTTGCTTCTGCGGGTGGAGAGTTGCAGGTGGTTCCTGGCCCCACGGCTCTGCTGGCCCTGACATCCTCAGCACTTCCATGTGGGGGCGCAAATTTTGCACATAAAATAGCTCTCCTGGCATCGAAATGTCCCACGATGGAGCTTCTTACCCCCCTGCTCCAGTGCTGTCCAGTGACACTGTGCGGAAGCCCAGCCATCATTGCCCCCGACACACACACCACACACCCACACACCCACACACACACACACACCACACACACTCACACTCCCTCAGGCCGTCCTCATTCCTGATTTGTTTCAATTAGTGCCAAATTGAAATTCAGGCCCGGTGTGGGCTGGATTCAACGCCACGTGCAAAACACCCAGCTAGAAATTGATTTCCACATAGGGAACTGTAATTAGGAACAACTAGAAATAGAAATAATTGCTCCAAATCCAATGTCTTTTAAGGAAGAAATGTGTGATGCACTGAGGTGGAAAGTCTTCCTGGAGCGAACTCCTATGTCTGAGGAGTGGTGCTGAGCACTCCTGCCATGTGTACCTGGGGGCACCCTGGGCTGGAAGGACAGGCCCAGGAAGGCGCCGCTTAAAGCTGCCAGGGCCGGGGCTGGCACGGGCCTGCAGAGAGCAGCGAGCCCCTCATCTCCGTCCCCTCGCCTCCCCGCTGCCTCGCTGCTAGGCTCCCTCTGATCGAAGGATGCCTGAGCCCAGAGACCTGGCAAGATCACAGAACCTGGCTGTTCCCCACATGTATGTGCCTCCCTCACCCCCCCAGGACCCTGCTCCCCGGCCACCCCATCAGGGAGGCCTTCTCTGTCCACTGCCTCAGAGACTCCCTCCCACCCCAACTTAGATCGCTCCCGCCGGGGCTCCTGCTCCCCACCCACCCTCTCACCTTCTGCCCCTGGGTCCTGGCTTTGCCCTATCCTGTCCCACTGCCTGGAGAGATGCTGGGCACACAGCTGGTGCCCTGAGCACCTGTTGACCAGCCACATGAGCAAGGAATGAAGTTTCAGATGCATTTCAAAGATGGGAAGTCCAAGCATCTAATTCGTAGAGCGGCTGTGCCTCTTCCCCACAGGCGCCTTGCAGGAAATGATAGAACCCAAGTCTGGTTTTAACCCTTCTGCCATCTCGCCCCTGGGAACCTGAGTGTTTGGGGAGGAACAGCAAGAGAGGGGGCACAGTGGTGCAAGGAGGGCCTTGAGGCTAGAAGGAGAGGTTCTGTGGAGCATGTGAGCCCGACGGGAGGGCCATCTGGAAGAGGACTTCTGTGGCATGGCCTAAGGGAAAAGGGGACAACATGTGATCACGTATGGGTGCGGTGTGATGACTGGAACCAAAAAGAGCCAAAAGCCTCTAGCTTTTGGTTTCGTGGATGTGTCTCTACTCTTGTTCTTTTTTCTATTTCATCAAGTTTTGTTTGATATTTGTTATTTTCTTTCTTCTGCTCACTTCGATTTAATTTGGGTTCTTTTTCTAGTTTCTTAAGGTGGAAACTGAGGGCATTGGTTGAGCAACTTCCTTATTATGGGTGTTTAGTGCCATCAGTTTTCCTCTAAGTCTTGCTGTAGTTATCACCCACATATTCCTATACATTATGTTTCACTTTTTTATACGATTCAAACTCATTAATTTCTCCTTTGATTTCTTATTTGATGCAGGAGTTATTTAGAAGTGTGTTAGTTTTCAAGCATTTGGGGGGGTTTCCAGAGAACTCACTCTTGTTGATTCCTATGGACAGAGAACAGATGTTGGGTGATTTGAATCCTTTGCATTTATTGGAACTTATTTTACGGCCCAAATACATTGTGAATTCTCTGTGTACACTCAGAAAAGATGTGTCCGGACATCGTTTGGGGAGAGTGCTCTGTAAATGCCCATTAGAACAAGTTGGTCGATGGTGTCATTCGAGTCTTCCAAATTTTTACAGAAATTGTCTTTTTGTTTTATCAATTGTTGACAAAATGATTTAAAATTTCTGACTATAACTGTGGATTTATCTACTTCTCCTTTTAGTTCTATGAGTTAATGCCCTATGGTTTTTGAAGCCGTGTTATTAGGTACACAAACATTTAGAGTTGTTATGTCACCTTTGATGATTGATGCCTTTATCATATAAAGTGACTTTCCCATGTCTCGTAATGTTTGGTTTTGGCTCTGAAATCAACTTTGATATTAATGAAGATATTCCCTTTCTTTGAATTAGTGTTAATATTGTTTATCTTCAGTCATCCTTTTATTTGTGTTTTGATGTAAAGTGGGTTTCTTGTAGGCAGCATAGCATAGTCTGGCTTTATTGTGGATTCTGACAATGTCTACCTTTTAATCAGGGTGTTCAGATCATTTCCATTTAATGGGATTATAGACATGGTTGGAATTTCACCTTCCATTTTGCTATTTGTCCTATTTATTTGTTTCTTTTTTCCTCTTTCACCTCCTTCATTTTGATTAATTGATTATTTTTATGATTCCACTTAAGTCTCCTGTTGGCTCCTTACTTGTAATTCTCTGTTGTGTTCCTTTGGTAGTTACTTTACAGTTACAGTGCAGCCTTTATCTTGCCCTCTACTGTTGCCCTAGCGTATAAGAGCCTTACAATACACTTTCCTATTTGTTCTTCCAGATTTTGCATTATTGTTATACGTTTGACTTCTACAAATATTGTAAACCTCATAATATAGTATTACTGTTTTGGCTTCAGTCAAGTTCTTTGAAAAGAGGTTTAAATAACAAGAAAAACATGTCTTTAACACTGACCCATGCAATTTCAATTTCTGACATTATTCCTTTGTGTAGATACAGATTTGCACCTGTATCATTTTGCGTCTGTCTGAAAGGCTTTCTTTAACGTCTCTTGTTGTATGGCCTTGTTGATGCTGAGCTCTTTCAGTTTTGCATGTGTAAAAAGTCTGCTTTTTAAAAGGTACACAAACTGGTTTAAAATGAGATATTTTTTTCTTTTTTTCAAAACTCTAAAGATGTTGTTTAACTGTCGACTAACTTGCTTTGTTTCTGAATTGAAGTCAGCTGTCATCTTTATCTTTGTTCCTCCACGTGGGCGAGTCACTTTAATGGGGCTACTGGTTTTTTTAATCCTTTTCTTTTGACACAATTATGCATTCACAAGAAGTCATAGAATATTGCAGAGAGGTCTCTGCTCTCAGAATCTCCAGTGGCTACACCTTGCATAATTATAATACAATCCCAAAACCAGGAAATTGAAATTGGTAGTGTACGAAGACCTGACAATTAAGTTCGTGAACTTGTTGGACCGATGTTGCTAACCTTTTTTAATAGCAGAGGGATTATTCATTACTCCTTTGTACCAACTGGACAATCAGTTAACCAAGTTTACTATTTGGAAGTGCTGAAAAGGCTGCGTGAAAAAGTTAGACGACCTGAACTTTTCACCAACAATTCATGGCTCTTGCATCATGACAATGCACCAGCTCACAGGGCACTGTCTCTGAGGGAGTTTTTAGCCAGTAAACAAATAACTGTATTGAAACACCCTCCCTACTCACCTGATCTGGCCCCCAATGACTTCTTTCTTTACCCGAAGAGAAAGGAAATATTGAAAGGAAGACATTTTGATGACATTCAGGACATCAAGGGTAATACGACGACAGCTCTGATGGCCATTCCAGAAAAAGAGTTCCAAAATGGCTTTGAAGGGTGGACTAGGCACTGTTGTTGGTGCATAGCTTCCGAAGGGGAGGACTTCAAAGGTGACCGTAGCGATACTCAGCAATGAGGAATGTAGCACTTTTTCTAGGGTGAGTTCATGAACTTACTTGCCAGACCTCATATGTGTGTGGTTCAATGTCACGTTGTCCTTGGTGTGGGTTGTTACAACCACCACCAAATTCAAGGTACAGAACGCTCCCATCACCTCAAAGATCTCTCTCGTGCTGTACGTTGATAGTTACACGCCTCTCACACCACCCCAATCCCTGATAGTCACTAGTCTGTGTTTTTAATCTATACTTTTGCCATTTCTAGAATGTTCTGTGAATGGATTTATGCAATATCTTTTGAAACCAGTTTTTTTGGTTTTGTGTTTTTTTTCCAATTTAGTACAATATCCTTGGGATGTGAGATTCATGCAAGATTTGCATGTTTCCAAGCTTGCTTCTTTTTAATTATCGAATAGTGTTCCATGGTATGAATGCACCACCGTGTTTTTAACCAGTCATCTACTGAGGAGCATTTTGGTTCATTCCAGGTTTAGGATATTAGAAATACAACTGCTATGAGCAATTGTCTGCTGCTTTTGTGTGGACGAAAGTCTTCATTTCTGGAATAAATGTCTAGGAGTGTAATTGCTGGGTCAAATGGTATGTGTACGTTTAATGTTTAAAGAAACTGCCAAGACTGGTGCAGCCGCTATGGAAGGCAGTGTGGAGGTTCCTCAAAAAATTACAAATAGAATTACCATATGACCCAGCAATCCCTCTCCTGGGTATCTACCCAAAGAATCTGAAATCATTTATACATAAAGACACGTGTGCTCCAATGTTCATTGCAGCTTTGTTTACGGTTGCCAAGACATGGAAACAACCAAAATGTCCTTCGATAGACGAATGGATAAAGAAGTTGTGGTACATATACACAATGGAATACTATTCAGCGTTAAAGAAAGATGATATAGGAGCATTTGTGACAACATGGATGGATCTTGAGAATATAATACTAAGCAAAATAAGTCAGACAGAAAAAGCAGAGAACCCTATGATTTCACTGATATGTGGTATATAAACCAAAAACAAGACAAACAAATGAGAAACAAGAACTCATAGACACAGACAATAGTTTAGTGGTTACCAGAAGGTAAGGGGGGTGGGGGGAGGGAGATGAGGGTAAGGGGGATCAAATATATGGTGATGGAAGGAGAACTGACTCTGGGTGGTGAACACACAATGGGAGTTATTGATGATGTAATACGGAATTGTACACCTGAAATTATGTAATTTCATTAACAATTGTCACCCCAATAAAGAAATTAAAAAAAAAAAAAGAAACTGCCAAATAGTTTTCAGAATGGCTGTGCGATTTTTCTTTCACCAATAACGCATGACCAACAAAGTTTCTGCCATCTCTGCCGGCTTCTGGTACTGTCGTATTTTTATTTTAGCTGTTTAATGATGTATAGTCACGTCTCATTAGGGTCTTAATTTGTATTAATTGTCCTAGCAGCAGTGATAGTAAATATCTTTTCATTGGCTTTCTTGCCATTTGTGTGTACTCTTCAATGAAATGTCTCCCCATGTCTTTCGTCCATTTTCTAATTGTATTTTTAAAATCTTATGTTATGAAAATTCCTTATAAATCCCAGAAACCTGTCTTTTGTTAGATATGTGGTTTGCAAGTATTTCCCCCTAATCTGTACTTTTTAACATGGTCTTTTGCAGAACAAAAGTTTAATTTTGATGAAAACCAATTTATCAGTTTTTTCCTTTTTGAATCGTGAGTTTAATGTCATTTTAAGAACAATGTACCATGCCCTAGGCCCCACATACTTTGTCCTATATAATCTTCTAAAAGTTTTATGGTTGTACCTTTTCATTCAAATCTATAAGCCATTTTGAGTCCATTTCTGTGTAAGCCATGAGGCATAGGTTGAGGTTATTATTTTTTTTCCTTCTGTGTATGGATTTCCAAAATTGCACCAACACTGTTTCACCTTCGTCACATAGCAGTGAGCTATATCTGTGTGGAGCGGTTTCTAGGTGGTCGATTCTATTCCTTCGGTCTAGGTGTTTACCCTGCGAATACCATGCAGTCTTGATTACTGTCGCTATACTATAAACCTTGAAATCAGGTAGGGTGACTTGCTTGCTTTATTTTTTCTTTTCCAAAATTGTTTTGTTTTCTAATTCCTTTGTCTTTCCGTATACATTTTTTAATAAACGCATGCAAATCTATAAAAACATCTTGTTGGGATTTTGATGGGAATTGGATTAAGGTGGTATATCAGTTTGAGGAAGAGTTGACATCTTCATTCAATATTCTATTTCAGTCCATGATCATGGTATGTCTATTTATTTAGAACCTTGATTTCCTTCACCAGCCTTTTGCAGGTTTCAGCATGTTTTGCACATGTTTTGTTAGACTTACACCTACATATTTCATTGTTGAACAATTATAAGTGTATTGAAACTTTTAATTTCAGCCTTCACGTGTGCATTGCTAGGATATAGAAACACGATTGACTGTTGCATTCTGACCTTGTGTTCTCTGACACTGATGGAGTCATTACTAGACGTAGGAGATTTTTCGTTTGTGTATGTGTGCGGATTCCTATGGAGTTTCTATGTAGAAAATCATGTCATCTGTAAATAACAGCCATTCTCTTTCTTTCCAGCTTGTATGGGCTTTATTTTCTTTTATTGCCGTATTTTGCACTGGCTGGCACTTGCAGCACTATGTTGAATGAGTGATAAAAGAAAACATCCTGGCCTCCTTCCCAGTCCTAGGAGAAAAGCACTCAGTCTTTCCCCAGCAACTATGACATTATGTGGAGGGTGTTTCAGAGATGCTCTTTATCAAGTTCAGGCAGTTCTCCTCAATTCTTACTTTTATGAGAGGTTTGGGTTTTTTTTCTTTTTTAATCGTGAATGGATGTTAAATTTTGTCAAGTGCTTTTTCTGCATCCATGCGGTGATGGTGATATTTTTCGTTAGCCTGTCAATATGATGTGTCGCATTACAGATGTTCCAGTCGTGAGCTAATCTTGATTCGGGAAGCAAACCCCACCTGACCGTGGTGTGTGCTTCTTTTGCACATTATTGCGTTTGGTTAGGAATTCTTGACAGAATTTCGCTAAGGATTTTTACATCTACATTCATATTAGGATATTAGTCTACACTATTTATTTTATTTATTTATTTATTTATTTATTTATTTATTTTCATGGTCTTTGGCTTTGGCGTCGATAATGCTGGCTTCAGAAAATGAGTTGAGAAATGGTCCATCCTCTCTAATTTTCTGGAAGATATGGTGTAGAATTGGTATTCATTCTTTTAACACTTGGTGAATTCCCCAACGAAAACATCTAGGCCTGGAGATACCATTTTTAGGTCTATCTTGCTGTGATTTGCTCAGCTTATTGAGACTGAATATTTATGTGTTTTTCCAAATCTGGGGTATATCCAGACATTATTTATTTGAATACTTTTCAACCCAACCCTCTTACTGCTCTCGTTCCAGGACACTGTGATACAAATGTTAAATCTTTTCTTGTAGCCCTCCATGGCCCCAAGATTCTGGTGACATTTATTTAGTTACTTACTATTTTTTTAGTTATTTTCTCTGTTGTTCGGGTTGGATGATTTCTATTCTCTGTCAAGCTCATTGATTCTTTCCTCTGTCCTCTTCATTCTGCCGGTGAGTTCATTGAGGATTTTTATTTCAGTTACTTTATTTTCAGCTCTACAGTGTCCATTCTATGTTCCAAAATTTTCAGCTTGGAACTTTTCCATTTCTTGGCCGAGACTTTACATACATTTTTCATTTGTATCTTAAATGATTAAAATTGCTCTTTGCAGCATTTCTGATGATGGCTCTTGAAGTATTCCTTTTTAGGCAATTCTAACATCTGTGTCATCTTCTTGCTGGGGCTGTTGATGATCTCTCCTTCAAGTTGAGATCCTAATGGTTCTTGATGTGACGAGGGGTTTGCAATTGACAACTGGACATTTGGGAGATTAATTTATGAGGTTCTGAATGTTAGTTAAGTGTTGTGTTTTCGTAGGCCTCCTCTGAAAGCTGCCTGGTGCGGGAAGCCCAGGCCCTGCACTTCCTCACTGCCCTCACACTGCTGGGGCGGGGGGCTCCGGCTCTGCCTTAGGCCTCTGCTGACAGCACCCTTGCTGCTGCGGGAATGGGGTACCTTGTGACTGTTCCCCACGTGGCCTTCACTGACATGTGGGGTGGGAAGTGGCCTCCATTCCACTGAGCGGTGGTGAAGGCCCTGACTCTCCAGTCGGCCTTCTCTGACACCTTGGGGAGGGGGCCAGGTTCCTCACTGCCCGTGGGAGGGTGTAGGGTCCCCCATTGACACTGTGGGTAGGGGGACAGTGGTTTTCTTACTCAGTGTTCTGGGATACGACCCCAGTGGGGAGGCAGGAGTGGAAGTCCAAGGCCTCCTCTTCTCCTTTGCGGATACTGCGGGGCCTGCAACCACAGGGGTTGTCTTTGTTTTCTCTGTGGTGGTTGCTGGAGTAGAGCAGTTATTGTCCAAAGTTTTCCATCTTGCACAGCCCCTCCCTCCTGCTTCATTGGTTAGCAGAGCAGGCTTTTGTTGGGAATCTGTGTCAATGGGGCTTCTGAGTTGTCTGTTCTCCAGTACCCAGTTTGGGAATATGAACCAAAATGAAACCAGGGACTCACACCTGTTTTGGCTTCTCAGTTCCCCCAGGTCCCTAGCCAGGCCACTTCTCGTCACCCTTCATAAATATGTCATATTTGTTTTGTTGCTGTCGTTTATATAAGTAGATAAGTATAGTTGGCAAATAATCTTATATTGGTTACGTTCATTTCAGGTGAAAATAAAGTGATTTGGCTTTTTCGTACCACACAAGGAGATCACCCCACTGATTCTAGTAATCTGTCACCATGCACACTCTTCACAGTGTTAGGGCCTACACTCCCCTTTTTATGTAACAACCAGGGTGTTTAGGTGCACCTGTAGGAAGAGAAAGGAAAATCATGTCTACACCAAGTTTCTGGGGGTGGTTTCTTTCTCTGGCAACTGCTAACACTGTTTGAACCTCTGCTTTGAAACACTTTGATTTGGATACTCCTTGGTGTCATTTCCATCATGTTTGTCCTTGGGGTTCTTTGACCTTCTTGGACATGGGGGTTTACAGTTTTATATGAGATTTCAAACTTTTCAGCTGGTATTTCTTGAAATATTTTTCTCTATTCTTTCTCTGTCTTCTTTTTCCTGGGGACGCCAATAGCACATGTATTAGGTTCCCTAACGTGGTCTGCCAGCCTGCTGATGCTCTGCTTTGTTTTGGATGGTTTCTGTAGATGTGTCTTCAAGTTCACCAGTCCTTCTTTCTGCCTCGTCTATTCTGCCGTCAATATTCTCTGGGGTAGTTTTCATAGCAGACGTTGTAGTCTTTCACCTCTAAAAGTTTGATTTGGGACATTTTTACATTTCACATCTTTGCTGAGCGTACTCTTTCCTCTGGCTCCTTGGACATACAAACTAGTTATAATCACTATTTTAATATACTTGTCCACTAACTCTAGCATGTTTGCCAACTCTAGGTCTGTTTTTCTTGACTGACACTTCCGAGCTCTGCCCTAAATGCTCCATCAAGTCCTGTGGTTTCCTACTTTGGGTGGAGGGAACGGGAGCCATTCCAGCCTGTGGAAACTTTGGGGATTGTTCGTGCCAATTCTTTAGTTTATTCCCCTAGCACTGTGTAGTTTCCCAGCATGAGTGTGCAGATCGGGACCCAGTTGTATCTGGAGAGGGAGTTTCTTTATGTCTCCTGAGTTTCTCTGACACTGCACCTGACAAACGAGCTTCCAAGGCCTTCCTGGGAGGCCAGTCCCATGCCCTGACTTTGGAGCCTGTGCTGCAGCCTGGACACTCCTCGGGGCAGTAAGCTTTGGCAACCGATGACTCACTGCATTGTTTCCATCTCTTGGAATCCCTGTCCAATGCTGCGTGGTACCCAGTGTCTTGAAACCATCATTTCATACGTTGCATCCAGTTTCTCTATTGTTTACGTGGGAGGTTAATCTGGTCCCTCTTCCTCCTTCATGTACATAAACAGGAAATCCTCATCATTGATATAGTTAGGCCGATGCGCTGAGTTCTCTCCTGACTGTTACCCAGGACAGCAATCCTGGCCTCCTGGGAGCCTTGGGAATTGATATTTCTTCACTCCGAGGCTTAGATAATCCACCTTTGAGACCAGTGTGAACAGTAAATAGCAGAAACAGGGGCAGGCACTCATGGTGCACAGGATCTCCTCAAAGCCAACTGGGGCACAGTCATGGTTTGGCGTTGGCCTAATCCAGGTTTCAATAACAGTGACGCCAAGATCGTCTTGGGATGTCATAGAGAACTTCAGGACAGAAGTTCCTGGGAGAGACGCTGTTACCATCAGGATGAGAACATGGGTCTAACCACAAGTGTCTTGGGAATTGATTAAGACCTGGTGTCTCATGGTCTTCTGTAGCTTTAATGCCACCGAGCCATCTTCTATCCTCTCTGAAAGTAGGAACTCTTGGATCCTCCCTGCTCTAAAGTCTTTGGTGGCTCCTTTTATTCCAAAACATGACTCTGTTCTTACTTTTGGCCCTTAACCTTTCTCCATCTACCTTTCCATTGTTGTCTCCAAATGCTTTTCCCAAATCACTTAGGACTTCTTTATGCCTGGCCTTGGGGAAAAAACATGGGTAATTTTCTCACCTATTTTTTCTTGCCACTTAGGATGTCCTCTGTCCCCTCCATAGAATTCCATCCTGTGGTCACAATACAGAGTCTCAGTCTCCCTCTAGCTTTGCACTTACTTGAAAAAAGATGGCCAACACTTATGCTGAGGGGAGCACAGGCCAATGCCTGGTTCCAGGTGATGGGTACACCAGTGAGTACAGCGGTGGGGGAGCTCAGGGTGAAATGGGAAGTTGCCTCCTAGCCAGCACACCTCCCCCCCTCTCACCTACGTCCAGCAGCCCGACAGGCGAGAGCCAGCCTTTCCTCTGAGAGAAGGACTGTTGAGCCTCAGACCCCAACTAGATCCTGGCCAACCAGAGGTCATTGTAGAATAAGCTTTTGAGGAGGAGAGACAGTGGACTATTTATACACTGAGTGGGTCCATTGATAGGGAGGGGGCACCCAAGACAGAGATGGCGAGTGAGTGCAGAGATACCTGGATGGAACACCCTCCCCTGACTTCTGGCCCCAAGGGGTGTCCCAGGTAGGAAGCCAAACCCAGCGGGAGTCAGAGCAGGGCAAATTCCAGTGGAAATGTTTGCTTAGCATCAACCCAAAGCCAGTGTAGCCCACATCCTGCCTGAGTCTTTAATAAGAGTCACAGCAGTTTCGACAACAGTAATAATCATTTTAGCCCGAATGTCACTTGACCATTTACAAAGCACTTTCTTAGGCATGATTTCATTGTCTGAGGGTTACCCAACCCTCATTTTCCTTTTATTTTAAAAGTGAATTATTATATACATGCTCATACTCATATTTAAACTTTACGAAAATGCATAAAAGCACACCATTTATTTTTCTAAATGCATAATTTAAAAAAAAAAATTCTTTTCTTTATTGTCTTCCCCCTCCACTCTCCTCTTTTCACCCACAATCTCCACTCCCTGGCCACCAGCTCCAGTACTGTGCAATCCATGCTGCCCACTGCTCCCGCTACACACACACATGTACATGCATGCATGCACACACATCACATGTCTGTTGGGTGCACAAATGTACAGTGTCTATCTATGTAAATACACACATACAATAGACACTGTATGTAAATGTGAAGCCTCCATATTTTGTCATTGTTTTCAGCATCTTGCTTTTCAAGCTCAGTAAAGCTTTGTCAGAACCCTCTCGGCCTCACCTGGCCAGGCTCGAACTGGCTCTTCTGAGTGATGGCACAACACTCCACAATGTGAACTTCCACAAAGCGATTTTCAAGTTAAGTTTCAACCTTCCACGCCTGTGAATGTGAACTTTGTAGCAGCTGCCCACACTTTACTGTAAAAAAAAAAAAAAGGAAAAAAAAGAAGAAAGAAAGAAAAGGAGCACTTAGGTTTTGTTTTAGCTTCTCAAGGATAAAAATTTCAAAGAGCCCTGAATTTAAAATACAAAATTCATAAAATTCATGATGAGCTCAGGAATCAAGCAGTTTGCAAAGAAGCAGCTCAATGAATTGGGAAGAAGTTCCAAATCCCTTTGAAATGTAAGTTTGAAAAATCTAGACCCTGCAAGGTCTGGTGAAATGAGGGCCGCTGCTACTGCATTTATTTTTTCCCCCTCTCTCTCTCTTTCTGAACTTCAAACCATCTTAAGAAGCTGTAATTGTATTTTTCCTTAATATCTACAGTATTTAGCCCCTGCTACGTCTGTGACGCTGTGGGGCAGGCGTGTGTGCGGGGACACGTTCATAAGTGCACCCATAGACACATCTTTTTGTTCTGACCCCCATGGGGAGTCAGGACGCTCGGTCTCCCTGAGCTCGGAAGGGTTTTGACTGGGCCCCAGGCACAGTAGAGAGGAGAAGAGGCAGGAGGGCCCCAGGGGTTCATGGGCGCCTGGGGGATCCACAGCACCCAGGCACTGGAGAGTCCACCTCAAAAGAACAGGTGAAAATGCCGGCGAAAGCACATGCTCCCGGGGCCACAGGTGCTGTTCGGGCACTGCTGCTGGTGGGCGATTATTATTTGTGGAGGAAAATGGAGCAGTGGCAGGAAACTCCATCCTAGCTGGACATGCCAGTCACGGGCCCTGCCTCAATGGACACTTGTGTCAGAAAGGTGGGGAGACAGACTCGCAATTCCTGCAGGATGGGGCTCATCCTGTTTTTACAGCCCTCGAATGTTTTCGCTTGTTTCCAAGTGCACTGAGGATAAAGCTCAGAATAGCCTGGAATGAGCTCTATCTATGGCCTTGACCCTGAGAATCAGGAAGCACCCACCTGGGTGAGAACCTGGCGCGTCTTTCACTCATAATGTCCTGGAGAGTTCCATCGGTGCAGACAGTCTGCAGCACCAGAGCACCACCCACTCCACGCAGGCGCAGAGGGCCATGGGCCTGACATTGATTTCCAATGCTTCCAGAAAAATGCAAGGCGAAAACTCTGAGATGGCGTGTGGCGGCCGCCGTGGGCGGCACTTCCTCTCCACCGTGGTCTGAGCTGAGTTCGTCATCCAGGTCTCCGAGCTGCTCCATGCCGTGTTGACAGCTCAGATCTCCACTCTATCCTCCTGGACACGCTCGCTCCCATTCTTTCTAAAAGCAGCATCTATTGATCTGTTTCCGTGAGGCTTGCTCTCCTCTACGGCTGTAAAATGCTGGCTGCCTGCAGTGCTGCTCAGCTGGGAAGGGCTGCCAAGGGCCAGTGAGGCTCCCGGGCCCCCACCCCCTACCTGGGACTGAGGGCTCCATGCTGAGATGGTTAAGTGCAGAGGCGGCCCCAGCCTGGCTCAGCCAGAGCAGGCGCGACCTCCTGGCATACCACCTGCATGCCTTTCTGATAACTCTTACAGTGGGAGCAACAGCCAGACTCCGGAGCAGCAGGACCCTAATGTGCAGTCCCCAGTGGGGCTTTGTACTGGGGTGTTCAAGCAGGCATGTCACTCAGCCCATTGTGACCCTACTAGGGAGCAGAGAAGTTCATGGACAGTGTGTTCTCTCTTGCTTTCCCGTCTGCCATCTGCGCTGTGTTCATCTCTTACTTACGGCCAGCCAGGCCTTCTTAGTAGGCAGAGCAGACTAACCGCGTGTCGCTTCCTGAGACACTGTGCACAAAGATTTCTGTGCAGATACAGTCTCAGTTGGGCTCTTTACGACCAAATCGATGTCCTTAACCCTTCCCCAACCCGACCCCGTGGGTTCCACGGGCTCTTTTCAGATGTGAGAAACAGACATGCTCAAAGAACAAAGAAATTCCCAGGGAAGGACTTTTATTAAATTTTGTTAAAAGCTGCAACAGTCACAGAGGAGGGAGAACAGTGAGGAGTCAGGCTTCGGAGAAAGGAGCATGCGAAGGGCGTTCAAGGTCACTGTCCCTTGGGGGCTGGGCTTCCTGGCATGTCCTGCAAAGGTACAAAGGCTGGCTGCTGCCCTGTGATGCCCTGCATGCCTGGCTCCTCTTGCTCTCTCACTAGGACTCAAGCGTGCTCAATCAGAGGAGGAGGGTCTGATCGTGCCAGCCAGTCAGCCACACCTGGCAGTCTTCTGTTGGCAGAGCTTCTCCAGAGGCCACTGTGGGTGTGACCTGACCTGGCAGGGAGTGGCATACTTGGGTCCTCCAGGGCAACTGTCAGAAAATGGAGCTGCCTTTTCGGATGATGGCAGCAGTTACTTCTTTTTGAGCACCGATGGTGTCCCCACCACTGTGCTAAGTGTTGGCTGCAGTTCCCCCAGGACTTAGTGGCACAGACTGCCATTTGCTCAGTACACAGGTTCGGTGACCTCTGGGCAGCTCCCGCTGGGGCTCTCCCTGTGGTGGCCGTCAGCTGCTGGCCAGGCTGCTGTCCACTGAGGCTTTGTGGGGACTGCAGTGTCCACATGGGTAGCAGGTGCCCCGGCTCTTGGCTGGGGGCTCTCGGCTCCCCTCCACCGGTAGTCTCCATGGGGCTGCCTGCGGGGCGAGCTTCTGGGCACGCTGGCTAAGTCCCCTCAGAGTGAGCCAGACGAGAGATCCAGGTGGAAGCCGGAATGCCAGGACGCGGCCTTTCCCTCTGAGTTCTACGTGTCAGGCAGCCCTGATTCGGTATGGGGTGGGGGCACTAAACAGGGATGTGGGCACCGGGAGGCATGCGACTGTGGGTGCCCCTGGCTGCCACACTCTGCACACTGCCTCCCAACCATCAGAATCTCTAATAGGTGATCCTGGAACTTTCCATCATTAGTTTGTGTCTGAGAATCTTTTAATGTGTTATTGGCCATTTTATTTCATGTTCAGTGAACCAACAGTCTATACTCTTTGACTATTTTCTCCAGAGTTGACTTTTTTTTGTGTACATTTGTGTGGATTCTTTGTAAATTCAGGATGTTAATCTTTTGCTGTTTCTATTGAAAATACTTGTATCGTTCTGCCAGCTGTCAATTAGCTTTGTGTATTCTGTCATTTATCGCAAGGAATTTGTCAGTCCTTTTCCACATGGTTTCTAGTTCTCTCAGACCATGAAGCTTTCCCCTGCCAAAGGTCAGATAGATATTTCTCAGGCATATTTTGAAGCAAACGGAAATGTATTTACATCCACTATAGTTACGGTCCAGCTGTACTTTTTTTTTAACAACTGCGTCATCAGATGTCCCAACATTGTTTGTTAGACTTTCATCAGTCACTGACATGACACTTTCCTTATCTATCGACTTAACATTATCCTGGGCAGACTCTCCGACGTAGTGATTTGTTTCTAGATGGCCTGCTCTGCTCCCTTGTGTTTGTACGGCACTGCCGAGCTGCTTTCTTGTCCTACCTCTGTCACATGAGGTTGGACAGAGCCACCCCCACATCCAAGGGCACACTGCATCTTTTCAAAATCGCACTGGCTGTTCTCACGCACGTCTTATCCACATACACTAGAGAATCAGCCCCTGGGTCTCCGGATTTGCTGGAGATGTAGGTGGCACACAGATTCTTGGGGACAAATGACCTCTTACGACATTGAGTCTTGTCTTGTGTGGTGGACGCTTGTTAGTGTTGCCAAACCACTTTTCCTCTCCTCCTGGACACACAGGGACGACATTTCTCATCTTCCCTCACATTTGGGCGTGACCCCATGACAAAGTTCCAGACAATGGGAAGTACGCCGAAATGACACAAGCCACCTCTGTCTGGACCATAGAAACCATCTACACAGTGTCCCATGTTCCCTTCCATTAGCTCCCACCTACATGCTCAGACCCATCAAGGGAGCCTATGGCCAGAGGATGTCAGAGCCACAGGACGGAAGCCCTCAGAGTCCCAGGAAGGCCACGTCCGGGAGAGCACACAGCTCTGCTTTGTGAGCAGGAAGCAAACTTGTATTTTGCTGAGTCCCTGAGATTTTGAGAGTGTTGGTCTACTCTGATCAGTGATCTGTATCTCTTTGTCTATTCAGGCCAATTTTTACTTTGTCAGTAGGTTAGAATTGTATGGAGTTCTTTTGTGTTATTATTTTGGCTGTGAATGGAATGTTTTTCTTTCCCCCGTTATGTTTTCTATTTGGTTGTTGCTGGTTATAGAAAAGCTATTGATTTTCGTAGGTTGATGTATTCAGTTGCAGGTTGCTGAACTGTCGTGACTTGTTCTAGTAATTTGTCAGTTTATATTTTTGCATTTTTATAGGAAAGGATATGCTCGTACACATCAGGCCATCTCGCTCATGTTATTATTCTTTTTTTAAAATATTTGCATGGTTTGAACCTTTAGGCCAATATTAAACAGTAGTACACACTGGGCATTCTCGCTGAGCTGATTTTGGGAAGATCTTACTAATGATTCACTATTAAGTCTAATGTCTGCTTCAGCTTTCTGATAAGTACTTTCTTATCGAGATAAGAGTGCTTCCTGACTGTCTTTGTTTTCTAAATGATTTTTATCAGGAAGGAGCATTGACTTTTATCCAATGCTTTTTCAGCATCTGGTGAGATCATTAAAGATTCTGTTTTATTCTCTGAGTGTAATGAACTCATTGACGGGGTTTTTCTTATATTCCTCTGATTAACTCTGTGTGGTTGAGCTGTGTCACCTTTAATACACTGTTGATCTTGATATTAAATATTATTGAGGATTTATTTATCTGTTTAAAATAGACTTGGATATAGATTTTTCTTCTTGTGCTTGCTTGTCTGGCTGTGGCCTCTTAATTATACCAGCAATTTTAATAAAGTTGGTGTCTACTCCTCTTCTCCTAGTCTCTTCAATTTTGTGAAGATGTGAGGAGAGAGCCCAGGAACGTGCACGCAGGGTTCTGTGCCAGCTGCGGGTCTGAGAGATCTGACACTCATGCGAGGATAAGGGAAGAGAGGAAAACATGAAAACGTGAACCTGGTATGTAGCGTAAGCAAACACCCTACAACAGATAAATGAAAAGTATTTTTATTCATGTGTTTTTATTCTACTGGTGTTCGCCTGCCTCTCCAATAAGCTACATAGTTGAATGTCTCCCTGTACGTCAATGTCAAGAATAACATCATATATATTAGTTACATCCTGCGAGAGGAGAGTGGACACCACTGTTCCAAGTCGGGCGAGGGGATAGCTTATGGATTCTGACCCTCGGGTGTAGGCCTGGTTTCTGCTTTATAAGGCGGCCACTGCTGCTGGCCTCGGGCTGCATGCACACACACACACATACAAAGCCAGGCCTGGAAACTCTCAGAATCCAGAAATCCATGAGAATTTTAATAGGCCAATAGCAGAAAGGTGATCATTCAGAAGCAAATGCAATCGAAGCAGCATTCAGGAGGCTGGAGATGGATCCACACAGAATGAGAGCCTTGGAGCCTGTCGTGGGCCAGATGTGGACCCTGTCCGAGCTCGTCCTTGCCTGTGCTGCCCCGTCTCCTTCACAGGACGGAGTATGGGGCGTGTAGAAGGTCCAGCATCACCTGCATGCCAGATGCCAGATGCCACACAGCCACCGCCGTGGGGCAAAGCCAGCTCATGGGCTGACATCCCTGACTTGTAGGTGAGCAGGCAGGTATCCGAGCTGATTGAAGGAAGCATCTAGAAAGTCTCTTCCACCCCCCATCGTCTGAGACTTGGCTTCCAGCTCCAAAGTGCCAGGCCCTGCCATTAACCTTCAGTGCTCTTCAATTAGCAGCAGCGCGGGTCCTGGCAGGTGTTGAGTGCCAAGGGTGGGGAGAGTCGGGCCCAGGGCATCACCTCAGGCTGCCTTAGCAGGTTCTAAGTGTTATGTTGGAGGGAAGCCCAGGAGACATTGATCTGCTGCAGGTGGGGCACCTCTGTGACAGGAGGCTTCCCGCCCCAGATCCCACCCCCACCTCCAGGAGAAGCTTTTCAGTGGGGCCCAGACAGCGGCTGATATCTACTCCCTCCCTCGCCAAGTCTTCTGAGCCTGGCTCCTTAGAGATGGGTGCAGCCCAATGACAGGGCAGCGTGAAGCCTAAATAAAACAGTTCCGTAGACTCTGATAATTCCAACTTTGTGAAAGCAACGTACTGGGCGTTGTAGTTTCCAGAAAATGAGATCAGCCGCTGCCTGCCTCCTGTGTGGCCCTGACGACAGCTTCTCTGGATGCAGTAAGCTGACACTGACCTTCCCCACGGCTCCTCGAGCTTCACAGCTGCTGCGTGCTTGCCCTGCCATCAATCAGTGACATGGCCTCTGACAAGTTGCCAAAATTCCCTGGGACTCAGTTTCCTCACCAGACACTGCAAGTAACGAAAGCTCCTTCGGGGGCATTCTGAGCACCCAATGAAGCCATGGGTTTGAGAGCGCCCAGGGAAGGGAGAGCAGGGCGCTCAGGTCAGGCTTTGCCCTAAAGCCCCCCACCCCCACCCCGGCGTGGAGTTAGGAGAAGGCGAAGAGGGGGCCACAGGTGTGCAGGCCAGTAGGAAAGGCTGTGAGAGGCAGTGCTGGGAACGGATTTGCCCTGAGACGGCCGTCACTGTGACGAGGGACCTTGCTGCCCCTCTCCCCTCACCTGCAGGCAAATCTGAGCTCCTGCCTCATCACATCATCTTCTCTAAAGAGGGGCCGCTCCTCTACCTCCCCTGATGGCACTGGCCCCGTTTCCCAGGAAGGCCCTGGTACCGAAGGACATGGGGACCCAGGTCTACTGTGAGTGCACCCCTTATGCTCCTTTCGGTGGCACGTGGCAAAGCCTGTGATGCTTTCGGGGTGGGGGAGACTCTGAACGCAGGACAGTGGGCCCTGTTCCCAGGCGCCCTCACTTCTTCCTCTGTTCTCTGCAGAGTTTCAGAAATGCCCTTCATTAAAGGTCTATCTGGGCCTCTAAAACCCCTCTGCAGTAGAAGGAACCGGGCTCCTGGGAGGACGGGCTGGTCCCACGGCGGGGTGGGCAGGCAGCACACAAGCTGAGCCTGGAGCACCTCACACCAGGCAGTGAGGACGTGCTCACCTCAGCCCACCATGACGGGCGCGTGGCACCTGGACAAGCTCCCGATGGCCAACGCTGGGACAGGCTGGCCAACAAAATAAAGTGGGGTTGCCCATGACCCAGGGAATAAAATCAAGAGCCATGAATCCACACTGACCCCAGTAAATGACTGAAGTGATAGAGGAGAAGTCGCCCATGCAGAAGAATTCCAAATTATTTTGATAGCTACTCCACCGTCAGGATGCCTTGCTTATCTCCCACCCCTTTAATCTGGGCAGCGCATTGTAACTCCCTTCCCAAGAGGACAGTGTGGACCGGGGACAAGGTCCCAATGGAGACGCCTGACAGACAGACACACCTTAGCCAGGTGACCCAGGGCAGCATCTCAGGCTGACAGGATGTGATGGGAGAGGCACTTCCCCCATGCCTTCTTCCTCCCCAAACCCCAGGCCCCGGTCTAAGCCTGAGAAGAACATCAGGCAAATCCCAGCTGAGGAGCCTCTTACAAAATACCAGACCGCTATTCCTCAAAACCATCAGAATCGTCAAAAACAAGGAAATCGGAGAAATTCTCACAGCCCAGAGGAGCCTACGGAGATACGACAACAGGATGTTATATGGGATCCTGGAACCAGAAAAAACAAACAAAAAAATCCATTAGATCTAAACAAACATAGAAAAAAAACACACTAGAGAAATATAAATAAAGTATGAAATGTAGTTAATAATAGCATATCTCCACTGGTTCATTAATTATGACAAATGGCCCATTCTAACATAAGATGCTAATAAGTAGGAAAACTGAGCACTGTGTTTATGGGGGCGTTCTATGCTATTTTTGCCTTTTTGCTGTAAATGTATAACTGTTATAAAAATAGTTTGTTTTTAAAGTCAACCTGTAGTGAGATGTGTTATTTCATGCAGAACACACAGATGTTGGGCCATGCAGCTGGGATTTCACCACCGTGAAAACCTGACAATCTGGGCCGTCCCTCCCTGAACGCACACTGAGGGTCCCGTTGCTGCCAGTGGCATTGCAGAGAACGCTGCGACCAGCACAGCCTGGGGTACCAGTCAGGGAGGGTCCCTTCTCCATCCTTGAAGGAAATATCCGCCCAGGAAATCATGAGCTGCAAATGTAGACATTTTATGACTAGTGGAAGATTCAGTTCCACTAAAGGGCTACAAAGAACCCAGCATAAGCCTGTGGAATGTTTTTTTCTGCCTGGGTGAGGAAAACCTAAAATTAGCCCAGCCCAGGCAGTGTCCTGCTCCATGCCGGCTCCCTGGCCCCCACACAAGCCTCAGACCTTCCTTGCTGCCCCACACTGCATGTGGGCAAGCCATTTTCCAAGCCACAAAACCCCACTGCATCTGCAGGGAGCCTTTGAGATCTCAGAATCTGGACTGACTCTGCTTGCCCGGGGCATGCGGGTTTGCTGTACAGGGATGTGAGCAGAGGGGACAGAGCTCGAGAGAGAGAGAGGTCATCTTAGATCTTCTCCTCAGGAAGGTCAACCTCATCTTCACTGAAAACCCGGAGGATGGCAAGCAGGCAGCTGGACAGAGGTCATTGCCCTCCTCTGGGAGTAGCACACCAGTGCCCAGCTGCCAAGGAGAGATGCAGACACCCTCAGAGGGGCCCGCCAGAGAGCGCGGGCAGCTTTCTAGCCCCTTGGGGCAAGCTCACAGTAGTACCAGTCAAACAAGAGCCCTGCTAGGGAACAGTACTGTCAAGAGATGGGGGAGGGAGCGTCAAGACGGAGGAGGGAGGCAGAGGCCGTGCCTTCACCTGCTGCAGGCCGCCTGCCTGGAGGGGACCTGGGCACACAGCAGGGAGAAGCCCCCACTGTTCATCACCGGTGAAGTCCTAGTCACCACGCTGGACCACACACTAGTGATTGGCTCGATACCTTCTATGAGCTGAGTGACAAGGAAGTGCTGCCAGAGCCGGCGCTCAGGGAGCCCTGCAGAGTGAGGATAAAGGGCAGCTAGCAAAGAATCTGCTGGATCACAATACCCCAGTCTTTCCACACACACACACACACACACACACACACACACACACACACACAGTTGTGCATAACGTGTGCATATAATACATGTGCTGTAGACATACAGAGTGCGCACATGACTGTGACAACCTTGGAGTCCAAATGCACACAATGCCTGGACATTGTGACACGGGCAGTGTTCTCCACATACCGTGGCCGGAGCACCCCCACGTCATTCCCACCTGGTCAGGCTCCTGCTCTATGGGTGGGCACTTAACCTCCAAATGGTGTCCCCTTTTTTAGAAACAGGTTCTGCTGTGATGAGGCGGCTTTCCCAGCCCTCCTCAGTCTTCTCACCCAACTGCCGCCGGCTCCCAAATGGGCCATCCTCACCGGAGTCTGCTCTGATGGCTGCCGGTCAGCACACACTGTCCTCCTGCTTGGACCCTGCAGTCTTTCCTGGGCCTGGACGTGTCCTGGTGGAGACTCACCTTATCCTGGAAGCACTGGGCTTTCTTACAGCCCCATCATCTACCTGGCACGGGCAGCAGCAGTCTGCAAGCCCTCAGCTCACCAGCACCCTTTGAGATTCCAAATGTGGCGTGCGTGTCCCCAAGGGGAATGAGGCACAAGTGGTGCTGATTGTCTCACGGACTTTGTAATTAACATTGTTCCACAGGAAATGACAGGCTTTGTTTTCTAACGTCCTCAGGAAATGCTTCCCCAGAGAGTGCCAGGAATGTCGACTGGGCCCCTGGGTGGGGTGTCAGGTGAGCTCGGATGGTCCTCCCTGGACGCTGGACAATTACACACAATATTGACCCTCTTTATTATGTGTCCACGCATCATACCATAACCGGCACTATAACCAACAATTTTTCAAATTCTCGGAAAAGGAACCATCAAGTTTAATTCCACAAAAGCCTGTTGTATCTTGTAGTGACCGTGCTTTATGTATTAGATGCCATTCCAGCCCCTAGAGAAACAACCATGAATAAAAGAGCTCAGGTGACATTAGACAGATGAACGCCTTTGGTTGGGACATTAGAAAGGAGACGCCTTGTGACAGATGAAAAGAGGGTGCGGTGAACGCCAGCAAGAGTGGGGACTCCATTTAGAGGGCTGAAGACTGTCTCTGTATGGAGTGACTGACCATTAGGCTGAGACGTGGAGGATGAAGGGAAGCTGGCCACGGCACTGAGGTGGGTGGACGGGGTGAACCCAGGCGCACGGGAAACCCGAAGCAAGAGAAAGACTGTGGGCTCGGGCACAGGAAGAAGAGGGGGCAGGGCAGCATCGGGCGAAGTCTAAGTGTTGTGGCTTGAATTGTGTCCCCCAAAGATGCTCAGTACTAACCCCCAGGACTATGAATGGACCTTATTTGGAGAAGGGTCTCTGTAGATGATTCAGTTAAGATGAGGTCATCACCATGGCTCTCATCCAGTGACGGGGAAACTCGGACAGAGAGAAGACAATGTGAAGACACAGGGAAAACATGGCCACCTACAATCAGGGGACCCCTGAGGCCACCAGAGCCTTGGACAGTGGCTTGGACCAGATTTGAACCCCACGGCCCAAGGAGGAACCAGCCCTGCCGACACCTTGATCTCGGACCTCCAGCCTCCAGGCCGTGAGACCATGAAGGTCTGTTGTCTGAGCCCCCAGCCCGTGAGCTTGGTTCTGGCAGCTGATTCCTACAGCAGGCCAGGGCCGCCAAGTGGGACCAACGTAAGGAGTTTCACATTTAATTCCAGGGTGGGCAGAAGGCCGCAGGCTTAGAGAAAGTTAAGCAGGAGGGTGAAATGGTCAGGTTCAAGTTTAACAAGACACTCTGGTGGCAGTGCCACCACAGACCACAGGGCTTGGTCATGCTGGGGACACAGAGTCACCTTCCAGGACAAGAATATGCTACTTTCCCTACAACGAACCACGGTGCACACAGGAGAATAAGTGTACTGTCGGCCATGAGAAGAAACAGGGAAAGGTCACTCTGAGGTCACACAAAAGCCATCAGGAGACAGTGGCGCTGAGTGGCTCATCTGTCGGGTGGCAAACGGGCTTTAAACCAGCTGTTTTCAATCCGTACAGGATTTTAAGTGAAGGCAGGCTGCAGTGAGCGAACAGACTCTCACTCTCTTGACAGAGACAGAGGCATCGTCACAAACAGACACCCAGAAGTTCTATAACTGACAGTATATATACCTGACATGTTTTTAATCCACTGAGAGGGATTAAGAGACATTGCATATCCTCTTCAAGTGCGAATTTAAAGACAGAGCGATGGAAATTATCTAATTTGGAGAACAAAAATAAAAGGTTGAAAAAGTAATGAACGGAGCCCGAGGGCCGATGAGGTAACAGGAGGGATCTAATGAGGACTCCCTGGGAGAGGAGCGAGACGATGGGGCGCAAACAAAGTTCTGAAGAAATAATTGTCAGTGTTTTCCTCAATGGAATGAAAATCAAATCAGTGAATCCCAAGCAGGATGAATTCACAGACAAGCAGCTGAAACTCACAGTTGAGAGAAAGTCTTCAAAGTTACAGGGAATAAAGACGTGTTAGCGACATACAGAGAACGTACAAAACCATCTCACAGCAAAGCCACTGGAGACCCGCAGAAAGGTGAGCAGCGTCTTTGAAATGCTGGTGAAATAAAGAGAGAGAGCGAAAAAGAGAGAGACTCTTAAAGCAGAATTACATAACCAGCAAAATATACTTCAAAATAAATGTAGAAGATATAAAGTCAATGTTTGATAAAAGAAAGGTGAGAGAATTAGTCATCAATGGACCAAAACTCAAAGAAATGCTAATGGGGGTTCCTCAAGTGGAAGAAAATTATGTGGAATAAAGCTCTGATTTGCAGAAAGGACTGGAGAGTGCTGGGTGAGCGACTGTTAAAAGAAGTCACATTGTAATAACATTATATCATTGGATTAAAAATGTGTTGAAGTATAAAATATATAACAACAATAGAACAAAGTACAGGAGGAGACTTAAACAATAACATTGCTGTAAGGTTTTACATTTTAGGTGAAATTGTTTAATATTAACTCAGAGACGGTGATAAGTTAAAGACGCATATTTTAATCCTTGGGCACTTAACACCCCTTTCCCCCACACACACACTTTCACACATACACGTACAACTAAATTGTCAATAGAGGAGATAAAATGATATTCTAAATTATATTTGATCAAAGAAGGCAGGAGAGAAGAAATAAAGGAACGAAAACCAGATAGAACAGATAAGGGTATAGGAAACCCAACTACATCAATAAGTATATACAATGTAAATGGGAAATAATATTCCAAAGTATGGGAACAAGAGAGATCAGAAAGCAAGACTCAACTGTGTGCTATTTACAAGAGAAAACTTTTAAACAGAAAGACAGATAAGTGGAAAGTAATAGATTTGAGAAAAGTTACACCATCCAAACAGCAAACATTAGAATTCTAGTGTGGCTAGAATGATATTTGACAACGCATACAGTCCAAGGATTATAACTAGATAGAAAAAGGGAAGTTTCACCGTGATAAAGTAGGCCATGCACCACAAATACATCAGAGCCATACGTGAGAACAGTTAATAACAGCTGTGAAACTTAAACACTGACAGAAAGAGAGAGACATTCATGATTATGGTTGGAAATCTTAAAACCGGTTGCTCAGTAACTGATAGGAAAAATAGCAAAAACAAAATGAAACAAATTGAAAACCAAGGATGTAAAAGATTTGAAGAGGACAGTCAAACTGACCTCACTGGCGTTTATAGAAAACTAGACCAGACAACTGCATAATACACATCCTTTTCTGTGCCTGTAAATGGTCACTAGGGCGTTTTGGTGAGCTGAAAATGCCTCAATACGTTTCATAAGATAAAAATCATACGTTGTATGTTATCTGACTACAAGAAAATTAAATGAACATTTAAGAATAAGAAATCTTTTTAAAACTCTCCAAATATTTGGAAATTAAACAATGAACTTCATTTTACTCTTTTTTTTCTTGTCATTGATACAGTTGTGCAAACATTACCACAATCCAGTTCTAAACCACAACCCACAAGGTTTTATCATGTTTGTTAATTCCCACTTCCACCACCTGCCTTAGGCAAATATTGACCTGTCACTATAAATTTGTCTTTTCTGGACACTTCATGAATTGGGAGTTATGCAATACATCGTCTTTTACACCTGTCTTCTTTCACTGAGAACAATGTTTTTGAGATCCAGCTATGTTGTGGCATGGGTAGCAGTCTGTTTCTTTAATTGCTGAATAATAGACCGTGGAATGGATATATCGCATTGTGTTTATCCATTCACCAGCTGATGGCCATTCAAATCGTTTCCACTTAGGAGCTTTTATAACGAACACTGGCATGGTCACCCAGGTACATATCTTTGTGTGGACATGAGTTTTCAATTGTCTTGGGTAGATCTTAAGGAGTGGAACTATTGGGTTGTATATTTAACGTTTTAAGAAACTGTTTTTGCAAAGTAACTGGCCCATGTTACATTCCTGAGTGGACTATGGGGGGCCCCATGTCCCCACACCCTCAGCCACCCTTCCTGCCCTGGTCTTTGTGCCCTCTAGAAGCTGTGAGGCGGTATCTCATTGTGGTTTCAATTTGCATCCCCCCAACGAGTACTGATACTGAGCACGTCTCATGTGTTTTAAACATGTGTATGTCGTCCTGGATGAAATGTTTGTACAAAGCGTTTGTTTAATTGGATTGTCTTCTCCTTACCAACTTGTAGGGATTCTTTATATATTCTCCATACAAATCCCTTGTTAGACAGAGGATTTGCATTTATTTTTTTCACAGTGTGTGACTGGTTGTCTTATTTTCTGTGTAAAGCCTTCTGAAGCGCCAAAGATTTTTTGTTTTTGTTTTTATTTTTTTAAGATTTTTATTGGGGAAGGGGAACAGGACTTTATTGGGGAACAGTGTGTACTTCCAGGACTTTTTCCAAGTCAAGTTGTTGTCCTTTCAATCTTAGTTGTGGAGGGTGCCGTTCAGCTTCAAGTTGTTGTCCTTTCAGTCTTAGTTGTGGAGGGCGCAGCTCAGCTCCAGGTCCAGTTGCCGTTTCTAGTTGCAGGGGGCGCAGCCCACCATCCCTTGCGGGAGTCAAACCGGCAACCTTGTGGTTGAGAGGATGCGCTCCAACCAACTGAGCCATCTGGGAGCTCAGCTGCAGCTCAGCTCAAGGTGCTGTGTTCAATCTTAGTTGCAGGGGGCGGAGCCCACCATCCTTTGCGGGACTCGAGGAGTCAAACCAGCAACTTTGTGGTTGAGAAACAACTGGCCCATGTGGGAATCGAACTGGCAACCTTAGGCGTTAGCGGCACGGAACTCCAACCACCTGCGCCACCAGGCCGGCCCCAATGCCAAAGTTTTAATTTGATAAAGTCCAGTTTACTATTTTTTTCTTTTATGGATCCTGCATGCTTTTACTGTCATCTCAAAGAACTTTTGCTCAGTCCGAGGTTTTCATCTATGTTTTCTTCTAGAATATCTTTAGCTTTAGCTTTTATGGTTAAGTCTATAAGGCACTTTGAGTTCACTTTTGCATATGGTGTGAGGTAAGGATCCAGCACATTTTATTTTATAGATGTAGATAACCCGTTGTCCCAGCACCATTTGTTGAAAAGTCTTTTCTTTCCTCCATTGAATTATTACCTTTGTCAAAAGTCAATTAACTATAAACGTGAGGATATAATGCTTGGCTCTCAATCTTGCTCCCCTATCTACGTACATTCCCTTGATCCAAGACCACTTTGTCTCAGTTACTGTTCCTTTATTCTAAGTTTTGAAAGAGAATGGTGTATGTTCTCCAACTTTATTCTTCTTCTTCCATTTGTGTTCTAGACCCATATATCTTTTAGGATCTGCTTGTCATTTTCACTCATAAGCCTATTGGGACATGAGAGGGATTGTGTTGAATTTACAGATAGTTATGAGGTGAATTTCCATCTGAACAATATTGACTCTTCAGATTCATAGACGTGGACTATCCCCTAATTTATTTAGATCTTCTTTTATTTCTGTCAACCATGTACTATAAATTTCATCATACAAACCATGTGTCTTTTGGTTAAGTTTATAAATATTTGCAAAGATTTGGAATCACTGTATCTCTCATATATATTTCTAGTGGGAATGCAAAATGGAACTACTACTTTACAAAATGGTTTTTGAATTTTTTCAATAGTTAAATATATACCATACCTTCCCTATTACTCTCCAGTTCCACATAGAAAGACAATGAAAATATATGTCCACAAAATCACTTCTACAAGAATATCCCTAGCAGCTGCAAATATCATAGTCTGAAACTGGAAAGCAGACAAATATCCATCCACAAGAGAATGGATAAGCAAATGTGGTATATCCATGAGGGGAAAGATACTTGCCAATAAAATGCATCAAACTACTAATATATGTAAGAACACAAATAGATCTCAAAAACAAGCTGAGGGAAATAAGCCGTACATAAGATTATACCTACTGTACGACTCTATTCATATGATTTTCTACAACAGGAAAAAATAATCTACGGTGATAGAAATCAGAGTAGAGATTCCCTCATTGGGAGTGGGCTGGAAACGGCTGGGCAGGGCTAAGAGGCAACATTTGGCATGAGAAAAATGTTTTACATCTTGACATGGGTGAGGAACACATGGGCATATGTGTTTATAAAAGCTATGCAACTGTATACTCAATATCTGTGCATTGCACAGTTTGACAAGTATACCTTAATAAAATTGCAAACAAAAATCTGTGCCATATGATGAGAGAAGATATTTTAATACAGATATCCAGAAATTCTACAAAGCAGGACTTCTACAAAGTAATGAAAAAGAGCTAGAGACCCCCCCGCCCCAAATGGACAAAATACTTGAACAGCCTCTTCTTAAAAAAACAAAGAAAAGAAAAAATCATCAACTGGCTAAAAGGGGGAAAAAATAGTTGTCATTGGGAAAGTGCAAATTAAATCAAAACAAGATAGCACTCTACTTCCACAGCATAAATGGAAACAGAGAAAGTGACAGCGCCAAATGCTGGAATGAAGTGGCGTGATTGGAAGTTTGATCAGCCCCCTAGGCAGATGAGGGGAGCAGTAAATGAGAAGCCTTGACATGCTGGTAACTTTAGACCTACTAACTGTGTTCCTAGGTAAGGACCCACGTGTTCATGGTTCGCTCTAAAAGACATGCGCAGGGATGTTTCTAGAAGCTCTCTGTGTCCCAGTACAAAAATGGAGAGAGCTGAAATGCCAGCAGCAATGCGATAGATGCGTGACTGTACTTTGTCTGGACAGCTCTCCTGCTCTAGCCGTCAGCTCCTCTTCTGGCCCCAACGTGTGAAGACCTCACAGACACATCACGTTGATGATGGAGCCACACCCCAAATATTCATAAATGCAAGCCTGTATTCCATGCAGCTCAAAATTCCCAGAGCCACGTCCAGCAAGACAGACGCCTTGTGTTAGTTAGTGTTTGAGGAAGCGTGGGGTTTAGAGACTCATGGGTTTCTGTCAGTGGAGTGTGGGTGACTTAACACTTTAGTTACTTGTTTAAAGCTTGTGACTAGGGACAAAAGCTGTTAGCCTTCTCCACCCTTTCTTGAAGTTCGAGAATGGTAAGTTCTTATTCTCAGGGGTCATTAACCAGACCAGCCATGGGGGGACTGGCTAGACATTGCATGTCTTCAAGTGGGCTGTGGCTACATGAGTATTTACTTGTAAAAGTTCCCCTGTCAGGTGCTTAGTGCAATTTACTGAATTTAAATTTATAAAAATATAGTAACCAAACACATACACACGCAAAAACAACAACAAAACAAAAAAAACAAAACAAAGGAAAAAAACCTTTATCAATAAAAAAAAGATAGCTTGAAATAAAAAGTTAATGTGTCTTTAAAAAGAATAGAAATCGCTTTCGGACACTAAAGAAAGAAAAAGGAAACAAGCCTAGACTAGGAACTTCGAAGATGTATCTGACAAAATAACCCCAATGCAGCTCAGACAGGCGGGGACAGAGCAAGTTTAACAGAAAGGTGCAGAGAGAACATTAATATCAACAAATAACTCCGTCACCACCCCCAGGCAAAATTGGTAGTTTTTCCACTTGTTATAGTCATTCCTTCCGTGCTTGCATACAACCTGCAAGCTGCTCATACCATCCTCATCTTCCTGCTGAGATTTCAGAGAGACAGGTGTTGTAAGTAACTTTTCCAAGGTCACACAGCCAGAAACTTTTGGAAGAGGGTTTCAACCCAGCCTCTTCTCAGAGATCAAGCGTTTAACACCATTCAGAATTGTCTCTGGATGATAGAATGAGAAAGTTTGATTTTTTTTTTCCCCATAAAGAAAGAGAAAGAGAACAGAGAAGTAGGCATATGCGTAGAGACACATTTCCATAATGTTAAAAGAAATGGATCTCCCAGTGTAAGAAGTACTGTCTACCCAAGCAGGATAAAACAAACGCCACACCTAGGAATATCTTTAGGGAAATTGCCAACCGACACACAAAGAAAACCTCTGAAAATCAGCCAGAAAGAGACTGAGATGAACTAACTTGTTATTGCCATTTCGCCTCTGTTTTGTGCCCCCTCCTGCCTTCCCTGCTCAGACACAGCAGACTGTGGGCAGGCCCCTGCATGCTGCCATGGCAGGAGGGCTCCCACAGGGCCCGGGGGCCTGTCCTCCCTGCTCCCTCCTCCTCCAGCACCCCTTCCCTGGGAACCCCATGCCTCAGGGCTCAGTGCTGGAGCTGCACCCCTCGAGCCCAGCTCCCACAGGTGGAATGGCGTCCTCTTGCTTGTTTGGCTTCAGAGGCGGCAGATTTTTCCGGTCCTGCCAACCGTTGTCTGCCTCAGGGCCCTCATTTCTTTCCTTAGTCTGCATACACTTTGTTAGAACTTCTTTCATTAAAATCTCTCCATTTTAAACCATCCATGCAAATTTTGTTTTCTGCCAATTGTTGCTACCAAGTGAATCTGGGGACTGGGGTTCTCACCTGGCGGATGGACGCTCGGGTGGCCTCCGTGCTGGGAGGAAGTTCTGAATGGTAACGCCCGACGCGCCATGCCAGTGGTTGTTGGCAGTGCCCCTGACTGTGACGCGGGACGGAGTGCTGGTGTGTGGCAAGGCTTTGAGTCCTCAAATTACGGTCACCCTTGAGCCCTGGGGCAATAGGCATGGAGACCAAGATTATGTAATTGTGGGGTACCCTGGCTTCTGATCACATCCCTGGAGAGGTTACAAGAGCAAATTACAACAAGGGTCTTGCACCTACACGTTAGGCACTGTCGGATGCCCAGAGGGTGCCAGAGGCAACCGCGAATGAACCCGGTGATCTTGTGTGGCCTGAGACTGAAGCCCTCCATAGGACAGAGAGCTTTCAGAGATTCGAAGTCGACATGCTATGTACCTCGCAAACTTTCCTAGACACCATGCTACCAAAGTCTGAGAAATACTGAAAGGAAATGAGACTTGAGATGCTGGAGATCGGACAAGGAAACTGGGAACCTTGAGCCTCCAAGAGCCCAGGAAGGTCTCTTGCTGGTAGAAGTCGCCCGGCTCCTGGTTCTGATGCATAAAGACCTTTCGGTGCCGTCACCTGAGGTAGCTACCTCACAAGGGGACTCCAGTTCTCTCGCGACGCCTCATTTCCTCGCACTTATCACTATCACACACGTACTCCTCTGCTTAGCTCAGAGCGGAAGTTGTGAGGTCGGTCTGGGAGAAGACAACCTCTGCACCAAGGTCACGGCCAAACTGTACCAGTGTGCAAGCTTTGTCAGGACGAACCGGACCGGAGAAGTCTGCTTACGGACAGATTCTGAGCAGGTTGGTCCGAAAGGATACAAGCTAATTTGAATCGGGGTAAGTGTATTTGTAGGAACGTGTACTACTGGGATTAAACGTCTTCACTTGAGCGGCTGGAAGAAGCTCCAAGCACGTGCTTTGTTTGGGTTCAGCTGGAACCTCCACTCAGTGAAGACGAGATACAAAATCTCTCCTGCTGTATTTTATGGTAAGGGACCTGAAGCAAGGTGACAAGCTCATGCCAGCTTGCCTGGGATTTCCTTGAGTAAATTGTCCTAGTCTATGCTCTGGAAATAGCATCTGTTCTGGTGGCAAGAGGCCTGTGTGTGTCTTAATAGGAACTCACAGCCTCACGCCCTGTCCACAGGCTTTAGCCAGTTGACAGACCTGAGACCATTTTTCAGAGGAAGACCAGTCCCTTTAGGGACTGACCCTGTCTGCGGTGACATTGCGTACTTTGCATTTTCCTACAACCACATGGCCATTCACCAGGATATCTGTCAAGAAAGGGAGGTACTTCAAGCTTCCCAGGGTTACATGGCTCTACTCAGAGTAATACGAACCCCTGGAGACCCCAAATAGCACGGCGACCAACCAGGCCATGGTGGGTGTCCGATGATATGTGGAGTTTGGCTGAAACCGGTCTCCCTCTGGGTCCAGTGGGCCAGCGTGGCGATGCTGTGGTTACTGATCCAGTTTCTGCATATAGAATTGGAGGAGACATTCAAGCAAGTGGCGTGACCCTGCACAGTTCCCCTGAGCCATGAGGTGAGGTCCATGGCAGGACAGGCTAGGCCTGAACTCTTCTCTCCCACAAGCAAAACTATAAATGCAAGCCCACATCCCTGGGGGGTTGCAGAAAATGGCTCCATGCACTTAGACCAGAAAGTGCTGCGGTGCTGCCATCTCTCACACACACTTTTGACCCACCAATTGCGCCGGAAGCCGGAAGCACTCTTAGGGACTAAGGATTGTTTTATACCCACAGGTTGCTGCTGATCACAGCTACTGTTGCAGGGGTAGGAACCCAACTGAGCAAATCAGCCAGATGTTGCTTCCTCCATGCTGCCCTTGACCCTCAGGGCGGAGCCTCACGGGGAGCATGGCTGACCCCTCCCGCACGTGATAATCTCTCCTCTGAAAGGCGACCTCGGATACTTGACATCTTGGCCTGATGTCATTTGCCTCCTTTTTATAATGCCCTCTCCTACCCTCCATTTCTCTGTTTGTAGCCCAGTTTCTGCAAGATTTCCTTGGAATTCCCTCCCACCCACTTGCTAAGGGAGGTGCGTGTCTACACTGGCTCCCAGACTGTCTTCAGCGAGGTCAAGTCCTACTCGTCCACAGTGGCGACCTGCTTGGTGATTCACCCCTGAGTGGCAGCTCCCTTTCCATGTCTCACCTCCCCACTCGCTCACAGGTGTTCCCACCACCCCTGAAATAAGTAGCTGAGTTACCATCTTAACTGGAACCCAAACCAAGTCACTTCAGTCTGCTGTAGCACTCCCTTTGTCCTCACCTCCTAAAGGTGATAACACTCTCTCAGCTGGAGGGCTACCTTCAGCCGACCTTTCCTTTCCCACTCCCCCAACTGTGTTGCCCTCATCTGCTCTTTGGCTGAGGCCTTTTGAAAAAAATCCCTTTACGGTCATTTTAATGAGGCTTTGAGAGGCAGCTGAAATAAACCAAGGGGTGCATTAACTTTGCCTCTTTTAGCCAGAAACTTCTTAGTCACCATGGTCCTAAGTGGAAGCTTGGAATTTCTCCCCTTCAAGGAGAAAGCTGCAATTTGGGCCTGTCACCTGTGAGTCTTCCAAATGCACGGGAGCCCAACAGCAGGTCTCTGTGCCAGTGGAGACGCAGCTCTGCCCAAGTAGGTGGCATTTCGTGGCCAGCGCGTGGCTTTCCTGCAGGAAGCGGGGGCAGCTCCCAGCTGCTGCTGTCACCCATCAGCCCTTTCATCCTTGGACCGTGAAGCCACCCTCCTTGGCACCCAATGCAATGTGGCCACTCGCAAGGTCATTGCAAGAAAGTCACGGTCCTTTACGGCTGCACAACACCCGGAAGAATGACAGCAGCATCTCCCAAGGCAGAAGGCGGTGCCCATGCTGCCCTGGCGTGGCACTGGGACAGGCTAAACCGTCTTCATTCAAATGCAGCCCATTACCGAGATGGGAAAGGAGCCCGGGGAGGGGGTTTCAGATCCAGGCCTTGTTTCACTGAATTATGGAAATTTAGCACTCCCTGTGTCCTCACCTCCTAAAGGTGATAACACTCTCTCAGCTGGAGGGCCAGCACACATGATTACGGAGCCAAGGGGAGCCAAGCACATGTCTAATTATGCTCCCAACACAACAACAACAAATGCGGTTCATTAAGAGCAGAGATAGAGAGATATTTATATATGAAATGAGTGCTTCTGAGGTGATGCCTGGAGCCAAATGTCATAAATAGCTGTTAATTTGGGTCTGTTTACTAAAAACTTAATGCCTGCAGAAAATCTATTGGAATCATCAAAAATGTAATAATGTCTTCCATGAAGGAGGCTGGGAACAACAGCGGCAATTTGGGATAAACTTGCAGTTCGGGGCTGGTATCTGCGAAGTGCAGCCTAATTAATGCGTCTTCTGCCCACTGAGCAGATTCAAACCCAGCAGAGCGGCAATTAGAGGGATGAGTCTTGTCCTCAGCCCTGGTGGCAGCAGCAGAACCCTTTTTGCTTCTCCTGGTACTAAATATTATCACTATTAATAGGTGGCCCTTGAATATTTTCTTCCTTCTCCTGGTGAAAGAGGTCAATTATCACGATGATTATTTCATCGTATGATTCTGTCACTCTGTCTGGCACAACACAAGACATTTGCCAGGGCAAGAGGCAGGGTGTCCAACCAAGTTGTCACGTGTCAACACCATAGAGCTGACTTCAGCAAATGGCCATTCCCTGGTAATGATGTCCCCAGAGAGCCATGTGTGGGCACAGTGGGAAACTTTGACCTGGCTCCTCAACTGCACAGACAGGAGAGGACGCCTTTGTGTTTCCAGATCTTCCAAAGGTGACCCCTCCCCCTCCTCCCACTCTTTGTCACACTCTTTTCTTGGAGTGTTGCAGCTGTCACAGTGTTGGGGTAGAGACCAGAGAAAAATGACCTGAATTCTGTGTTTCCTCAGCCAGTAAGTGTGCATTTCAAACACTGTGGAGCGGCCGTCATGGGGTCTGCCTGCTTTCCTGGCCACTTCTCACCCTAGGCCTGTGGGGTGGGAGTTGGGGGGCAGGCTACAAATGGAGGAAAAGCCGTTGGTTTTCTAAGACCACAGAGCCAAGGCGGTCTCAGCCAGGGTTTGAACACACTCCACTTCATTTCGAGCCTAGTTTCTTTCAAATGTCCTCAGTTGCTGCCTCAGTCTACCTAAAAAGTCATCTGAGCCCACAGATGGAGGCCATGGCTTCAGGCTTTGGTCAGTCCCTGTCTAGCGTAGCCTGGGGGACAGATGGCCGTGGGACCAAGGTGCTGTCCACCCCGGGTCAGAGGGACAGGGACTTAGCTCTTCTCTTCACACCAAAACTTCAGGTCCCAGGCTAGAGACGTTGGAGGGAAACCAGTCTCGGATTTCAAAGCACCTCTGTGCACTCGGCCTTTTATTCAGTGAGCTTCTTGGCATCTCTTAGTGTGTTCTTGTCTCCTGGGGTCCTGGGGAGCTCCGTGCTGGGCCCAGGGCCAACGGCCAGGCTCTGTCCTGTGGGAGCACCCACCAGTAAGCAGGAAGCAGGTCGGTTCCCAACGCCACCACACCCCCTCAGGCAGCTTTTCTTCTCGTCTCCTTTCTGACGTCACAGTCTCCCCTGAGCCAGGGCCATTCTCTGGCCCCAGAGGCCCTTCACCTTCTCCTTAGAGAGGTCCTGTGCGGGCAGCATGCCCTGCTTTGTGTACCACGCCCAGACGTGTTGGAACAGCCCACCCATCTCAGCAATGCAGATTTTCTGATCAGCCTGGACCACACAGAAGCCACGGCCAGCTTGTGCAGCCCACCTCTGGGGGACTGCACAGGTTCCTGACCAAAAGCCAAGCGACTTCACCAGAACCAAAGGCAGAGCCGAGCGAAACGCCCCAGGCGTCGTCTACCTTTGCGTCTGACCCTGAACAGAGGACGTTTCAGGTAATGTACATGGAGTCAGCTCGGTGATTCTGAGAGTCAACAGGCGTCCCCTCCCCCAAACACATCCCCCACCTCAGGGTCTCCAGGGGAGAAGCACAGTGACAAAAGGGACCACGCCTGCTTTCTGCACGGCCCCGTCCCCATGCGGAGGACAATGCCTGACAAATAGCAGAAGCCAGGAAGCAATGAGTGAGTAAATGATGAATGCACAACAGGACAGAACCGAACTACAAGAAGGTGGCAGGTCCTGCTTTGGACCCT
Organism: Rhinolophus hipposideros; assembly: GCF_964194185.1. Classification (NCBI taxonomy): domain Eukaryota; kingdom Metazoa; phylum Chordata; class Mammalia; order Chiroptera; family Rhinolophidae; genus Rhinolophus; species Rhinolophus hipposideros. Next base: position 1,931,136 of record NC_138055.1, read on the forward strand.
CATGGTCGTCACCAAATCCAGCCCCTCCCTGTTCCCACGTGGGATCTTGTGTGACGCTGTGACTTGCTCTTTGATTTGGATATACCGAGTTCATTATCAGGGATCTCTTTCTTTCACACACACACAAAAGCTTCCATAATGAGGGTCAGACTGTCCAGGTAATTTGCTGAGCCTGAAATAAATCTATCACAACACCTGTATTTTGAAGTCATCTTTCACTCGGCAGTGGAATCCCAACTGTCACACAATCACTGTCACCTCAGAGCTGTGCATCTCTGTTTTGAAGAAACACATAAATAAAGAAAAGAAATCAGACACCAGTAGTCCCGTTTTGAGATGTACTAAGTCTGGAGGGGTGCTGAATCTGGCCAGTCCAGCTCGGGAGGACCAAGGACAATGTTTGGGAATGCATGACGATCACTTAGGAGCAGCCATGGGGGCAGTATTTGCACCACGGAAAGGGGACAATGCTGCATATCAGGGCTCCCCATCTCTGGAGCGTGGGCAGGCCAGCACAGCCCTGACCAGTCCCACCCCCTTCTGACTGGTGTGGGCACGCCTGTTTTTGCAGAAACATTAATTTGGAGAGAATATCAATGGATTCCATCAAATATGCTCATTTCTGTCTGGAGCACAGGTCCCAGGGAGTCACACTGCCCTTGGTGTGCTGACAGAGTCCCACCCACCGTGTCCCAGGGCCTGTGGTTGAGAAGGGGGTCCCGGTCAGTGGTCGGGGAGAGTCAGGGGTCCCAGTCAGAGATTGGGAAGAGCTTAGGGTCCTGGTCAGGGTCAGGGAGAATGAGGGGTCCTGGTCAGGAGTGGAGGTCGAAAATGAGAGAAAAACCCCCAAATACACAAGGAGAAGTTAGATGAAGAGCACGTCTTACAATAGGAAACAAGTCTCTGAATGCTCGTCCAATGAGCATCTATTACACGAACATGGGGCAGCCTGAGCTGGACACCAAGGAGACTCCCACCTGGACGCTTCCTCTGTTCATTCTGTCAAACAGGCAGGAACCTCAGCCACCGTGGGTAACAGGCCTGGAGCTCCTGGTCCATGTGAACACACGGCCAGAGATGAGCAGACTATGAAAACATTCACATTTCCTAAGAGGCTGATCACAGACGAGGGGGTGATCATCTGGCCCTGAGGAATCAGGGTGGGCTTCGTGGAGGCGGAGATGCCTGAGGAGGACCCTGAAGTCCTGAGTCCACACTGAGCGGAAGCAGGCTGTCGCGGAGGATGTGACACCTGGGAAGGGCCATTTTCCTGGGCCTCAGCCTGGTGCGTGCCTTTTGCTGCACCATCATCTAATTTCCCAAGAACCCAAAAGGAGAGATAGCGGCAATTAATATTTTTATGCAAATACTGTGTGCCTCAAGGCATATCCTTGCTGTGATTTATGAACAATGATTAAAAATAACTCATTTAATGTGATCTCACGTGAACAAATATGAGAAGACAAGATGAAATTAAATTTCTTTCCTCTGGAAAAAGACCTCTGAAGGTCACTGCCCTCTTGGAAATGCTAGTGGTTTCCTTTATTGGTGTTCAAGGTCTTCTGCCCCCAAATGAAGTCCTGAAAAAAAAAAAGAAGTTGCGTTTAATATGTTGCGTTTATCCTGAAATGAAGTGTGTGCTTCAGCTTTATCTTCAGTGACCTTTCCGTGACGGAGTCCTCTTTCTGCCGGTACAAGGTTGTGAATCGGGACGAACTGGTGCATTTACTTAACACGCCGTTCTCCCTGGGCCAGGTGGGCTCTTTCTGTGTCTGAAGGAAAGGCCCAGGGGTAGGTCAACAGGTCTCGGGCTGTTCCCTGTGTCTTAGGTGGAAATTACTACCGTTTCCAGCAGTGAACCCCACGTGGGACTTCGCAGACATAGCTTGGCAAGGCCCAGACCACAGAGGGAAACTGTTGCTCTGTGAGCTCACACCTAGGAGAGCATCTGGGGCCGTTGGAATCCAAGTACAGGGTGTGGGCCCATTCTCTCTGGCCCCGAAAGGGGTGCTTTCCAGCGAGAATTAAAGATGCTAATCAGTTGACCTTGAAATAGGGACATCATTTGGCTGGCTGTGAAGATGGAGGGAGGAGCCAGGAGCCAAGGAGTTGCCCTCACCATTGGTCTGGGGTCTGGCTCCTCTTGATAGGACGTGGCGCCAGCTGTGAGTCTGAGAGGGCAGATGGATGTGTCTGTCTCCCGGTGACCTGGGAGAGGAAAATCTCCACGGCTTATGGCCCTGGGCTGGATCTCTGCAGCTGTGTTTCTAAGAGACCCAGGAGCCGTGCATGAGTTGCACTTGCAATTCAGTGGCAACAACCCCCCTGAAAATAACTTTCACAAAAATGTCACTTAGGAATCTTTACAACTTGAGCTGTTCATCGATCTTCCCAACAGGTCAGCTCTTGGCAGCCGGTGAAAAGGAGTTTTCAGAAAACCCTCTCACATAAATCACTCATTCCCTTTTCTCTCACATCTTAGGAGAACAAAACTTGATCCCCGCTGGCCCCGCAGCACAGAGGACACCTGCACGCCCTTCTCTCTCCCTGTCAGATGCCATCCTTCACGTCCTCAGTGTCCCGCAGGCGCATTCCGTGGTTCTCTCTGGCTGTGACCCCTCCGCCCTGGAGGTCAGTAGGAGCACAATTCACATGCTGCCTGCTTGAGAGCAGCAGAGGGAGGGAAGGTCTCCAGAGCTCACCCTGACCACTCAGGAGCGACTTGCATTCAGCACAGAGCGTCTTTCGAGGCACCACGGACTCAGTCTCACCACACACAGCACCCTGGAGCCAGGGCCCAGGACCACGACCGCGACCAGGGACTGCTGGTCAACCAGGTGATCTCCGCTCACGGGACAGGGGCCCCCGATGGTCTGCTCTCCCCTGTTACTCTAGTTCCTTCCAAGGAGCGGTGTGTCCGACAGCAGCCAGCACCGTGGCAGCTTGCTCCCCTGGGCAGACATTGTGGTGAATTCTTGGCAAAGGAGTGACTCAGAGGAGAAGTATGGTATGAGGTGGGGATCTTTTGCATTTTTACGTCACATGGGAAACCTTTGTTCCCAACACCATTTATTGAATGGTTCATCTTTTGCCTGCTGATATGTGGGGCCAACTCTGTACTAAACCACACGTGGACCTGTTTTGGGCTCCTTAGTTGTTCCATTTCTCTGTTGTCTATTTCTGCATCAACACCCCCCTGTCTTAATTACTATGGGTTTACAGTTCATATCTGAAAAATAAATAAAGGCCATAACACAAAGGAATAAAGTCTGTAATATATTACGTGTGCTAAGGTAAAGTAACAGTGAACATACTGGTCCGTCTCCAGCTAGCTAAACTATAATTCAGCAGTGAGGACAAAATAAAGGCATTTCAGACAAAGGCTTTACCTCTCTGAGCTGTTTCCTGGTTCATTTCCTCAGTTTTTATCTTTCAGTTTATTCATTCCCTTTTCAGCTGTATCTAGTGAGCTGCTGAATACGACCAATGAGCTTTAGATTTTACATGTGTGTGTCTGGGTGTCATTTTTATTTCTAGAAGTTCTGTTTGGTTCTTCTGCAAAATTTCTTACTGATTGCTCCTTTATCTGTTTATATCCTTAATCTGTTTGCTTGTATTTATTTATACTCCTATTCAGATTGCTCTAAACTGGTCCCTCATGTCTATTAAGGAGACTCTTGAGCAGAGACCTAATTCTGTGGCAGTGAATAGAGTCCTGTGTGTCTTTGGGGGTCGGGGGTGAGTTCCAGGCAGAAGGAATAGCTGGTGAAACGGTCCTGAGAAGCGAAGTACCCAGGACACTCAGGAAGGATAAGGCCCAAGGAGGAAATAAGAGAAGAGGGATGGTCAGGAGCCAGCTCACAGAACCTTGTAGGATGAGGACCTCAGATTTCACTCACAGGAGCATGGAATAACACTGGCATGTTTTTAAAAGAGAAATATGATCTGGCCAACTCCCTCTCATCATTCCACTCTCTGCTTAAATGTCGTTTATAAAAATAAAAAAAAAAGTGAATAAAGCCTGAGTCTTCTTAATCAGTACCACTGATGAATTCTTGCTCCACTGATTCCAGCACTCAGTTCTTTTCCTGGCCTCTGTGACGTGCCAGGTGTCACCTTCATGCCTGGTGCATGGCAGTGGACAGCCCTCACGCGCCTTACCTCTGCACTTAGAGTGTGCATGTAGGGAACTCAGTGGACATTTACCGTTGGTCTCCACAGCTACATTGTACTCCCTGGGAGGGCAGGGACCCATCTGTTTCCTGAGGGGCTCTGTCTGTCTGTTAATGTCTCCACGTGCCTACCGCCCTGCCCTGCCCTTCCCAGCTCCACTTTCTTCGTTGTTCAGGGTGCCTTCTTGTTCACCGCACCCCTGCAGAGTCTGTGCTGTGAGCTTGCGGTCACCCTCTGTAAAATGGGAACGACATACTGAACCTCATGGCTGTTGTGAAGTTTGAATGATTGAGGCACAGGAAGCACTTAGAACCCAGCTGGTTATTCTCAGTGTGGCTCAATCGGCTCAGGTGGCCATAATAAATACCACAGACTGGGTGGCTAGTGAACGCCCCACACTGACTTCTCAGAGTCCTGGGGGCTGGACGTCCAAGGTCAAGGAGTCAGCAGATCCAGTGTCTGGTGAGGACCTGCTTCCTGGTTCACAGACGATGGCTTCTCCTGTGTCCTCAGTGGTGGAAGGGACAGAGAGCTCTCTGGGGTCCCTTTTCTAAGGGCCCCTATCCCATAATGGGGGTTGCACTCTCAGGACCGTCTCCCCAATAAGTATTACAGGGACAGTGAAGGCAGTTAATGAGAACATCCAGCGTGCCGGACAGAGGGTAGGGACCAAGCAAGGTGCCTGAGCAGAGTCCCCAGGATCCTTGCCGCTGCTCGATTTCCTCTGGGCTCCACTGTGAGCCTCTCCTCCAACCCTGGAGCAATTGTTCCAGTGGATCAAAAGAGTGATAGAAACAAGGATGAGCAGAGTGGGGGGCTGGGGGGTAGCACCCCAGAGGCTCCCGAGAGCTGAGCTGCTTGTGTCCGTACCAGGCACTGTCGTGGCACCCGGGATTCTGGGGACTCTACGAAGCTGCGCCCATGTCTGCAGTTATGTTTCTAAACCTGACCCCAAGGGGACAGAGGATCTTAATTTCATCCACTTATGGACAGCTGATTAGGCCAGGGGCCCTGCGTTTATTGTAGAGGGAAGAGGAGCAGAAGGCCTGGGGGTGGGGAGATCTAGGGAAGAGGTAGAGAGGTAGTAGGAAGGAGGCAGGCTCTGCAGGGGAGGGCACGGAGAACCCAATAAGCAGAAGGAGGCAGGAGTGGGCTGGGGACATAAAGGGGAGAAGTAATTCTTGAATTGGATGCTGGCGCTGGCATGAACTTTATGGCATATGATGAGGTTCTAATGCAAACCAGTACCGCTGTTGTTTTATTTATGCACAAACCTGACTGAGAGATCAGTGTGGAGGTTCATGAATTTGAATGACACTGGGTCTAGTAATAGGGATTTTTTTTCACCTCTGCCTCCCAGGTTTTCGGTGTGTGGAGCTCTCAATGGGGAGATAATCTTCCCTTTGATTTCGAACGGTCTCGGAGTCTTTCAGAATCCTTGGGCATGTCGTGAGAAGTTGGTAAGTCACTCGCTCAAGAGCCTGGCCTGGTAGATACGGATTTATAGACACAATGTCCGTAGAAAAAGAGTCTCTGCACCCAGAAGCACCATGAAGCAATTTCATTGCAAAACACGGTCTTTTATATGAGCTTCATCCATTCATTCATAAGCTGTGGTGTCGCAACTGTGCAGAGACTCAGCCATCCATCCCCTCATTCACCCAGGGGCAGGCATTGGCTTATCTATTGTGTGGAGGGGACTTTGGTGGCCTTGCAGAGGGTGGAGGGGAAAGCAAGCCTGTCCGCTACTTGCAAAGACCAGAAACAGAGTTTGCAGCAACTTACAAACATTGCAGGTTGCATGGCTTCCCAAGTGTAAAACTAGCCTTCACCCCCCAAACAGGGCGGGTTATTATGCAAGTCCTAAGCTGGCACAGAGATGGACTTCGGTCACACAACTTTCCCGATGGCCCCAGCGCTGCAGATCTGACTACCCTTTGACTGGTGAAAAGATTAGTGCGTGGCTGAAAGAAACGATTTTATTCATGCACCTCATTGCTTTAGACATCTAATCATTGATTGCTATTTTTTAATTTGATTGTGTACCGTTTTAAACATACCTGCAGGGAGAGAGGTTTTATTTCTCATATTTGCCTCATCTATTCGTTTGTAACATTTTTCTTTTCTAATCTATTGTTTGCAAATGCCATATATTTCATCATTTCACTCCTAACTGTTTTGGTGTGTATCCCTGAAAAATGGACATTTTCCTGTAAATCAAAACACCATTATCACATCTGACACAACCAACGATAATTTCATACGTTTATCCAACACTCAGTCTATAATTGTTGCTGCCTATACACGAATGTCTGTATAGAGTTGGTTAGTTGGAATCGGAATCCAAACAAGGTCTATGCATTGAGTTCAATTGTTAAGTCCCTTTATTGCTCAAAAACCGCTCAGCCTTTTACTTTGTACAATAACTTGTTCCTTTACTTTGTACATTATCTCGTTCCATAAATTATGTCAGTTGTCCTGTAGAATGCCAATGGGACAGGATTTATCTGCTTGCTCCTTGCGCTGTCATTAAGCTCATCTTCCATGCCCCATTTTTTGGAAATGGAAGGCAGTAGCTTGCATCGTTTCCAGCGTAACTTTTGGGGGAAGAATACAGGAAAGATGACCCCACATCACGTCAGGACACGCAGTTCTCGATCGTCTTTAGGGACGCTGTGATCCATCTGTGCTCTGAGGCGCTGCCATCTTGCTCTCCCCATTGTCAAGTTTTCTCTCATCCATCTAATGGGTTCACCCATTAGTAAGCATTGCAACTGGCTCAATTCATTCCACAGAGGTGATTGCAAAACAGTGATTTTAAAAATTCTCGAATTCCCGCTACAATTAACAACTTGTGTTTTTTAATGGCTAAAACTAAGGGGGACTGTAACATGTACTCAGAGCTACATCTGAACATTAACTTCTTCTTACGTGCAATGGAGGAAGGGACCGACCCTGTCAAGTTCTGCATATTTTGTAGAAGATGACGGGTGCCAAGTTTCTTTCAACTCTGTCCGTGTTTACTCAGAGTTGACTCTGAGCAACTTCTTTCTGAATTGGATTGTGATCGATCATTTATCTGCAGTAAAATTTATAATAAACTTAGGTACACACACATGCATGCACACACACACACGTACACACATGCACATAGACACACATGCACACGCAGGTGCACACATATTCACACATGCATGTATGCACACATGAACACGCAGCTGCTCACATGCACCCACAGCTGCACACACGCTCACACATGAATGTATGCACACACGCACACACACAGCTATACACACATGCACATGCAGCTGCAAACACGCACACACAGCTGCACATACACATGCATACACACACATATACACACGCACACATATGCACATGCACATGTACGTATTTTGAGATGGCCAGCTGTTGACATTTGCCGTCATCCTGTTGCAATAACCATAGCAAAGCAGCGATGACTCTCGTGATAACCCCACTTTACAGGTGAGGAGCAGAGGCCCAGGGAGGGGCACAAGTTACCCAGTGTCACCAGCGCTTAGTGACAGAGCTGGGAGTTGAATCACGCCCTTCGCTGCGGAGCCCAGACTCTCAATTACTATGCAGTATTTCCTCTTGGATTTAATGTGTGGATTACTGGAGCATTTGGTGCAAACCTTTCTCTCACTGTAACGTTAATTGCAAAATCATTAACTGTTCTTTTTTTCCTAGTAGACATCTTAATTTCTCTCCCTCCTGTGGCTATGGCACACAGAAGCCCTGGCAAACAGTAGGCACTCAATAAATGTTTAAATGCATAAATGAGTTGATAAATAAATAATGTGCTGTTGGCGTGCTCTGCGTCTTCAGCCTGAAGACGTTGACTGTGCTGGTTTGTCTCATCAGAGGCCCCCGTCTGCCTCTCGGAGTGACCTCACCTCCAGCCCTTGTCTGCAATGCAGCATGCCCAGGAAGCCTTTGCTCCGCTCTCTTCTGCACATGTGACCTTCTCTGCCCGTCCACCAGCTGCCCCATACCTGCTGTAGGCAGTGCACATGCTCACATCCTGCACCCCAAAGAGTTTCCATCCTGTGGCCACGAAGTCACTAGACAGGTCTCGGCACGCGACCCATCACGTGTCACAATGGCTGAGGCTATGACTGCAAACCAGACAAATGCAGACGTGCCCTTTGTGGAGGTCCTCCTGCTGTGTCGAGGTCTCCTCTGCTCCCAGGGCTGCCCCCAGCTCCAGGCCGCTCTCAGCGAGAGAGGGGCCAGGCTGGTGGGACAGACCCCTCGGCGGACACTCCCTCCGCCTCTCAGGCTTGAGCTGGCTTCAGATGTCACATGTTTAGGTGGTGAACATGCCCCCTGGACTCTCCACTGCGGTGTCCCTGCTGTTGCTAGGAATAGCTGTGACCCCTCACGCATTTGCACAAACTCCGAAATCTTCATCAGTCGCAGCTGCAAATCTCTCTGGAGACCAGGGAACTCTATGTCCTCAGAGGAGAGGCGGGCCGGGCCCCTGGCACCGGGAGGAGGGAGGAGGGGCTGGGGCTTGGGCACGTGGACAGGACCCTGCTCTGACACTCCCCACCCCTTGGGCAGTGGCCCAGGGCTGACCTGTAACGCTGGGCGCCCTGGCCTGGCTGGCAAGGATGAGATGGGGACAGGAGGCCCGGGACGTCTCGTGTTGAAGTCCATTCCCCAGGAACGGCTAAAACTCTGGTGCAAGCAAACAGGGTGGGTCTCCTGGGAAACCTCAGAGGCCCAGCCTTCCTCTCGCCTTCCAGGACCTGGACAGGAGTGGTGGCCCGTCACACACATGTGTGCAGCAGTGCCTGGAACGAGAGGACCCCTCAGCTCCAGGTGCCCATCACAGGTTAGCACGCTGACTCCTCAAGTCCCAGCTGTGTGACTTGGAAAGTCACAGTCGTGTTGCTTTCCTGGGCCTCAGCGGCTCCTGCTGTAAAGGAACTTAATGCTTTCTGGTGGGCAAGGCATAGTGAGAATAGAAGATGGAACATATAGGGGTGTCTGGTGCCATTCTTGACGAAGCGCGAGCACGTCTCAGGTTGCACGTGTCATCGTCCCGTTCTCGCCGCCATGCTTTCTGTAGGTAACGCGATGATCTCCCACCCACAGTCCTCACTCGCAGCCCCTGTGTGGACCCTGAAAACATGGCTGCCGACCACTTGGCTTTCAACCCTTACATTTGTTTGGAATTACAGAAGTAAAGAGAGACAGCTTCTCATTGCCAACAAGTCTGATGATGGAGATCAAGAGACAGCCCTGGGCCCGGCTGCCTCTGGCCTCCTCGCAATCTCAGAAGCCAGGTGAGAAGCCGGAGTTGGCTGCCATTTGTCCTGTTCCTATCTGCACTTCTCCCGGTGTGGTTGGGCACTGGCCGTTTCTGGCCCACCCATCTTTGTGCCCCCTCTGGCTCTTCCTAAGCATATGAGATGCTTGGTGACACTCTGACCACTGTGTGTATGTCCTCCCAGCACATGGCCTCATGTCGGGTCTAATGGAATGTACCCCAAGCCTGAAAACCAGCTCCCACAACCGCAGGTTTGGCAGACAGAGAAACTGAGGCTTTGAAGTTCCCAACGACCTAAGGGATAGAATGTGGTGGCATTAAGATTATTTCCTGTGTCCTGACTTTTGGGTCAGTGTTTGTTGTTGTTTTGCTTTTTTTCACTACTCCCTGGTGTCTCAAAAAAGTATGCAATTATACAGTCATGCTTTCCTCAGTCCACCTGTAACCCCTGAGATGCCGTGACTATTCACTATTTTTACATATATTCACAGGGGAGGGAGGGAAGGAGAGAGTAGGGGTGGGGGCGAGATAGAGAAGTAGAAGGTGATGAGGGGGAGGAGGAGAGACAGAAAGGCAATGGGAGAAAAGGAGAGAGACAGAGCTGCCTTCAAGAACGTGTGTGACCTCCCGTTCTGTGCCCAGCTCCAGGACTCACCATGAGCATTTCTAGGTGGGCCTCGCCACGCGTGGCGCTCGCTCCGCCATCAGCACGGGACAAATTGAGTCCTAATCATAACTGCTTTTGTCTCCTGATGATGTTTTGTCTAATATGACAATTTCTGCAGAAATAATTGATTTTAGGGCTGCATTTCATTCGTTGCCTATCATGTTGAAGACATAAACACATAATGAGATTGTTGTCGAACATTCACCAAGATTAAATGCCAGCAGAGGATCTGGGATTAATCAACCCTGTTCCTCTCATTAGATTATCTGGAGCAATGCCAGCCAACAGGCAGCGGGGGTTTACTCGGGACTCGGCCTGCAGCCTGTCCCCGGTACGGTGGTTCCCAGGAAGCCGCGGGCCCACGAGGTATCTATGCACCAAGTTACTCTCAGGGTGGTATGATGGCCAGAGTGCCTGTACCACCTGGTCCGGGCCGTGCCCTGCCCTTGAGCGTCTGGATGTGGATTGTGAGAGCATGGGAACGGCATGGCTCTGAAGGCACAGCACCACCTTGCACCACCGGGTCCTGACTCCCCAGTGCCGAGCTTCTGCAGTGGGAGCAGGGAAACTGGGTTCACACACCAGACACGAGTCCTCCTTCCCACAGAGGGAAAATGGGGAGCACAGGGCGATGCCTGCTGATGCTTCTGCCGCTGCCATGTATTGGTGTCCTAGGGCTGCCATACAAAGCACCACAGACGGGACAGCTTAAACAACAGACACTCATGGCCTCACAGTCCTGGAAGCTGGAAGTCCAAGATCAAGCTGTCAGCAGGGCTCTTTCCTCCTGAGACCTCTCTTCTTGGTGTGTGGACGGCCGTCTCCGCCCCGAGTCCTTACATGGTCGTCTCCCTGTGCCTCTGTGTGTCTGTGTCCTCATCTCCTCTTCTTACAAGGACTCTGGTCATGTTGAATCAGGGCCCCACCTAGTGACCTCGTTTTACCTCAATCACCTCTGTAATACAGTTACACCTCTGTAACATACTTCCACATATAGTCACACTCTGACGTACTAGGGTTAGGACTTCAGCTTAGGGACTCTGTGGGGTAGAATTCCTCCCCTAACATCAGACTGAGACTTCAAAGGGAAGGCTGTGTGTAAGCATGTGGCCGTTACCACAGCGACCCCACCACTAGGAATGTGGCGTGCCCTGGAGTCTGGCCACACCTCTCTCTCCACACGCCATCATTCTGTGTCCTGGAGACAAACCTCATGATGGCGTCGTTCCCCAAACTCGCTGAACTTGACAATGAAAAACAGCACAGCACAGATGGGGCACAGCTCCAGCCATTCTTATCCCACCCGTGGGGACAGCGCTCAGCATCGTGGGTGACTCGTGTAAGGCACAGAACATTTTGTGCCTCTGGCAATTACTGTTTAGTCCTTGGTCCTAGTTGACAAAGGACCCAAATCCCGCACAACTCTCAGGATTCAGAGAGCACACCGCTTGTGCCAGGACACTCCCCTGGCACCCTGACCCTTCCCCTAGGGGTTCTCGTGGCCCCAGGCCCTCGAGCAGCCTGCCTCACAGAGCTGGCCATGCTGCTGTGATATCGTGGAGCAGGCCTTCACCTCCCTGTGGGCAAGGGGGTCCTTTCTGTGCGCCCTCCTCTACCTCCGGGGCCTCCCCAACAGGCCGTCCTCCGCCCAGAAGAAGCTGTCCTTCCTCCCGTGCAGTCCTGCTGTTGGCTGGCTCTCCCCTCTTCTCCAGGAAGACGGCCCGCTTAGCACGGCGCCTGGCCTGCATGTCTGCTCTGAGTGTGCCTCTACGCGTCCTCTCGCCTGCTCGGCTCCGGCCTGTCATGCCGCTCCGGCGCCTACACCTATATACCTGTCCTCACCATGCCTCTGGCTGCCTTCTATCTGCTTATGAGGGTCAGGTCAAGTGCCACGGAACCCAACAGGCCTCTGCTGCCCAAATCTGGTGCAAATCGTCCTCTTTAAACTGCTCTCGGTTTGTGATGCTATTTAAAGGCTACTTGAAGGCTCTTTGGCCCAGTTTTTCACATGGAGATAGCAGCGGCCTCTCCGCCTTTAGATGGCCATGTAGACACAATATGTGACCCCAGCCCCAGGTCACAGCCAGGCCCAGTGTCTTCCTCAGTGGAGCCAGGCTTATATTTCACTTCTAAGGCCCATTGCAGGCCCGCCTCATACTCCATCCCAGTGGTTTGGACGATTAAATGCAGTATTACACACACACACACACACACACACACACACACACACCCTGGAACTGACAGAACAGGACGTGCCATGTCATCAGGCCGCATGGACAGGGAGAGGCTGGATGTGGCCTCCTGGATGGGAGGGGGCGCTGCGGGGTGGAGGAGACCGTGAGGACCTGCGTCCCACACTGGCCCTTCCTCAATGTCAACTGGGACCTGTATAAAAAATAAAAGTCCACTCTGGTTCCAACGCCCATGCCGGAAACTGCACGTTGATTCTGTGCATGTGCGATGGGGCCGAGGAAGCCGTGTAGGTGGCTGCTGGTTGATTCGGTTTGGGAACTGCTGGCTGTGTGAGGTGCTCCCTGGGCGACGTCAGCCCCTGTAAGTGCTGTCACCTCTGTGCACAGCAGGACACTTGGGGACAAAGATGTGGTGTAACGCAATGAATGGATCATGGGCAGGGCTTGTAGACTTCTGGGTCCTGGAAATCAAGGACCACGGTTTGGGGGTCTGTAAACCCCAAGGGGCACAGGCTGGATACGTGCTGCTTAGTCAGCCTGACCATCACTGGACTAGAAGGTTGGGAGAAGGAAGGAGGGAAGGAGTGAAAGGATGAGCACAAATCACCCTTCCTCCCATCAGCTGGCCCAGGCTAATGACCTGGCAGGTGGGTAGAGGAGGGTACCCGGTCTTCTGAGCTGCGGCGAACAGGACTTCAGAATAATGAGTCACCCTGGAAAAAATCACAGCCTAATCCTTCCTTCAGGGAGTTGATTTTCAAAGACAGACCAAAAGCTCATTTAATTGAATGTTACGCTAAAGCGTGGTGGTGCTCAAAGGCAGTGCAGGTAAGAGACCAATTGCCTCTGCTCTGTACGAATAACCAGCCTCAGAGGGAATCGGGCAGCTACTCGCACTCTGGGCAAGGACCCTCCAAGCCGTCCTTCTCAGCCCCTCAGCCCATCTGCAAGGAGCCCAGAATAGTCCGTCCCAGAAGGCCAGTATGCCCACGTCCTGGGAGCCCTCCCACCTGCTGACCCCTGGGCACCCACCATCCAAAGGCCTCCCATCCCTGGAGCTCTCCTCTTCCCTCCCTCTCCCAGTCCTCCCTCCTCTCCCCTTCCTCCCCGTCTTCCTCCTCTCCCTGCTCCCTCTCCCCACTCCTGCCGTTCCCTCTCCCCCTCCCCCACTCTCCCTCTCCCTCTTTTCTCTCTCCCTCCCCCTCGCCTGGGCAGGAGCTGTCCATGAGCTGCCTCACTTCCTCATTGCAGCAACTATCCATCCATCTGCTCAGCTGTGTCCCGCCGCCCGAGGAGGAATGAAACAATGCATGGAAAGCTCTTAGAAGACGCCTTGGAAATGTCAGTGATATGTAGCAGCAGAGGAGGGCTGGGGGCAAACATGCAGGATATGCGTGGTGCCGGGGGTGGGGGTGAGCCAGGAGCAAGGCACAGGAGCCCCTGTTCCTACGGAAGTTGTGGAGATGTGCTCCCATTTCGCAGAGAGGTTATGGACATCCCTCTGTGGGGACTGAAAGAGGTTGCTTCCCCCAAATGAGCCATTCTTTGGTTCAAGAAGCGTGCCAACATTTCAGGCCCGGTCGGCTGGCTGTGGACCTGGAGGGTGGGTTTGGGACTGGCTGATCTGTGCCCAAGAAGTCGGCTTAAACAGATGGTCATCCCAGGTTTTCCCGGGCGAATTGGTGCACTGAGTGCTGTGGCTGACATACCAGGCAGCTGATCCCTGCAGACGGCCAGGTTTCCTCCGGTGACAGCCCCACGTCAAATTCCTACCAGGAACAATTAAACTCTAGCTGCTTTTTGTTTTGGTCTGGGTTTAACTGGGTAATAACCAATTAGGCAAAATGGTAGAACCACTATTCTGTGGAGCAGAAGAAAGTTTTGACCTGGATAGACAAGACCTCTGCTCTGACAACTCAGGGAACCAGGAAAGTGTGGATTGGAGGACCTGCCATTGCCTCATTTGTACAATTCTTAGCCCGTCGTCTAGGCTACTATTACCTTGAGGAGATAACGGTTTTATGAGTTCCTGTGCATTTTGAATATACTCGTCATTACTTGAATGTTTGAAGCATATTTTCTGAAGCATTGATTTCCCTAAATTATGAACTGCGTAACATTTGTTGCAACCCATGTCTTGTCAAAACTCCTTAGAAGCATCAAGCAGCTTTGCTTGAATGTGTTTGAGGCAGGAGGGCCTGGGGAAAGAGAGTGTTGGCAATAAGGTGTGGAGATAATAAAAATTGACACTCGCGCTGGCCGGGGTGTATGGAGGAGAGCTCTCTAAGGCGAACCAGAATGATTGTCTTCTAATTAACCTTGAAACAGAAATATTATCAAGCACTGAAACCTTTGCGGGTGAGCTGCCATGAAATGGCAGCCCCCTATTACCATAATAACTTGTTAAACTAGATAATACTCTTCCCATCTGCCTGCTGTGAGTGCCTATAATGTGCTAGTTGTGATGAAAAGATCACACAGTCTTTAAATGCTGAAGGTGATGAGATGGGAGCATCTCACTCGGGTAGCCACCCACTTCCCCTCTCGGTTGAGAGTCCCATGCTGGGAAAGAAGGAAACTGCACTATTCCAGTGCCCGACTGGCATCCTTCCCACCTTTGAGAGGCTGCCATGCCCAGCACTGAGGGTACGTACTGGGCCGGGCCTGTGCTGGCTGCATGGGGATCGGGCTGGCAGGTGGTCTGCCCTCAGCATCATGCCAGCCAGGGAGGGAGCGGTACGCCCCCAGTGCAACGACGAAGGCCCAGCATCTCCTGCGGGATGGCTCTGCCTCCCGCCTTAATCTCCACCCAGGCTCTCACCACCATGTGGCCTTGGGTGTCGCTTGTACCAGGCAGAACGTGCTAATGGCCGTAACAAACAACTCCCAAGTCTCAGTGGCTTAGCTAGAAAATGAGTCACAGTCTCACTGTGGCTATTGCTGGCGGATGCTGTTCCATGCAGTCACTTGGGGACACGGGCCCCTTTCTCTCATGGCCCCATGTCCTCCCAGGAGGATTCCACATCTCCCTCTGCATCTGGGTGGCAAATAGAGAGGGGGGGGGAACAGGGAGCTGCAGGGGGCATCATAGGGGTCGGTCTGGAAGTGGTGGAGCCCATTTCTGCTCAAGTCTTCTGGCCACAAGTCAGACACTCAGCCCTGTCTGTCTGTGAGAGAGCATAGGGATGGGCATCCAGGAGGGAAGGGACGGGTATCGGGGGGACCAGCTGCTCCTGTCTGTCTCCCCAAAAAGGTCCCTGCGAGGGTGGGGGACGTGCCCCACTCA
Organism: Rhinolophus hipposideros; assembly: GCF_964194185.1. NCBI lineage: Eukaryota > Metazoa > Chordata > Mammalia > Chiroptera > Rhinolophidae > Rhinolophus > Rhinolophus hipposideros. Next base: position 1,946,753 of record NC_138055.1, read on the forward strand.
CAGCTCTGCCCCGTGCCTCACACAGGGAAGGTGAATTAATAAGACAGATAACTGAGGGACGTAGTAAGCAGGGAGGAAGTAAGGCTTACATCCAGGAGGGTCTTACCTTGCGACAGAGAGTGTGCCGGCACGGTGAGCCGCCCCTCACCAATCCGCAGGGTGCTGGCAGAGACTAACAGCTCTTCAGTAAGTTGCTCAAGGTCACTTGACTCAGAGTTGGTCGGTCTGGGAAAGAAACCAAAGCACTTTCTTTGTCCTCCGAGCTTCCCGGTGGCTGAGCTCAGAGCAGTTAGGCTGAGAATGGATAAGGGAAAGCAGTGTCTCGGGTGCCCTCAGAGATGCCATGATAAATTGCTTTTCCTTCCTCACGTCTGAACCCAAAGGGATCCCCAGCCCAGGTCGCGCACCCCACACCTGGTGAAATGCCAGAGAACGCTGCCGCCCTAGCTCTGGGACACGTGGCTTCACTTAGGGACTTCAGTCTGTTCTGGGCACTAATTATGGCCTGTCATCCGGAACAAATACCTCATATGACAAGCGAGATAATTAATATGCTTGGAGAAAACTTTCTTTTTTCTTAATTAAAGCACACAATTCCTTTTAAAAGTGAGAAGATGTAGCTTTTGTCTCTACTCTGCACACACACACACACACACACACACACACACACACACACACCCCAGTCTGTGGAACATTGTGCTTCCAGGGTTTTTAAATATAAAACTGTTGGCAGTTCACGTTTTTTTGGAATGAAAATCATCCAGAAGGTGTCAAATAACCAACAAAGCTAACGATGACCATTATTATAACGACTGTTTGGGGAGCGTCTAATACGGACGAGGTATTCTGCAGACGGTATCTGCAGCGTGCAGTCACTCTTCCTAGAATGAGTGTGCTCCCCATTTTGCACATTAATGAAAATGGGGGAATTTTGAGGACAGTCACGGGCTTGGAAATGGCAGAGCGGCGCCGTGGGCACCGATGCTGCTGGCCTGAAGCCGGCCTCCTCCTTCCTAGCCGCGCTGCCCCTGTGGGACTGGGCTGGAGTGCGTCCACAGCCCCTAAAGCTCGGGGCCCCGCTCTGTGCCAGGCGCTGTTCTGCAGGCTGCCAAGATGAAGGGGGGGAGCAGACAGGCCCATGCTCCTGCCAGAGGGCTCAGCAAACACATCTAGGAGGAAAACAAGGGGTCCCTGTATCCCTTGAGGCTCCTGACTGTCCCCAAGGGCAGGGAGGGGGTCTCTGTCCCCATGTCCAGCACACAGGAAGCCCGGGGAAGGTAAACCTACAAATAGCCCTGTTAGCAAATCACAAACAGATGACCACAGATGTCACTGCCCTCAGCTCTGATCCCACCCGGACACTGGGGTTTTGCCACGCTGTTCCCTTGTCCAAGGTCAGTCCCCAGAAGATGGGGATCAAGTTCTCATCTCTTCGTGTCAGGCGTTTTATCTCTCCCACTTGGAGACAGGCCATCTGGCATGTGCTCAGCCTGACTTCTGCTCTTTCCTCTTCTTGAGAAACGTTCAATTGTGTGGCTTCAGCCATAAAGGGGAAAAGAAAGAACCCAGTTCCATGTAAAAGGCTCGACCAAGCTCACGGCTCCTTTGACCTGCTAAGAACACCAAGGGCAGAGCGTGCAGCCCCATGAGAGCCGCATCTCCCACAAGCCCACTGGGGTGCATGTGGCAGAAACCCCTGCATCTGGGGGCTGAGGGTCTCCTGCCGGGAAGGTGGGATCCCGTCAGTGAGGGTGGCCATATGCACCCCGATTCAGTGAGTGCTTTTTGCAGGACTGTGCCCAGGTGGACAGGTGGGTAGTGCTGGGCATGGCAGGGGCAAGGGGACAGGTGGCAGGATGGCAGCACGTGTTCCTGAAAACTTTGACCTCAAAGAAGACCCTTCCCCTTGCTACGCCTTCACTTTAGAACTACCCACCCACCCGGCATCCTCTCCAGCTCTAAACATCATGGCAGAAGGCCCTGTCCTCACATGTTTGGACACTTACTGAGAAGGGACCCAGCAGATGACTGATTTCATCCACTGCCCCCCCACTCCCACCCAGCGGGGCCAGAAATGCTCATCTGGACCCCTGCGTAGCCTCCTGGCTCAGACCATGGGACTGACAGAGAGCCAGGACGGCAGCTGCAGCACACCTGGCCTGCAGCTCCCACAAGCGTGGAGCCGGGCTGCCCACCTGCCCTGAGGTTCACGTGGTGAACTCGCCCGACCTGCAGAGCTGCCCGGTGAGGGCGCCCATCTCCAGGTCATGTTCATGAAACAAGGGGTGACGACGCTGACGTCATGGGTGGCTGTGGAAAGGGCAGATCTTTGTATTCATCCATTCCCTCATTGTTCAGCACATATGAAGCCCTACTACGTGCCAGGCAATGTTCCAGGCACTTGTGAAACCAGCATAAGCCCACAGATAAATATCTCCATAACCGAAAACCTTACACTGAAGTGGCAGGAACAAAATAAGTGGGAAAGAGGAAGAGGAAAGCATGCCCACCCATAGCAGAGGTGGCAAGTGCCTGTGTAAGAAGGGAAGGAGCGAAAGGCGCTTGGGGACGGCAGCTGCAGCATGGCTCTTTCCTCTTAACCCGACTTTCTTTTTTAAAGCAGTTTTAGGTTCACAGCAAAATTGAGTGGAACATGCAGAGATTTTCCATAAATTCCCTGTGTACACACACCCTCCCTCACTATCTTCATCCCCACCAAAGTGGTGCATTTGTTAAATTAATGCACCTACAGGGGCACCCAGTTCTGTGTATCCCAAAGCCCACAGTTTACGTCAGGGCTCACCCACTCTTGGTGTTGGACATTCTATGGATTTGGACAAATGTATAATGACACGTATCCGTCATTATAGTGTCACACAGAGAAGTGTCACTGCCCTAAAAACCCTCTGAGTTCTGCCTGTTCATCCCTCCCCCCAACATCTGGCTGATTCTTTTACTGTCCCCATAGTTCTGCCTTTTCCAGAATGTCTAGAGCTGGAATCACAGTATGTGGCCTGGTCAGACTGGCTTCTTTCACTTAGTGACATGCATTTAAAGTCCCTCCATGTCTTTTTGTGGCTCGAAAGCTCATTTCTTTTTAGAGCTGACTTATATTGCATTGCGTGGATGGGTCCCACTTTATTTATCTATCCATCTACTAAAAGACACTTGGTTGCTTTCAGATTTGGGCAATTATGAGTAAAGCTGCTGTAAATATCCGTGTTCAGGTTTTTGTGTGCACATAGGTTCTCAACCCCTTTGGGGAAAAACCCAGGAGTGCAATTCCTGGATCGTTTGATAAGAGCACATTTAATTTTCTAGGAAATTGCCAAAAGTGTCTTCCACAGCGGCTGCACCATTTTGCATTCCCAGCAGTAGTGATCGAGAGTTCCTTTTTTTTTTTTAAGGTTTTATTGGGGAAGGGGAACAGGACTGTATTGGGGAACAGTGTGCACCTCCAGGATTTTTTCTAAGTCAAGTTGTTGTCCCCTCAATCCTAGCTGTGGAGGGCGCCGTCCAGCTGCAGGCCCAGCCACTGCTGCCAGCCGCAGGGGGCACAGCCCACAACCCTGTGGCTGAGAGGACACGTTCCAACTTGTGCTCCCTGTCCTCTCAGCCCTTGTGCTGTCAGGGTTCTGCATTGTGACCGTTGTAATAAATGTGTAGTGGTGTCTTGTTGTCTTAGTTTGCATTTCCTTCATTGTATAGGATGTTGGGCATTTCTTCATCCTTTTTTTTCTTGTTCGTTTTTGTCTGTTTGCCATCTGCATGTTTTCTTTAGTGAGCTATTTGACCCATTTTTTTTATCAGATTGCTCATTTTTTTATTGTTGAATTTTAAAGAGTTTGTATGTTGTGGATAACAGTCTTTTATCAGATGTGCCTTTTGCAAATATTTTCTCTCAATCTCTGACTTGTCTTCTCATTCTCTTGATGTCGTCTTTCACAAAGCAGAAGTTTTAATTTTAGTGAAGTGCAGTTGCTCAATTATTTGCATCATGGGTTGAATATTTGATATTGTGTCTAAAACGTCATCTCCATACCCAAGGTCATCTAGGTTTTCACCTATATTATCTTCTAGGAGTTTCGTAGTTTTGTGTTTCACATTTAGATCCTTGATCCATTTTAATTTCTGTGGTGGGTGTGAGTTCTGTGTCTAGGTTCATTTCTTTGCACGTGGATGTACCATTGTCCCAGCGCCATTTGTTGGAAAGACTGTCTTTGCTCCATGGTGTGGCCTCTGCTCCTTTGTTGAAGAGGCAGTAACTATATTTACGTGTCTATTTCTGAGCTCCTGAGTTGTTTTATTGATCTATTTGTCTGTTATTTCAACATTACCACACTGTTGTGAATATTGCAGCTTTGTAATAAATCTTAAAGTTGGGTAGAGTCAGAGCTCCAACTTTGTTCTTCTCTTTCGTTATTGAGTTGGTGGCTCTGGGTCTTTGTCTCTTCATACAAGCTTGAAAATCGGTTTGCTGACATCCACGAAATAACTTCCTGGGATTTGTAACTGTGATTTCTTTGAATCTGCAGATCAAGTTTGGAAGAACTGACATCTTGACAATATTGAGTGTTCCCATTCATGAACATGGAATATCTCTCCACTTTTTCAGTTCGTCTTTGATTTCTTTTGTCATAGTTTTGTAGTTTTCTTATTAGGTTTTGTATCTATTTTATTCAATTTATACCTAAGTATTTCATTTTCGGAGAGCTAATGTACATGATGTCATTCTTTAACTTCAAACTCTACTTGTTCACTGCTGGTACATAGAAAAGCAACTGACTTTTGTATATTAACTTTTGAAAATCTTCTAATCTTACTATAATCACTTGTTAGTTCCAGGAGTTTTGTTGACTCTTTTGGACTTTCCATATAGATGATCATGTCTTCTGCCAACAAAGACAATTTTATTCTTTCCTTCCTAGTCAGCGTACCAGTTATTTCCTTTTCTCGTCTTATTGTATTAGCTCAGACTTCCAGTAAGATGTTGAAAAGGAGTGGTTAGATGGGATACCTTTGTTTTGTTCTTGATTTTAGCAGGAAATGTTGCTGTATGAGCCAGTCTCTGGGCTCCGTGAGGGGAAAGCAGGCTGGAGCCCATCTCCGGCCTCCGCTCCAGGATTCTCCTGTTGACTGGGACTCACCGCTCAGACGGTCACATTTCTAGTTTCTTACCATTGCGTATCATGTTAGCTCTACGTTCTTCGTAAATACTCTATGAAATTGACAACGTTTCCCTCTGCTCCTAGTTTTCTAAGAGTTGTTATTAACCATGAATGGGTGCTAAATTTTGTCAGATGCTTTTTCTGCACCTACTGATATGATACGCATCTTCTTCAGCCTGCTGATGTGATAGACTACATTAATTGATTAATCAGTTGTCATTGATCAGATGTTGAACTAACCTTGTCTACTTCAGATAAGTGCCATTTGGTTGTGAAGTATAACTCTTTTTCTACATTGTTGGATTCAATTTGCTAATATGTTGTTGAGGATTCTTGCATCTATGTTCACGACACATATTGGGCTATAGTTTTCTTTTCTTATAATGTTTCTGTCTGGTTTTGATATTAGTCCAATATCCACCTCATAGAATGAGCGAAAATATTCCTTTCTATTTTGTGAAATAGATTGAAGAGAATTGGTTTCAATTCTTCCTGAAATATTTGTTAGAATTTATTGGTGAACCCATCTGGGCCCAGTGCTTTCTGTTTTGGAAAGTTAATAATTATTGATTCAACTTCTCTAATTGATATAGGCCTATTCAGATCATCAATTTTTTCTTGTATTAGTTTTCACAAATTGTGCTTTTCAAGAACTGATCCTTTTCATCGAGGTTATCAAATATTTGTGCATATGTTGTTCATAGTATTCTTTTTATAATCCTTTTTAATTATGGTGGGATCTATAATTAGGTTGCTTCTTTCATTTCTGATATTAGTAATTTGTGTCATCACTCTTTTTTTTTCTTCACTGGGGTAGAGGCTTATTGGCTTTATTGATCTTTCCAAAGAAACAGCTTTTGGTTTTGCCAAATTTCTCTACTGATTTCTTGTTTTTGATTGAATTGATTTCTGCTTTTTTTTTTTTTTAGTTTAGTTTATTTTCTTCTACATATCTTGCATTTAGTTAGCTTTTCTTTTTCTAATTTCCTAAGGTGGAAGCTTAGATGATTGATTTTAGATTATCTTTCTTTTCTAATATAGGCATTCAACGCTATAAATTTCCCTCCAACCACTGCTTTTCCTGCATCCCACACATTCTGAAAAGTTGTATTTTCATTTTCTTTTAATTGAAAATATTTTTTAAATTTCTTTTGAGAATTTTTCTTTGACTCACGTTCTGTTGACAACCATCAACTGTCCTTACTGAGTTTCTGCCTGCTGAACCTGTCCATTTCTGACAGAAGGGTGCTGAAGTCTCCAGCTTTAATAGTGGATTTGTCTATTTCTCCCTGCAGTTCCATCACTTTTTGTCTTACGTATTTTGATGCTCTGTTATTAGGTTTATACACATTAAGCATTGTATGCCTTCTTAGAGTATTGGTCCCTTCGTCATTATGTAAAAAAGTGCTTCAGTTTTAAGTGAGGTGGTTAGAAATGGCATTTCAGGAAAGTTGACCAAACAGGTGTGAGAGGTGAGGGAGGAGCCACCTAGATACCTGCCAGCAGAGCTGACTGGGTAGCAGGAACAGTGCAGGTGAACGCTGATGATCATCTGTGCCAGCACAGCCAAAGGGCCTGGTACAATTCAGACAGATCCTGCCATGAGGGCCGAAACCCCTGCTGGTTTTGCACTGACCCAAAACAAGCCAGTCCATGTTTGACCACAAGGCCTGCGAGACTGGCCCTGCCCATCCCGTGGGCCTTTCTCCCTTGACCCTCGCCCACCTGCCCTAAGCTCCAGCTGCCCATCTGCTCTCTCTTCTTCTGACCTGTCGAGCTGGTGTCCAGTGTGGGCCTGCATCGCACTCCCTCTGCCGGGATGCAGGTCCCTCTGCTCGATGCAGGTCCCTCTGCTCGATGCCTCGTCAGCAACTGTCCCACAGCTCGGCTTCCAACTACCCCCTCAGGGCAGCCCCACCTGGTGGCCCCATCTCACCCTTGATTGCTCACCCCTGCTGTTTCATTCAGAGGACACGCACAGCTGAGAAGGGTGTGCCACTAGAGTGCAATGTCCCTGAGAGCAGGTATGTGGCCTGTGTTGTTTGCCTGCTGTAACCCTCAGGGCGAGGAATGCAGCAGGGTCCTCACTTCTGTTTGGGGTGACTGAATTTACACGGTGCCTGGGAGGGATCAGGCATATGATTGCTAAGTACAAGTGTCACTCAGCATGAGGGGAGGTGCTAATCAGCTTTCCCAGCATGCCCCAGCCTCCAGGAGTGGGGCTCACATTGGAACCCACAGCTTCTCACATCTTGCACCTTCAGAGCAGGGCTGCCTCGGGTCGGAGTCGGGGGGCTGAGGCAGCAGCCCCTTTGCTGCTGAGTGGGGTCTCCTGCCCCGGGACCCCCACTGTGATGACAGGCAAGTCCATGAGACAGCCGTCACCCCCACTCCGTTCTCCCCACCGTCAGGGTGTCCCCAGCACTCTCTGCACAGCTTCTGTGGCAGGAGGCGTCCTATCTCCCAGCCGTGCTCCATCTTTACATGACTCAAATCACTGAGCCTTTGTAGATCCCGCAGGCTGGACGTCCTCCCGGGAAGCATTTGAAATAAGAGGAAAGGGCTGCCTCTCAACCTTGAGTTCAAGAGATGGCCAAAGCTTTTAATTTAGTTTGATTGATTTAATATCTTGCATCTTGGGAGCTCAGCTCAGTGTGATCCTGGCTGCTCTCCTCTCGCTGCTAAGCCGGCAGTGCAGCAGCGCATGCAGGGCTGGGAACAGTAATAAAAATGCTCTCCCTCCACGGCGCATCCAGCCACCAGGGGCTGTTTGCAAGGAGGAGCTCCCGGAAGCAGTGGACCAGTCACTCTGAGCTGCTGAGTCCTCTTGCTGTGGGAGCCCCTCCCCCCACTGCTGGGGGTGGGGTGCAGCAGCAGGACACACACCTCCTCACTCAGCAGTGCTCACCTGCACGGAGCTGATGCTTTGGGCCCCTTGCTGAGGCCACGTGGGCATTTTTTCAAAGGGGTCTCTCTTTCACTTTATTCTCTACTCCCACCAATGAGGAGTTTACCATTGGTCTCCCCGTGGTGCATGCTCTTTGCCCAGGAAGCCACTGCGGACGCGATCCGTCCTTTATAGCCCCGTGGCCTGAATGCTGACCACCAGCACATGTGCACGTTGTTCTCACGGCATCTCCCTCAGGAGCCAGAGTAAGCCCCACAGGTCCCATGCCATACCATCCTGGTGCCCAGTCTGAGCCTAACTGTCGTGCGGGGCGGCCTGCGGGGTGTAAAGTGGGGTCTCCGCTCCCGCTCCCCACATAAGAACACAGGACATGGTGAGTCAAAAAAGGAACACCCACGGAGCCATAAGTAGGGGAGTCAAACCAATATATTCTCGCTGGCGGCTGGGTTGGGGACACAGGAAGCGGGATCTACATAATCTGCCTAACAGCAGTCCGCACTTGCCAGGCACCATCTTCTTGCTAGCCCCCATTTTTTTCGCTAGCGTAAATTAGTGGCCAATGGCTTACGGGTTACAGCTGACGGCCAACTAGCCACAGCTGCTGGCCATCTGATCACAGTTGATGGCCATTTACTACCCGAGCCAGCACCTTTCTATGTGAGGCCGAGAGCCTGGAAACTGTTTTTTGGGGCTTTGTCCCCACACTAACACAGCTATGGCAGGAGCTAGGGAGGGTGGGGTCAGTGAAGGGACATGCTGAGCTGCTGGATGAACCAGCCTCTGGGTTCCGTGAGGGGAAAGCAGGCTGGAGCCCAGCTCCAGCCTCCATTCCAGGCTTCTTCTGCTGGCTGGGACTCACCGCTCAGATGGTCACATCGGAAATATTCCCATCCATCTCCCCCGTGCCTCCTACATGAGGTCACTCCCCTTGGCTGCTCTCACGGCCCCAGGTCCCCACAGTAACCCTCCCTCCACAGCACAGGGGATACAGGAAGGCTGTTTACAGCTTCACAATCAGTCACAGCAGCTTCTCCTGCCAAAGCAGTTCCTTTAGTTTCCATATGGGAAGCCAATTTGTAGCACACACCTGTCATATGCCATTTCCTATTATGTGGAGGTCTGAGAAGGGACCCACTGGTCTCTATGTCCACTCCTGTGTCAACATCGTGCTGTTTGTTTCCTATAACTTTTCAGTAAATGTTAATTATCATACGACAAATCCCCCTCTTTCTCATTTTTATTTTTTTAATATTTTCCTGGCTTTTTTTGTCATTTACTTTCTGTTCAGATTTTAGGATAAGCTTGTCCCTCATATGAAAAAAGAAATTTTATCAGTTTGACTGGACATCAGTACATTGGTGTTTTCACTTGGGGAGAATTGTCATCTTTAGATATTGGGAATAACCATCTAGGAACATGGCGCACGTCTAGGATTTATTGGAAGCCTTTCTTTAAGTTTTTCAGTGAAATTTTATTATTTTCCTTAAAAAGGCCATATTATTTTTGGTAGGTTGATTACTAAGTAGCATAGTTTTCATTGCTTTTATAATTTATGTTAGAATTTTATCTTTTTTATTTAATGTATTGGGTGACATGGGTTAGTAAAATTATATAGGTTCCAAGTGACAATTCTATAATACATCATCTTTATATTGTATTGTGTGTTCACCAATTATGGTAATTTCTAATTGTGTTAGCTAGGGTTTTCCAGAGGAACAAACTGATAGAATACGTATATATATATGACAAGACCGATTACAGGGATTGGCTCTTATGGTCATGGAGGCTGAGAAATCCCACTCTGCCGTCTGTAAGCCGGACACTCAGGAGAACCGGTGGTTAGCTCCCCCGGAGAAGGTCTGAGGTCCAGGCGAGCTCACGATGTGAGTCTCAGTCTGAGGCCAAAGGCCTGAGAACCAGGAGCTTCAATGTCCAAGGGCAGAAGAAGATGAATGTCGCAGTGCAAGAGCGAGTTCGTCCTTCCTCCACCTTTTTGTTCTACTCCAGCCTCAAAGGATGGGATGATGGCAGCCCACAGTGGGGAGGGGGGTTCTTTACTGATTCAGGGTCTGATGTCTCCCAGAAACACCTTCACAGACACACCTGGAAATAATGTTCACCGGCTCTCTGGGCGTCCCCTTGCCTAGTTGAGTTGACACATGAAATTAAGCGTCACATTAATTGTTTAATGCTGTTGTAGATGAGCAATGTTGATGTAGGCAGGTGTTAGATCTTGTCGTTAGCAATCTCCGTGACTTGTCTTTATACTTGTAAGAGCTTTTAATGTAGATTCTATCAGTTCCCCACTTTTGGGCTTTATAGTCTTATAAAGAGAACCAGGAAGCTTTCTTACATCTTCCCCTCTGTGTTGGAAAAGGAGTCTTTGTTCCTTTAAAGTCTTGGGAAATTTACCCTCAAAACCCCCCTTCCTGGTGATTTGATGTAACTTGGGGTGGGACAGAAAAGAAATGAAAAGATTTCTCAATGATGCTGCAATTTATAAAATGATTATAAGTTTTTTTTGGATTGTTTTTTCTTTAGTAAGTGTTGGTATTTGATAGTTTTCTGTAAAATTTCCATGTTACAATAAGTATTAAATATGGGCACAAAACTGGCTCTAACACAGTATCTCTTAGATCTTAAACTCCACTATATGTTTATTTTAATATTTTTATTCATGATTTCTCTCTATTTTTACACACCACTTTCCCCAAACTTTTGTCTGTTTCATTAACCTTTTCAAATAAACTTCTTTTAGATTTATTGATCTCTATTGTATTTTAATATTTTATTCATTTCTGCTTTTAATTCTATAATTTCTTCATATAGATTTCTTTGTTTTGACGGGTGTGTGTGTAAGTATGGATTCAGAATTAAGTTTAATCTGCTAACTGATTGACTTGAGTCTACAAGATTTTTTTCAATTTCCTGTTTTTAACAGACAAAATAAAGCAAAGGTAATGTCCTTTGATCTCTGTCTTGAATTCTTCTTTGTGTGACACTAATATTAGCACACCTGCTATATATTTTTAAAATATATTTTCCTGGATGTATTTTTCCATTTGAATAATTTTAATCTATATCACTTTGTTTTAAATATGTCTTTTTAAATACTTTTTATGCTATTTTAATAATTACTCTAAACTGATTACCAAAAGTTTATGAAAATAATTTTCTATGATTCTAAAATATTTATATGTTTAACTTTAAAATTTAAATCTACAATCTAACTGGAATTGAATTTTTAGTATGATGCTAAGTAGTTCTTAAAATTCTTTATCTTCTTCCTTTCTTTTTTTAAATTTGGACATCCAATTAACCAAAAGCACATAATTTATTTTAGCACATATATTTAGCTAAATATTTTTCTAAAAGTCATAAAAAATAGTTATATCCTTCTATTGGAGAAAATCAGGCCGTTAGCATGCTTTTGCTTTCTCCCCTCTATTCCCCTCTCCTGATCAATTCTCACTACTGCTACATAGATAGCCTCTTGTTTTAATATTTAAAGTGTTGTGTTCTCTGTATAGGAACATGTGTTCTACAAACAGAGATTATTTTACCTTTTCCCCCTGACTTACATGCCTTTTTTTTTCTTGTCTAATTGCTCTAGCTCGTACTTCAGGACTGTGTTCACGAGGCGTGGTGAGAGTGGGCATATTTGCCTTGTACCTGATCTTAGAGGAAAAGCTTTTAGTTTTCCCCCATTGATTATAATATTAGGTGTAGGCTTTTCATAAATGATCTTTATTGTGTTGAGCAAATTTCTTTTTATACCAATTTTGTTGAGGGTCTTTATCATGAATGGATGTTGAACTCTGTCAAATGCTTTTCCTGCATGTGTTGAGATAACTGTGTGATTTTTACCATTCATGCTATAAATGTGGTCTATCAATCACACTCATTTACACAGGTTAAATCAAACTTACATCCAAAGGATAAATCCCACTTAGTCACAGTGTATAATCTTTTTGATGTGTTGTTGAATTTGTTTTGATCCTATATGTATAAAACCCTAAAGGCCCCATACACACACACACACACACAAAAAAAAAAAAAAAACTATTAGAGCTAATAAACAAATTCAGTAAATTTGCAGGCTGCAAAATCAACCTGTGTATCTTTAAACCAATGATATATCTGAAGAGAAAATCAAGAAAACAATCCCACTTATCATAGCATCAAAACAAATAAAATATTTAGGAATAAATTTAACCAAGGAAGTAAAAAATTTGCAAACTGAAAATTATAATACATTGATGAATGAAATTGAAGAGGACACAAATAAATGGAAAGATGTCCCATGTTTATGGATTGGAAGAAATAATATAGTTAAAATGTCCATCCACCCAAAGCAACATACAGATTCAGTGCAGTCCCTATCAAAATTCCAATGACATTTTTCACAGAAATAGGAAAGACAATTCTAAAATTCATGTGGATCTACAAAAAGACTCCAAGGATCTAAAGTAATCCTGAGAATGAAAATGAGACGCATCACACTTCCTGATTTCAAATTATATTACCAAGCTATAATCATTAAAACAATGTGGCACTGGCATATGAGTAGTACAGACATCTAGAACAGTGGGGCAGAATAGAGACCCCAGAAATAAACCCAAGTATATATAGTCAATCTTCAACACAGATGCCAAGAATACACAGTGGAGACAGTCTTCAATGAATAGTGTTGAAAAAACTGGATAACTACACACAAAAGAATGAAATTGGACACTTATACTGCAGACAGAAACCAACTCACAATGGATTAAAAACCTAAACATAGGACCTGAAACCATAAAACTCCTAGAAGAAAACATAGCGGGAAAGCTTTCTGATATTGGTCTTGGCAATTAATGTTTTTGGATACAGCCCCCAAAACTCAGGCAACAAAAGCAAAAATAAACATGTGGGGCTACGTCAAACTAAAAAGCTTCTGCACAGCAAACGATCAGCAAAGTGAAAAGGCAATCTACGAATAGGGAGAAAATTTTACAAACCACATATCTGATAAGGGACGAATATCCAAAATATGTAAAAAAAACTCATACAACTCAATAGCAAAAGAATAAATAAGTAAATAAACAAACAAACAAACAATCCAATTAAAAAATGGGTAAAATACCTGAATGGACATTTTTTGAAAAGAAGGCAGACTTATGCCCAACAGGTGTATGGAAAAGATGCCAACATCACTAATCATCAAGGAAATGCAAATCCAAACCACAAGGTATCACCTCACACCTTTAGAATAGCTGTTATCCAAAAAGTCAAAGGTACCACGTGTTGGTGAGGACATGGAGAAAAGGAAACCCTCGTGGACTGCTGGTCAGAATGTAAATCGGTGCAGCGACTATGGAAAACAGCATGGCCGTTCCTCAGAAAATTAAAGATAGAATTACCACACAAGCCAGCAATCCTTCTTTTGGGTGTATACCCAGAGGAGATGAAATCAGTACCTTGAAGACATATCCACGCTCCCACGGTCATAGAGCTTATTCACAATAGACGAGCTATAGAAATAACGTACGTGTCCACGGACAGAAGAATGGATGAAGAGTTTGTGAGATTATATATAAATATTTCAGCCTTATAAAAGAAGGGGAGCCACTATCTGCAACACCACGGGTGAGCCTGCAGGAAATCATGCTCACTGAAATAAGCCTGACACAGAAATTAAAAAAAAAAAAAAAGAAATACTACATAATCTCACTTGTACGGGGAATCTAAAACAGTTGACTACATAGAAGCAGAAAGAACCGTGGTTATCAGGGGCTGAGGACAGAGGAAAAGGGGAAGCTGCTGGTCAAGGAGGACAAGGGTGCAGTTATGCAGGATGAGTACTTCCAGAGAACTAACGTACGCATGATAAGCTGTCATTAGCAAAACTGGAATGCGTACTGGAAATTCGCTAAAAGAGTCAACATCACGTTTCTCGTCACACAAAAAATACTAAGTATGTGAGCTGTTACAGAGCATTGCTGTAGTAACCATTTCACTATATAAATGTGTGTCAAATCATCCTGTCATTCACCATAAGTATATACAATTATTATTTAAAAATAAAATATTATGTTTCCACTGTTCAATATTATGCCTAAAAATCCAATTAACATTAACTACAAGATTTACTGGTTTCTTCTGTACCATGAATCTTGATCCTATCTCCTTCTGATTGGACCCATGATTTTTCTTTATTTTTGTGTAGGTTATGTTATTCAACTTGTCTTTAAAAAGAGCCTATAGGAGGTAAATTGAATTTTCTGAGTTTTTTTCATGCACGAAAATTGCTTATTTTGCTCTTCTGCTTGAGTACTGGTTTTCCTGGGCATAGAATTATAGACTTAAAATATTTCTGGATCTTTAAAGATATCTGCTCACAGGCTATGGTGTTGCTCTTAGAAACCTGCCACCAATGTGATTCTTGTTCCATCACAGGAGTCCGTCTTTGCTGTTGTTAAGCTATGAAAGGTGTTTGGAGAGTGTCTTAACTTGGGGAGTTCTGGCATGTACCCAGAAGGTACCCAAGTGCTTGCATTTTTCTTGGTCTATTTTGTCCCACAACAGACACTTTGGAATAAAAAAACTCAGGACTTTTCTCAATTCAGGAAAAAATTCTCCTTTTCATCTGCAAGCGTTTCCTCCCCTTTGATCTCTCTGCTGAACCCTCTTCCACTCTTTTTTCTTTTCTTTTTTTTTGTCAAGTTCCATAACCCAATTGTCTAGGTGAATAATTCAGCGTTCAGCTCTACCCATTCTGCTATTTGGCCATTTTTTGAGTTTTTTATGCCATCAGATTTCTAAGAACGCTGATCATTTTGATTGCTGATTGTTTTCTTCTTTTTTAGGATGCAATGTGGGCGGGCCCCGGATAGAACCCCGGATAGAACCCCAGGGCAGCGGCTTCCTCTGCCCTGACCCTGCGGTGCTCCTCTCTGGACTCCTTCTCAGCTAACCGAGCATCCCCAAAGCAAGCCTCATACAAACTAACAACGACTGTCGCTGAGAACCTACCAGGCACCTGCACCAGCCATTCTCAGGATTCCCACTTTACGGGAATCGTGGGCAGAGCTGGGATTCAGACCCAAGGAAGCTGGTGCAGGGCAACAGACCCCAGCGGGTGCCAGCAGCTTAGCTGGCCCTCGATACGTCACATGGCCTCCCCTGGGCCGTTTGTTCAGATCGCCCTGGGGATGGTTCCCCAGAAGTCTCCTCTGCCTGAGGCTCAGGGCTCCCAGGGGTCTGCTCTGGTCCCTGCAGTTGCTTTTTCACTGACAGAGCTCTCCGATTCTCCCCATTGTCCCCAGAAATCCTGCACCATGTCTGCTTCTCTCGTGACATGCTTCCTGGTTGTCATCACTCTTGGGTACTTGTCCTCATTTATTCTCTCCTATTCTGTCACTTTTATGGCATTTCTGGTAGAAAGAAAGTAATTGCACTGCTTGCTGGATTCCTTTGGTGCACTAAAGCCATCTTTCTGAAGGCACCATCGCCTCCGGAGTTCTGCAGATCGCTCCTTGACGCTGATATCTGGTCTAAACTCTAATTTGTTCCAGGGGGGCCTGCAGGCCTGGACTAACCTCCTCTGGCCGGCGTTCGCCACACCAGCTGCGGCCCCAGTGACCCCGCATGGCTCCCAGATGTGCCGGGCAGCTTTGTACACGCTGCTCCTCCCTCTGCTGAAATGCTGTCCTGGTTCCCAAACCACCACTCACTGTCCTCTGCCCCTGCTGAGCCCCCACGTCCCCTGCAGCCATGATGAGCTGAACGGTCGCTGGCACAGCACTTCCCAGATGGCGTGGCTGTTGCTGACCAGGATCTTTCTGCTTTTCCCAACTTCTCACCTCTGGAAGGGCAGGGTCACATGTGCCTTGTCTTTCCCACACGACTGCTGGCCTGGGGTGGCATGAGTAGCCTGCCCTGCACTGGGTGCCAGCTGCACGGCTCTGTGAAACCGGCTGTCCTCCAGCATGTGTGTCCCCATCCCGTAGACAACTGTCATTCTTCCCACCTCTGTAACAGCGGCTTTCACATTTTATTAAATCATTTCTTCATCTGACACTAGACGGTGGCTGTGTAGGACTGCACTGCCACATTCCCTCAAAAGACGGAGTGTGTGGCGTGTAATAAATGCTCCGTAACCCCGCTCAGTGGATGACAGTGACCCCACCTTCAGCTGTGCCCCTGACCGTCCAGGACCAGGGTCCTCACAGCACCTGGGCACCTCTAAACTTCTAATGGCCCAAGACCGGCATCCAGTGCCATCTGTCCTGCCCATCCGGGCAGGCTGTCCCCCGCGGCCTGCCCTGGATGGGACCTCTCCATAATTGCCGCTTTTCAGCTGTCTGAAGCTGCTTCCATCAGCCAGGGCTAAGCGTTCTGAGCAGAGATGGGGTGTCACTGTTCCCCTCTGGGCCCCTGGAAAATGCCGGACAAAGAAAGCAGCTCATTCCATCCTCCGGGTGGGAGAGGAATGGCCTCTAAAGTGACCACCGGAGGTGATTTTATTCCGATGGTGGGGGGCTGGGACCCCAAGTTCCACCGCCAAGCTGATGCCTTGTCCAAGTTTGGCGGCAGACTCAGACCTCCCTCCCGACCATCGGTGTCTCTGGGACAAGGACAGTGGGTGCCCGGAGGCCGGTGCCTCTGCTCCTACACCCACTGGCCCAATGATCACTGATACATCTACTGTGCTCTTCCGGTGTGATTAAAAGTTGGTACCATTTGTTGAGCGCCTCTGCGAGCCATGCAAACAGGGTCTGCACAAAGACTCGCCCCCACCTGGGTCTCAGCCCCGACACACACACTTTATTGATGTGGAATTCCAGGCGCAGAGAGTGAGAGAACTTGGATTTGAATCCAGGGCCATTTGAGTCAAACTCACTCGTTTCTCCTCCAGAGTGCTGCCTCTCTGACAGGTGAAGACCACAGAACACGGGGCGATTTCAAGGGGCTTCCTGAATTTTTAAAAACACTGTAAAAGTTTAATATGAAAAGCATTTAAAAAAATGTCATAAAAATACTGTCTGTCTTCAGCCCGGGGATGTGTTTTCTCTCCTGGGATTGAAGGAGAATTACCCTCTTGCCTGAGCAAACACATGTATCTGGGGAGACGACAGAACCCACTAACAAAGCAAATTAAAGACTGAACACCCAGACTAGCTCCCGTGCTGCAGAGATTCCTGTCTGAGTCTCGTGGCTTCGGCCCCAGCCCCTGTCCTCCACTTTCTGCCCCCTTCCCCGTCCACTGGGGACTTAGGACACCCGTTTGGCATAGCCTCTGAGCAAGGCTCCCACGGGCCCCCTTAGAGGGAACCCTCCCCCCAAGGCCCACCCCGGGAAGCCAGACCTCCCCCCACGAGCACTTACTCCCTGGCAGCCCTGGGAGCGTGTGTCACCCTGGGACCCTCAGTTACAGGCTCCTTGCCGGCGTCTCTGACCAGCCTCCCCACTGTCTGGGGACAAGGAATGGCCCTAACCTTCCCACCCGCAGCGCCTGCTCTTCACCCAGCGGTTCCTCTGCTTTGCGTGACTTCGGCACTTAGAGCCCAGCTTCCTGCCTGTGTAACCCTGGGTTTCTAGTGTGTCGGTTTCCGGTGTCTCGGTGTGTGAAGTGGCCACGGTGATAAACCCCTGTGTTGTAGGATTGGATGAGCTCATTCCTACACACCACTTTCCACGGTGCCCGGTCCCCATGACGGACAGTCCTTGTGAGACGTAATTGTCACACTGTGCTGTGACACTGCTGCGTTGTCACACGAGGCTGGGCCAGGTGTCAGCTCCCCGAGGGAACCTTCTCTGACTGCCCCTTCCCATCATCGTGGGTTCAGCCCCGCTCCTCATGTATCATTCATCCACCAGTCCATTCACTCGGCGGTTTGTTCTTTCAGCAACTACCGGCTGCCCGTGCTGTGTGCCAGGGACCATCCTTCCCTTCACCGGCCCCTGTCTCATGGTACCTGTACTGTCCTCTTACTTGTTCTGCTGAGAACCCAGTGGGGACATGACGCCGATTGCTTCCTGCCCTGAGCCCAGTGTGGCC
The DNA here is from genome assembly GCF_964194185.1 of Rhinolophus hipposideros. Classification (NCBI taxonomy): domain Eukaryota; kingdom Metazoa; phylum Chordata; class Mammalia; order Chiroptera; family Rhinolophidae; genus Rhinolophus; species Rhinolophus hipposideros. The sequence continues at coordinate 1,964,871 of NC_138055.1, forward strand.
CGGGAGCCCATGGGCGGCACTTTGGGCGTCATGGTTAGACGTCCACGTAAAGGAGCACCTGGCCGTGAGCTGGGTCCCTTGTCACTGTCCACGGCACTTAGCTCCTGCCTCTGGCCCACGTCTGGGACTGGTGCCGATTGGACGGGCCACCTCCAGCCCTGACGCCCGACGGGGAGACACAACTCGGGGTTGACATCACAACACAGCCAGAAATACTGCCTCTGTGTCAGCATCTGCCTCTGCCAGGAGGGAGGCTGAAGCATTGCTCCCCAGAGCCCCGCCGTCCCCAGAGAGGACACGCGGCCACCGTCGGCCCCCTGCACTGAATGCTTTGAGGGCACATGGTGGCTGCTCCAGCCCAGAAGTCAGGAGACAGTGAATGCAGCCCGGGCGGGGGTGAGGGTGGGGGTCAGTGTCCTGAGGAGCATTGCAGCCCCTTCTCTGCTCACACCCTCGTCTGTTTCCATGGGCAGCGAGCGCTGCCAGGGCCGAAGCTCGGCTTCCTGTGACCCCTGCGTCCAGAGCCCGCTCTCAGAGCCCAGAAACCACCAGGGACAAACACACGGGTGGCTGGATCCTTATTTATTGTCCCAGACAGCCGGGTGTCCATGTCTCACTCCTCACGGCAGTGCCTCTTGTGTGCCTGGCACACACAGGTGTTCAGCAAACTGTTCGGGACTCTGTAGTCATTCACCCACCTGCTCATTAAGTCAAATGAATGACGGGAACCACAGAAGCCAAGGCTATTGTCACCCCACAGCTCTTGGCACCATATGAGGCCCCTGCATTCTTATTGTCAATTGCAGGTGGGCAGCTGGGGGAGCGAGCGAGGGCGGGTGCCCAGCAGGGAACCAGGACGGTCGGCGGGCCAGACACTCTCCCTGCAGCCTGAATGCCAGGGGTTCCCGACGCATGGCATGCTCTGTCATGTTGGATAGACTGTGTTGCGGGACCCAGCCCACCACGCAGGTGTCCCCACGGTGGCCCTGGTCCTGGCCTCACACACAGGGAGTCTCGTTTTATCTTTCTGTAGGGGAGGGGATGTCTTGCCGATGTCATGCTCAGCCCCACCCATCCTGGCAGATCAGAGCTGCAGATCCATCCGGTTGGTGCAGAGATCAAATATCTTCCTTGTCAGTGAGTTGCACCCCCAGGGCACAACCTGCTGGCCCGCAGACGATGGTCTGAAGAGGCCAAGGCTGGGCCCCTGCGACCGCTGGGGAGCTGTCGCCATGATCTTAGAAAGAACTGCTGACATCCTGGAAGAGGAATGATGGGAGGAGAGAACCAGCCGAGACCCCTCTCTGGAGAGGTCCCAACTCCAGCTCAGCGTCACCGCACTGGCCCTGGGTTATACACTCGGTGAGCTGTCCATGCATCTGACCGAGTCTGAGCCCCAGGGGGACAGCCAAACCCCGGATGTGGGCAACTTCCTGAGACAATGTCACTGGGGAAGTAGCCTGAGCCCCCGCCCCCTCCCCCGCCATGAGCCCACAAGCTCTCACTGAGCATCTGGTCCAGGCACTGTCCTTGGGACCAAGGACGCGGCCAGGAGGAGGTGATCCCAGCCCCGAGAAACTTGCATGTCAGGAGCCATCTCCCAGCAGGACCCCAGACTCTGCCCGCCACTGCCTTTCCCTTGCTACCGTGTAATTACGTGAACTTTCCTTGAAACCCAGAAGTGGTGTTTAACGTGCAGAGTTCCTCCCACGATCATTTCTTCTTGGTAGAAGATTCATTGACCTTTCCACTGCGGGGAGCTGGCAGCCCTCAGCAGCCATCACGACCTGGCTTACTCAGAAAATGATTTCCCTGAAGATCAGATAAAGTGTGTTGGCACGGTCCCGACCAGGCTGTAACGCAGAGATAGCCCGAGTCCTGCTCAGCGTCAGCACATCCCACGGATGGCAGCTTGATCAAACGGCCAGGGCCGGCTCTAGCCCGAATCTGCGGGGATCTCACAGCTTCTCCACAGGTGGGCAGCGGCCACGTACTTCCTCCTCCCTCACGCTGTTCCGAGGCCAGCTCCTTGCTGGGCACAGGAGGCTGGACTTCTGTGTGAGTGACAAACCCCGCAGGGCAGGCTTTTCTGCTCTGCCCTTGGTGCCCGGGCTGAGGGAGGGGTTGCCAGTCTGTCAGGAGGGCACAGCTTGCCCGTGTACGTGAGCTCAGTGCACGTTGCCCTGTCACTACTCCTGTGATCAGCAGTGGGGGAAGTTTGACTGGCTCCCTTTAGTGTTCTTGCTTCTTTGAGGAGAAGACAGGATTGCAAAGCAGAGCAGGGGCTGGGACCAGCCCTCAGAAAGCCTGCAGGGCCACCCTAGGGAGAGGATGGCACAAGTGCTGTGGCCATGGGGAAGCGCCCAGGGCTTAAGCCACGGTAAGACGGTCAGCTGCGTGCTTGCAGTGGCCGTATGGCTGCAGTGTGGACGTGGCTTGGCTTGGCAGAGATGGTTAGGAGTCTGTGGCCAGAATCTACCCAGCTTCAGCCAGGGACAGACACTTGCTGAGTCGGCAAGATTCATTCACGTCATTGTTTCTTTCATTGATTGATGTATTTGCTTTTCACACGCTGTCCTAGAACCGGCACACGAAATCATTCCACTTTTTCAGAATTTTAAAAAACATCGTTGAAATGTTTAAGAGGCATTTATATTCCAAAGTACCTAAAGTCAAGATTTTATGCTCCTTTTTTCATCCAACCTTATTTACTCCTCGCAAACCCCCACCAGGCCGTCACATTACCTGTGTACGATCCACAGAGAGACTGAAGCTCAGAGAAGCTACACGACCTCCTGGTCCAAAGCATGGTCGTCTGGCCATGCAGCCTGGACACGTTTGCACGGAACCACAGAGCAGTCTGACCCCCGTGCTGCTGTGGTGGGTGGGAAGAACGCGGACATGCGTCACGAAGGTTGTCCTTCTGGCAGCGTCCTACAAGGAACCACCACCATGCCCCTTCCGTGAAGCCCACCCGCCCCTTGCCCGGTGCCCATGCCCCTGGGCCAGCAAGTCCACTTCTCAGCACTCTGAGGTGCTTCATGTCACAGAGACGAGCAAGGGAGCTGTCTATTGAGGGAACTGAAAGGGCTGCAGACCCTGGACACGGTTGGCATGGCATGGAGGACCCAACTGAACGCATCCTGTGAGCTCTTCAGTTCCCTGCCCTCCCCGGGGTACTAGTCTCCCAGGACTCTCTCCTTGCCCTGATGCCATCAGAGACGATAATCGTTATAAGTGCTAGGTGCTGTCTGTTCTGTGCATGTTCCTGTGGTCAGGTCCATCGCAGTGTTTCCCGGGAGCCCCCTTGGTGCACCAAGCTCTTGTGACAATGGTGGATGGGTCCTGGGCCTGCCCTCTGGGGCTTAGGAGCCACAGGCAAGTTGCAGCCTGTGAGGCCAGACAGGCTGTGCTCCTACCACACTGTGTGGACCTCAGGCATCACGTGTGTCCCACGGGAGCTATGCAAGCAAATGCAGGGGCGAGGTGACACTGGTGGGAGGGGGCGTGCAGAGAACTGCGGAGCTGCAAACACTGTTTAAAACACCATCGTTACTATAACAGGGGGTGTTCATCGGTGGGTTGGACAGAAGCGTCCCAGGCAGAAAAACTACACTTTGCAGACACTGAGTTGTGAAAGTGCTGGCGGTGTCTGTGGGGCTGCCACGCGAAGGGAACTGATATTGATGCAGTTCTTGCCATGATTGTGAAATTTCCTCGGCAACACAGAAGCCACCACAGGTGATGACGACAACTGTGTGGCCAAGAAGCTACACTTCCTAGCTCTCTCAGTGAGGCAGGGACTCTTGCAAAGTTCTGCACACGCATTTATCCTCCCAACGCTTCTGCAGCCCCGGCGAGGCCCTGCCACCATCCCCATGCCTCATGCTTAGACGTGGCCACAGCTACTGACAAGATGTGGCCGCTGGTCTGTCCAGCCATCCACTCCTCCCTCCTGAGAGCAAACCTCCCATTTCTAAAGCCCACAGCATGGTGGTACCATGGTGATCAACTCTGGTCCCGACCTCTGGCCCTGCCCATTCCCTGCCATGTAAGGGTTTCATGTAGATGGAATCATAGCATATACAAAGTGTTGAGGTTGGCTTCCTTCCTCCAGTAAACTGTCTTGGCACCCTGTCCAGGTTATTACATGTGTCAAGAGTTCACACCCCCTGCAACTAAGATTGAACACGGCTCCTTGAGCTGAGCTGCCTCCCAGATGGCTCAGTTGGTTGGAGCTCGTCCTCTCAACCACAAGGTTGCCAGTTTGATTCCTTGACTCCCACAAGGGATGGTGGGCTGTGCCCCCTGCAACTAGCAACGGCAACTGGACCTGGAGCTGAGCTGCGCCCTCCACAACTAAGACTGAAAGGACAACTTGACTTGGAAAAAAGCCCTGGAAGTACACACTGTTCCCCAATAAAGTCCTGTTCCCCTTCCCCAATAAAAAAAATAAAAAAGAGTTCACTCTACTTTATGGCTTAGTAGCACCCCACAGCATGGGTGTGTCACACTTTATTTACCCATCCACCTGCTGAAGGACCTTTGGGGTATCTTTCAGTTGGAGTACTTACTAAATAAAGTTGCTATGACAACCCCTACATGCAAACATTAAGACTCCTTTTCTTAGGAGTAGGATAACCAACTCATATGAGAGGTGAAGGTTGAATTGCATGAGAAACCACCAAACTGTGCGTGGGACAGAGCCCCAGAGAGCAGGTTCCAGGCTCTCGGCCTCACACAGAAAGGTGCTGGCTCGGGTAGTAGATGGCCATCAGCTGTGACTAGCTGGCCGTCAGCTGTAACCAGTTAGCCATTGGCCACTAATATAACTGCCATGGCTACGCTAGCAGGCGTGGACTGTGGATTGCTGATTGCAGAGAGGAGGATTGCAGTGAGCAAGGGGTTGGTTGGTTGGCAGAGAGAAGCGGACGGCAAGTTGTGGATCGTGTGGCTCCTGCTTCCTGTGTCTCCAGCCCAGCCGCCAGCGAGAATATAGAGTGTGACTCCCCTACCTATGGCTCCGTGGGTGTTCCTTTTTGGCCTCACCATGTCCTGCGTTCTTGTGCAGAGAGCGGGACCAGAGACCCCGCATGACACCCTGCGTGACACTGTTCAGACGGCCGTGCCATGCTGCATTCCCGCCAAGAGCACATGAGGCTCGGCAGCTCTGGGAGCCCTGCAGCACGCATCGTCGTCATCAGGGTTTTATTTTGGGCATTCTGACAGGTGTGCAGTGGTAGGTACCTCCCTGGGGTCTTTATTGATGGCAAATGATCGAGAAATCTTTCCATGTGATTATTTTCCGTCTTAAGTTCCCCTTGGTGACATATCTGTTCAAGTGTTTTGTCTGTGTTTTAATTGGGCTATTTATTTTCTTACTTTTGAGTTTTGAGAGGTTTTTTTAAAAATATATTCTGGATACAAATATTTTGTTGAATATGCAGTTTGTAAACATTAACTATTTTGTCCTTCTCTGTAGTGTGCGGTGTAAGTCGCTGGGGCTGCCATAGGAAAGGAACATTAACTGAGAGGCTGACACAACAGAAACGTGTCTTCTCCAGCTCTGGAGACCAGGAGTCTGAGATCCAGGCACCTATACGTTGGCTCCATGTGAGGGCTGCAGGGCAGAGTCTGTGAGGGCTGCAGGGCAGAGTCTGTGAGGGCTGCAGGGCAGCGTCTGTGCCAGGCCTCTCCTCCTGGTCTGTAGGTGACTCTCTTCTTTCTGTGTCTCTTTGCATGGTCTTTCCTCTGTGACGTCTGTCTCTGTGTCTGAAACTCCCCTTTGAATAAGGACACACAATGGCATTGGAGTACAGCCCTCTTTACTGCTCCTGCTCAGTGGTCACCTCCGTAAAGATCCCATTTCTAAATAAAGTCACGTTCTAAGGGATGAGGCACTAGGACTTCAGGTAACACGTCTTTTTGTTCTATTCAGTGTCTTTTGCAGCCCAAACTTTTAATTTTAATACAGCCCAATTTATCATTTCTTTTCATGGCTCATGCTTTTGGTGCTACGTCCTTTCTCAGAAAGCTGCACCCAGCCCCTGGTCTCCTATGCATTCTTTCCAAGGTTTTATAGATTTATGTTGACACACAGGTCAACGAGACATTCCGAGTTGACTTTTGTATAAGGTCTGATGTTTAGGTTGAGGTTCATTCTTTGGCATCTGAATGACCAGTTGTCTCACACCATTTGCTGCAAAGACTGTTCTTTCTCCATTGAATCATTTTTGCGCCATTCTAAAATGTCAGACAGTCACATCCGTGGGGTCTATTTCTGGGCTCGACGTGGTGTTGGTTGGTTTGTGCGTCTAACCCTTTGTCGATACCTGCTCTAGCCTGAGAGTGAGTCTTAAAAATGAGAAGTGTAATTGCCAACTTAGGGTTCGTGCTCAAAATCGATTTTATATTCGAATTGCTCTGACCTTCCATACAAATGCTGGAAGTGGCTTGTCCATGTCTCCAACCCCACTGCAAAGGGACAGACTGCACAGACCCACTGGGAAGACAAGACAGCTCCACGTGTGGGCACCACAGCCTGTCTCCTCTTCAGTTTTTCAAATCTTCTGTGAAAGCTTTCGCCAGCATTTGATAGTCTTCAGCATTCAAATTCTGTACGCGCTTTGTAAGATATATGCTTACGTACCTCACTCTCTTGAACTGCTTTAAATGCTATGATTTTTATTTTGATTTTCAAATCATTTATTGCGAATACATAGGACTCTAGTGATCAATGAGTGTGTGTGTGAGTGTGTGTGTGTGTGTGTGTGTGTGTGTGTTTGTGTGTTCACCTTGTATCCTGCAACCATGCTAAATTCCCATCTCAGGTCTAGAAGGTTTTTTGCATGTTACTTGGGATTATCTACATAAACAAGTTGTCTATGAATAGCACAGTTCTATACTTTCTTTTCAATCTGGGGAAAATTAGTATGTCTTTTTCCACTAAGTTGTTAGCTGTAACTTTTTTGTAAATGTCTTTCATCAGGTTGAGGAATTTTACCTATAGAAGTTTGCTTTGAATGGTTTGCTTTTTTATTATAAATGGATTCTGAGTTTTGTCAAATGCCATTTCTGCACCAATCAATATGATGATATGGAGTTACTTTTTAGACACTTATTATAGTGGATTACATTGATAGATTTTTAATTCTGACCAGGTTTTGAATTCCTGAAATAAACCCAGTTGATGCCCTGTGTTAATCTTTTTTTCATATTGGAGAATCAACTTGCTCACAGTTTGTTGAGAATACATGCCTACAAGGTCAGACAGTTAAGTTTGCGAACTCATCCTAGAAAAAGTGCTACATATCTCATTGCTGAATATCACTACGGTCACCTTTGAAGGACTCCCCTTGGGGAGCTATGCACCAATGCCAGCGCCTAGTCCACCCTTCAAAGCAATTCTGGAACTCTTTTTCTGGAATGGCCATCAGAGCTGTCATCGTATTACCCTTGATGTCCTGAATGTCATCAAACTGTCTCCCTTTCAATATTTCCTTTATAATTGGGTAAAGAAAGAAGTCACTGGGGGCCAGATCAGGTGAGTAGGGAGGGTGTTCCAATACAGGTATTTGTTTACTGGCTAAAAACTCCCTCAGAGACAGTGCCCTGTGAGCTGGTGCATTGTCGTGATGCAAGAGCCATGAATTGTTGGCGAAAAATTCAGGTTGTCTAACTTTTTCACGCAGCCTTTTCAGCATTTCCAACTAGTAAACTTAGTTAACTATCCAGTTGGTACAAATTCATAATGAATAATCCTTCTGATATCAAAAAAAGGTTAGCAACATCCTTGCAACAAGTTCGCAAACTTAATTGTCAGACCTCGTATATGCTCACAAGAAATATAGGTTTGCAGGTTTTTGTGTGCACTGCTTTTGTCTGGAGTAGGTATCAGGGTAATAATGCTTGCTTTGTAAAATGAGATGGGGACGATTTTCTTCTCTCCAGGAGATTGTGTGGAGTTGCTGTTTCTTTTTAAGCGTTTGGTAGAATTTACCAGAGAAATAACCTGGGCTTGGAGATTTCTTTTTCAGAAGGTTTTAACTACAAATCCAGTTTCTTTAATAGTGGTAGGACTATTCAGATCATCTATTTCATCTTGGGTGAGTTTAGTTAGTTTGTGGTTTTTAAGGATTTTTGTCTATTTTATGTAACTTGTTGAATTTATACATGTAGAATTGCTGGTAGTATTCCCCTCTGGTCCTTTTGTTGTCTCCAGGGTCTGTAAAAAAAAAAAAAAAAAAAAAAAAAAAAAAAAAAAAAAAAAAAAAAAAAAAAGACGTTTCTCTTTCATTTCAGCTCTCCTCTTATATTTTAGTTATTGTATCTCTCCTCTTATATTTTTCAGCCCTGATAGAAACTTACCAATTTTATTGATCTCTACAAAGAACCAGCTTTTCTCTATCGTTTTTGTTTTTAATTTGATTGATTTCTGCTCTAGTCTTTATAATTTTCTTTTTTCTGCTTGCTACGGGTTTATTTTGCTTTTCATTTTTTAATTTCTTGAGGTGACGCTTAGATTATTCACTTGAGACCTTTCTTTTTCTGATGTAAGCATTTAATGCTGTAAATTTCCTTTTCAGCACTGTTTGAGCTGCATCCCACAAATGGAGATGACATTACTATGTTGTGTTCTTACTTTTGTTCTGCTGAGAATATTTCCTAATTTCCCTTGGGACTTCCTCTTTGACCCAATAATTGTTTAAGTGTGGCTGTTTAATTTCCAAGTGTTTGGAGAGTTTCCTGTTATCTTTCTGTTACTGATTTCCAGTTTAATTCCCTTATGATCTGAAACGTACTTGGTTGTATTTCAGTGCTCTTTCTTGGTGAAGGTCCCACGGGCGTTTGAAAGTGTGCCTGTTCTTCTCTTGTGGAGCACAGTGTTCTGTGAATATCAATGAGATGCGGTGGTCGATGGTGCTGCTCGCATTCCCACTTGCTGTTTTTCTATTTGCTAGTTCTGTGTCTTCCTAACAGAGTAGTGTTGATGTCTCCAACTGTCATGGTGGATTTATTCATTTCCCTTTTCAGTTTGTTCAGGCTTTGCTTCATGTATTTTGAAACTCTTTGGCTAGATGCATACACATTTTTTATGGCTATGTCTTCTTGGTGAATTAACTCTTGTATCATTTTTAATGTCTTACTTTCTCCCTGGTAATTCTTTTTGCTTTTAAGTGTATTTTCTCTGATATTAATATAGCCAATCACTTTTTGGGTTAGTGTTCACACAGATAACTTTTTTACCCTTTTACTTTTAATCTATAGATGTCGTTCCATTTGAAATGTGTTTCTTGTGGGCAGCATGTGGGTAATTCTTGTTGTTTCATCCACTCTGCCAACCCGTCTTTTAATAGTGTGTGTGCACCATTTTCATTTATTGTAATATTGATATGTTTGGATTTAATGCTATCATTTTATCATTTTTCTGTTTGTTCCCTCCATTTTTTTTATTTCTCTGTTTTCCGCTTTTCTGCCTTCTTTTAGGTTATTCGAACATTTTTAATATTATCTATTGTGGTTTTTATTCCTTCTCTTCGTATAGATGAATTTCTCAAACTGGTTGTTTCAGGGAATAAAGTGCACAACTTTTCACAGTTGACTGGAAACAATACGTCATCACTCCAAGTAGAATGTAGAAACCTTACTTCCATGGAGGCCTCTTTACCCTCTCTCTTTGTATGGTACTTATCATAGATTATACTAAATATACTGAAAACCTCACCAGACAATGATTCCATTTTTTTACTTTCAACTATCAAACATATTTTTTGAAGAATTCAGCACAAAAACAGTCTATTCAATTTTCCCACACGTTTACCAGGTCTTCAGCCCTAACACTCAAGTTCCCTTCTGCTCTCAGTTCCCTCTGGCTAAAGATTTTCCTTAAGGAATTCTCTTAGAGCAGTTCTGTTGGCAGTGGATTTTCTTAGTTTTCTTCAGCTGAGAACATCTTTATTTCATCTTTATTCAGGGGCATTTTCTCTGCATGTATATTTCTGGGTTGACAATTCTTTTCTTTCAGCACTTTGAAAATGCTGGGCCACTCCCAGCTTGCCTCCATGGTTTCAAATGAAAAATCCACTGCCATTTGAATTACTTTTCTCCTATAGATAATGCATGTATTTTTTTTTTTTTTTATCCTTTGGCTGCTTTCAAAATTTTGTGTGTGTCTAGTTTTCAGCAGTTTGATTCTGATGTGTCTGGGCATGGATGTCTTTGAGTTTATTCTTGGTAGGGTTTGCTGAGATTCTTAATTCTGTTGGTTTATGCATTTTTCCAGATTTGGAAAGTTTTCAGTCAATATTTTTTCAAATATTTTTTCACATCACATTCTTCCTCCTCTCTGATTCCGATGACACATTGCAAGAACTTTTGTTGTTGCCCCACAGATCTCTGAGGCTCAGTTCATTTCTCAAATTTTCTTCTCTGCTGTTCAGATTGAATAATCTCTATTGCTCTGTCTTTGATTTGAGTGGCTTCTTTCTCTGTCACCTCCATTCTGCTATTGAGCCTATCTGTGGGATTTTATTTTTATTTTTTATTTTTGTATGTTTTTTTCAGGACTTAAATTGCCATTTTCTAATTTTTGATTGATGTCCAACACGTTGTGATTGCTTGCTGGGATACGATAGTAATTGCTGCTTTATGGAGCTGTCACATGTCTCCCCATCTGTGTCTCCTCCGTACCTGTCCCTGTTGACTGTCTTTTCCCATGAGAATCGAGATTTTCCTGGTTCTTCACATGCCAAGCAGTTGGGTGGTATCCTGAATGCTATGTTATAAGGCTCTGGACTTGTTCATTCTGCTAAACGCCTTGTTTTCGTTTATGTAGGCAGTTCACTTGCTCACCTTCAGACAGCAGGTTTCCAGTTGCTCTCTCTGGGTTGGCTGTGCTGCACAGTCTGCTTGGTTTTCCAAACCTTTGCAGTTCTAGCATATCTTCCTGCACATATGTCACTCACTGGCTAATCTAGGACCGGCTCTGTGGTCTCCCTGTTAGTTCAATCCTCAAAATATTTAGAGTGTTCTGTAGGGAGACATCCATGTGTGCACAGCTTGTGTGTGGCGGGTGGTGCTGAGCCCAGGATTTAGGAAAACTGTCCTATGTGGCCACTTTTCCAAGTTCCCCTGGCTAGAAAACTGAGACCTGCTCTGCTGTGCACATCTGTGAGCCCCCTGTCACTCGTGGTCAACAGCATGGGAATAGAAATGGAAAGAGGCATTTGGTGTTGGCTCCCCGTCTTGGGACACGAGCTCTGCAGTACGAAGAAGGTGACTGTCCTGCCCCCAAGTTTTGGTCCTGTGGACTTTTGCTTCTTGCTGCTGCCATTGCCTCCACGTGACCACTTACGGGATCGGGGCACGGGAGAATGGAGAATTCCAAAATAGGAAAGAAAATAGAGATTTCTGAATTTTATGTTTGAAGTGCCCTTTCCTGTTCCTAGAGCCACAACTACAGAGTGTTTTCTGGAGCTCCCTCTGCCTGCCCATTTCTGGGTTTCCAGTGCATCAAACTCAGGATGGTGGGAGGAGACCAGAGGGAGAGAAAATGGGAAACTCTCCATTTGTCTGGCAGCACATCAAATTTTGGAGTTCTTTCCAAAACTATGTGCTGCTACTTACCTTCCAGAGTCTTCAAATGGTTGTCCCACGTCTCCTTTTATAGGTATCATCAGTGGGAGGCGTGTGTTTAGTCCAACATGCCCAGAGCCAGAGCTGAGTCTGCTTGAGTTTGCACGGAGGGGTTTACACTTCTTTTTGGTTAAGTCTCGTCTGTCTATTCCCCGTGGGTCGTCTGTTAAACCACAGCTGCGCTCTACCTGGTGTTACCAAGCAGCGTGTTCTAACGCGATGTTCTACATTTGTTCTTGTAACATTAATAATGGATCCATGTACTTCCATTGATTTTGATTTGGGAACATTTTTGAACACTTTTAACTGCATTCTTGTTCCGTGTGTCCCAGACCCAAGTGTCTGGTAATAAGTTGCAGAAAATAAAAAATAAAATAAAATGGATTTACTTTTATTTTAAGAAAATCAATAAACCACAAGAGATGAATTTAATTTAAAAACAGAGAAATGAAAGCTTCTGCCTTACTAGAGTGTTCATATTGAAATAGGAAATGGTATCGGTGAGACGATCCAGTGGGGCCTGAGAGCTGGCACCCTGAGTTCAGAACGCACATTCGGTTTTGACGACAAACGACTGACAACATGCGACTTCTGGTCTGACTGGACGTGCTCTCCTCGTTCTGTGCCTTTCCAATTTGGCCAGGTCATACCTTCTCCCCAATAACCTCCAAATGTCTGCAGTGTTTCCCGTGTTTGTCCCCACATTTCTCAGGTGTTCCTCAGCCAGAATAGATTTTTGGTTCCTTCAAAACACACCCATTCTTTTAGGCCCAGTGCACCTGTCAACTCCAGGTCACCTGCCTGGACCTGGTGGGCATGTGCTGACCTTTCACCCGCAATATCCCAAAGATCAGGGTGACTGAAGTTCCCTGGCCTGTGTGCCATCACACAGGATTGGACCAGATGCAGACAATCGATGAACTCGGCCTTCCTCCCTTCACCCCTGCCTTCACCTGTTCAGGCCCCACTTTATTGAGGCTGGGCTGGAGCAGAGGCTTCGTAAAGGACCAGCAGCAGTGTCACAGGCTGAAGGAGGCAAGGACAAGCCAATAAAAGGGTCAGTGTCTTCAAAATTTAATGGTGGATGAGCATGAAATTTTTGGTGAAAAATAAGTTGCTCACAATGGCTGGAATGTGGAAAGAAAGATGGAGAGAAGTGGGGTCAAGGTGGAAGTGGTGAGGACAGTGCTGTAGGAACAAGTTCCTGACAGGTCCAGAGGAAAATGCATGTGTGACTGTGTGTACACATACATATATGTATACATATATATGTATACACATGCATATGTGTGTATATTTACATAGTCTATGTGTAATACACACACAAACACATATGTAGACATATGGAGACAGATGGATAGTAAGTAAGAAAGTAAGAGGGTAATAGATGCCCTGGACAAAGAGGATTTGGGAGCGGGATTAGGGAGTGTTTTCCATTTAAAATGGGATGGTCACAATTAAATCCTACTTCACAGACACTAGGACGGCTCTACTACACACATATATTATACACTTACAAAAAATGGCAAATGCTGGCAAGGATGTGGACAAATTGAAACAACACATTGTTGGTAAGAAACGTTGGTGCAAATGTTTTGAGCAGTTCCTGTAAATGTTTAACACAGAATTACCTGATGGCCCAGAGATTACACTGCTATGTATATGCCAGAGAAACCTGATCATGTGTGTTCACATAAAACCGTACACAAGTGTCTCTAGTAACATTACTCATAACAGCCAAAAAGTGGGAAGAACCCAGCATCCATCATCTGATGAACAGATGAAGAAACCGTGGTCCACCCATACAATGGAATGGTATCCAGCCATAAAAAGGAGTGAAGTACTGATACATGCTACAACATGGATGAACTGATACATGCTTCAACATGGATGAACTGATACATGCTACAACCTGGATGAACCTAGAAAACATGATGGTCAGTGAAAGAAGGCAGACACAAATGAGCACATGGAGAATGATCCCATTTATATGAAATGTCTAGAAAAGACAAATCCATAAGATCAGAAAGATTAGTGTTTGCCAGAAAATAGGACAGGGTAGAGGGAGAGTGACTTAACAAGTAGTTTCCCCTTGAACAACACGTGTTTGAACTGCACGGGTCCACGTATAAGCAGAATTTAAAAAAATATGTGCAGTACCATAAATGTACTTTCTCTTCCTTATGATTTTCTTAATAACATTGTTTTTTCTCTCGCTTACGTATTGTAAGTATACAATATGTAATATATACAACACAAAATATGTCCATGTTATGGGTAAGGCTTCTGGTCAACAAGAGGCCACTAGCAGTTAAGTTTTGGGAGGAGCTGAAACACATATATGGATTTTTGACTGTGCAGGAGGTGGGTGCCTCTGACCCCTGGGTTGTTCAAGGGTCAACTGTACAAGGTAATTTGGGGGGTAATGAAAATGTTCTGGAGTCAAATACAGTGGTGGATGTGAAACCTTGTGGATACACTAAAAACCACTGAATTTTACACTTTAAAATGGTGAATTACAGACAGTAATTTAGTGGTTGCCAGAGGGTAAGGGGGTGGGGGGTGGGAGATGAGGGTAAGGGGGATCAAATATATGGTGATGGAAGGAGAACTGACTCTGGGTGGTGAACACACAATGGGATTTATAGATGATGTAATACAGAATTGTACCCCTGAAATCTATGTAACTTTACTAACAATTGTCACCCCAATAAATTTAATTTTTAAAAAATGGTGAATTTTATGGTACATTAATTATATCTCTAAGTTGTTAAAGCAAAGGGATGGTGAAAGAATAGCTCCCTGAGGACATAGGGCAGGTATCTGTGAGAGAGTTTCACCCCTGCAGAGGCCATGGGTGCCCAGCCTGGCTTCCCACTGCACTTGGGTTGGAGGACCATCTAAGTGGACCAGCGGCCACATAACCCTGCCAATGCCTCTGCTGCCGGAAGGAGTAAGCCCCCCACCACCCTGGCATAGTGCTGGACGGCACTGGGGGTAGTCATTGCTGTGGGCAGCAAGCCCACCAAGCTGGACTCAGCCGGGATCTGTTCTCCGCGGTCCTTACTGCTGTCCTTGGTGCTGACCAGTCACAACCCCGTTTGACAGGCATGATGCAACATGAAGACTGAGCAGTGCCAGCTCAGAGGACCTGTGTGAGCCCCGTGGGGGGGCTGTCCATCCAACCACCACCTTCCCCGCAAGGCAGGACCCCACCTGCTGACGTGTGTTCTCTGTGAACCCAGAAAGCCATCTCTCTTTGGCTGGAAATCCATCACCGAGGAGCTGCTCCAAACCAGCGTGTCGTATCACAGGTACAGGCCTGAGACAGGACCACGTCTTATATAAGACTCATGATTGGTCAGCACAGGCCTATTTTCAGAAGCTTCTGATGGTAATGCTTTGAATACCAAAGCACGTCAGCAGCGGGTGATGGATTTGAAAGTGGGAATTTAAAGACATATGTCTCCCCAGATTTAAGTGTATGCAAAGCACTTGGTGAAAATAGGATCTTCTCTCTCTTCCCCCCCCCCTTAGTTTGCTTATGAGTGATATCCCTCATTTTATTAGCATAAAATGAGGAGCTCCTGGCTTCTCACTAACATCTTGCTCCCAGGAAGAAAGTCATGATGGGGAGAGGAGGGGTCATGTCTGGTAAGCAGAACCGAGGCCAAGGGTTTTCAAAGATTACAGCCCATGGAGAACACCCTTCCACCCTTCCACCCCATCCCCTGAAACAAACACCCAGCATGACCCATATGACAAATGGAACGCAGAGTGAGACTTTCATTCTTTAACTCAACTGCTGTGGTCCAGCAGGTTTCACCTCGTTCAAGGACATCCAAGAAGGTCTGAACCAACGTGCATGCTCACACCTACACTTACCCTCCCACTGATCTCATCTTCCCTTTAAACGTCACCTCGGCTCTAGGGACCCACACTCATGTCGCCAGCACAGGCCTTCTCCCAAACTGCAGCCTGTGTGACAGTGGGTCTGCTGGCTGTTCCCTGTAGTAGGATGAACTACAGCCGTCTCAGGCTCATCACGTCCAACACAAGGCTCTAAATCCCCATCCCCCAAAACTGCTTCACCACAGCAGTAAAAGGCAGATCCACCCCATCCGTCCAGCGGCTGAAAACCTTGGAGTCATCCACAGCTTTCCTTTCTTTCACACCATAAGACCAACCCACTGGCAAATGCTGTCAACACTCCCTTTATGATAGGTACAGAATGTCAACATGTCTTCTGCCAGTGACTTCGCCTGTACTGTCCCAGGCAGGCCACCACAGCTGTCACCCACTCTCAGTATTGCTAGATGGGCTGGTTTCCTACAGTCCTTTCTGAACAGAGAAACAGAGTGTTTCTTAACAAGTATAAACCAAATCGTGCCATCCTCTGCACAATATTCTCCATGGCTGCCCCAGGAGACCCAGAAGGCTTCGGGTCATTTAGACGGGACCTGAGCTCATCCCTTCCTCTCCCTGCTTTGTCCAGCAACATTAGGAGCAAGCAGCCAACGTCATTATACTCCTTAGTTTCCCCCCAAATTGGAAAGTATTATGTAGAGAAGCACCTAGCGCCTTGCTTTTACAAGTGGCTGGGTAGGAGCACCCAATGTTGACACTTTGTGCATCTCTATTGCTAATTCACACCATGGGCAGCTGGTGCTCTCTTTACTACCAGAAATAGAGTCATTTACATCTCTCAGTCTAGTCAAATTGAGAGCCAGTTCCCGAAACCCAAGAACGAATTCAAACATCTCATTCTTAAAATTCTATTCCTTAGGAATTACTCTCAGTACCAAAACATGGATTACTCAGGATTCCCCAGAGAAACAGAACCAACAGGATGTACATAGAGATCTACAAAGACATTTATCATGAGGGATTGGCTCATGCAGTTACGCAGGCTGTAGTCCCACCATCTGCTGCCTGCAAGCTGGAGAGCCCAGAAGGCCAGGAGTGCAGTTCAGAGGCCTGAGAACCAGGAGCCCAAAGGCAGAACTCAGATACCCCAGCTCAGGCTCCGAGGAAGAGAGCAAATCTGCCTTGCTTCACTTTTTTGTTCTGGTCAGGACTTGATGGATTGAATGGTGCCCACCCACACTGGAGAGGGCAATCTGATTTACTCAGTCCACTAATAAAATGCTAATCTCTTCTGGAAACACTCTCACAGAGACATTCAGAAAACATGTTTAACCAGACATCTGGTCATCCCAGATCCAGGTAAGTCAACATAAAATTAGCCATCGCACCATCTAACTCAAAATAAAACCCAAAGTAGTGAGCACACCGGGAAGGTCTAGGTGTGCCTGGCAGACCCTTGCCCCCTTGCTGAGTGTCCTGCTTCTGTCCTCTGTGTATTAGCTATGAATCACTCCCTTGCCATGTGACCAACGACCACAAGCTTCATGACTTAAAACAGACACATTGATCATCTCACAGCTTTCACGGTCAGGAGTCTGCCATGACTTAACTGGGCGCTTGGCTTAGGGTCTCAAAATGCTGCACAGCTGCATTGGCCAGGCCTGGGGGCTTATGGGTGAGCTGAATAATGAAGGAACTGCTTCCAAGCTCCCTCTGGTTGTTGGAGGAATTCATTTTCTTGTGACAACAGTGTCCTGGCTTCTTTCTGATTGTAAGCGGAAGACCACCCTGAACTCCTGGAGACCACCCTCAGCCCCTGGGGAGCACCCTCAGTCCCTGGAGAGCACCCTGAACCCCTGGGGAGCACCCTCAGACCCTGGAGAGCACCCTGAGCCCCTGGAGAGCACCCTGAGCCCTTGGAGAGCACCCTGAGCCCCTGGAGAGGACCCTGAGCCCTTGGAGAGCACCCTCAGGCCCTGGAGAGCACCCTCAGGCCCTGGAGAGCACCCTCAGCCCCTGGAGAGCGCCCTCAGCCCTTGGAGAGCACCCTCAGACCCTGGAGAGCACCCTGAGCCCTTGGAGAGCACCCTCAGCCCCTGGAGAGCACCCTCAGATTCTGGAGAGCACCCTGAGCCCCTGGAGAGCACCCTGAGCCCTTGGAGAGCACCCTGAGCCCCTGGAGAGCACCCTCAACCCCTGGATAGCACCCTCAGATTCTGGAGAGCACCCTCAGACTCTGGAGAGCACCCTGAGCCCCTGGAGAGCACCCTGAGCCCTTGGAGAGCACCCTGAGTCGCTGGAGAGCACCCTGAGCCCTTGGAGAGCACCCTGAGTCGCTGGAGAGCACCCTGAGCCCTTGGAGAGCACCCTGAACCCCTGGAGAGCACCCTCAGCCCCTGGAGAGCACCCTCAGCCCCTGGAGTTCGCTGCAGCTCCTTGACACATGGGCTTTCTTAACACGGCCACTAAGATCATCCCACCAGCAAAGAGAGTGTCCCGA
This sequence comes from Rhinolophus hipposideros, assembly GCF_964194185.1. Lineage (NCBI taxonomy): Eukaryota > Metazoa > Chordata > Mammalia > Chiroptera > Rhinolophidae > Rhinolophus > Rhinolophus hipposideros. The sequence goes on from NC_138055.1 coordinate 1,982,872, forward strand.
GTGTGCTGGGAAGATGGAGTCTTCTCATCGTATCCTGACATGGGAACGGCATCCGATCACTCTTGCTGTATTCTATTGCCAGTATCACTTTCCAGGTCCCACCACACTCCAGGGGAGGCGATGGGGCAAGGACATGAGCTCTAGGAGGGGGGTCACAGGGGCCCCCCTCTGTCTGCCACACCTTCTCACTTCCCTTCAGCTCATGGGCTCCTCTGAGCCTTGGCCCATGAGTCACCTGCTTTAGATAGACGTGTAGATGGGCCAGGGCCATAGTCAGACATCAGGGCTGGTCCCACGTACTCAACCCCATGGGAGAAAACCTCTGACTTGATATAAACAAAACACAGCGCTTCTGTGTGCTATACCATCTGTTTTCCAAAGTTATCAACCACAGTATGAAAGGTTCTCAGATAATTCACAAATATCTGCCCTGTATTCATGGTTCAGAATAGTCTGTTTAGTCAAGTCAGAGGGAACTTGCATTTCACTTGCTATTCGCTCTTGTCTAAACCCTGCTGGAAAGCGGAATTTTTGGAGGAAAATGAGTAAGATTTCCAGTATGGTCCTTGTCGTGCTTAAACAATCTGAGACTTAAACCTAATTTCATAAGATTTTGTTTTCTCTGTGTGTCTATAAGAACAAATCTTCATATTTTCCACCCTGGGAATAGCTTTTTACTCTTCAGCTGAATAATATTTCTGAAAGATGCAATTTGAACCGGGTGTCAATTGTGGATGTGGAATTCAATACTTGAGGAGGCAGGCTCCTTGACACAAAGAACATGCCAAGCCCGTCAGCACTTAGATGAAAGTGTGCTGGCCCCAAAAAGCCACAGGGTTGAGTGCCAGTGTCCAGGTATCAGATGTCTTGCTGTCATATTGTATTCCAGTGTCTGAGGTCACCATGTGGACTTCAGTTTCATGTCCATCTAGCCTGAGCATACACTTCTGCAAGTCATTCTACCTCTTCAATCCTCACTTTCCTATCTGGAAAGCGTGGATGAAATGATACTTATTTCATAAACTATTTTCCCACAATTTGTGAAATTTAATTTTATTAATTTTTTTATGATCTATAGAAGTTTAAGTATTTTATTGGGTGAAATCTATTTCAATTTTCTCTGTGATTTCTTCCATTAGTTTATTCCCACAGGGAATAACTCTGATATCAGTTGATTATTTGCACTCATATTTTATTCATAGTTTTGTTTACTTTAAACATGTTGCATTTTTAATGAATGTGTAAATTCTGGCGCATAGTGTTAAGTGAGGATTATCTCTTCCAACTCCCCAATCTCATTGGTGTCAGTTGTTGTTTCATCTGTCTGCATTAGTCAGTTATTGTTGCAATAACATTGCTTAATAAACTGCTCCTCAATATCTCAGCAGCTTAAAACAACAAATATTTATTACATGTCAATGGCTCAGAGCTTGGCAGCCAAGCTCCAGGCCAAGGTGAGCTTCAGGTGTGTTCCACATTTATCTAATTCCAGGGCCTGGGCCAAAGAATCAGACACTACTGGGCTGTGGCATTCTCCTGATGGAGGTTTCTCCAGAAACTTGTCTCTTAAAGTCTTTGTTTGGAACTGGCACGCTGTCATTTCCACCCACTTCCAGTAGCTACAGGACATCAAAGGAGGTCAAGTGGCCAAGTCCACTGTTAATGATATGGGCATGTACTCTCTTCTTGGGCAGAAGAAAGGACCGAAGGAAGAGGAGGAGAGCACATACTTTCTGAACAACGACACGATCAGTCACCGAAGTTGCTCCTATTTGTCACATAGATGTATCGCCCCTGTTTCCTAGAAAGACGTCCCGACAGGATTGTCCCCTGGCTCAGTGCTTGGAAACCCAGATATCATAATCATCTTTTTATCAGGAGTGGAGACCTAGGAATTCTGAAAAGTACCATCTGCCTCCCACACAACCAAATCACAATGGTGGCACAAAGATAGGATGACAGTCTCCAGCAGTTCCATTGGAATGGGGCTGTTGGTGACAAGCAGCAGGCACCCCGCTGTCCCTGGTCTGGGGCAACATTGACTTCCAGGTGGTTACTGCTGCCAGGTCCCCATTCTGGGCAGAGAATGGATTGTGACATTACGCCCAGGATCTTCTGAGTTGCTCTTCATGGCTCTTGGCTTGTTCCTCAGAAAGTTCCTTCTGTATCATTGCCCTTCCAGACCACATCTGAGGAGGTGCTGGAAATGATGTCCTCCGCGTGGCTGGACAGCGTCTCATCCTGCTTCTTGCCGTTAGAACTGCAGGCTCTCACTTTTTGCCTCAAACCTTATGGGAGATACTTGGGATTTATCTGGCATCACAGGAAGCACACTTTTGGTCTCTTTCCCTGAAACATTGGGAAACCTCCCACCACAGATCCACCTAATACTCCAAGTCTTTGCTGCAAAGTGTGCTTAAACCACAACCACGCAGCTGCCATACACACAGCCTCGGTACTCACCATGCTCAAACGTCCTGCAAGGTGGGACAAAGAAAATGAGAACTGCTTCTACAAGTAAAACATTAGTAGTAGCATGGAGATAAACCCTAACAGGATAGAATGTAAGTATGCAAACTCTGCTAGCCCTGAAGGAATTAGGAAGTATTCCACAGGAGAAAAAAATATTGAGAGATTCCAGGCTGAACAACTTCTCCAAATTCTCTAAAATTTGCAACTCAATTCTATTCCTTCTCTGAACCTAATGAATTGGTGTATTTATATATCAATTTACATTTATTTGCTTCAGTCTTCAGAAACAAAAGGAATTACCCCCAGAAGCTTTGGACAAGGTATAAAAGTAAGTAATCTATTTTGAATGTAAAATTCCCAGAGACGAGAATCAGATTCTGAATGTCCAGCTTGCCTGTGACTATATCTGAGGCTTTCAAATGTTTCCTTTGAAACATATAGTGCTACTGATGGCCATCCATTTCATAACTCCTTTTGGAACCAGTAGTATCTATCCAAAAAACGGAATTTAAAAAAAATGGTTTGGAATCTTCAAAATGTTTTGATTTGGATTCCGGTCAGACAGCACAGTAGGGAAACGCTGTGCTTGCCTCCTGTCATGACCACATCAAAATTACAACTAAACCACAGAGCAAACAGCATTGAGAGTTGCCTGAAATCTAGCTGAACAGAAGTCCTATAACTAAAGGCACACAGAAGAAGCCACGTTGAGTCTGGTAGAAGGGGCAGAGATGTGCAATGGGCTGGTCCCACACCCACGTGTGGTGGTTAAAAATCAGAACGAACATCTTCTCTGTGGAGGTCTCCCCTGAGGAGCGAGGGGTCCCAGCCCCACACAGCCCGGCTCCACAGCCTGGGTTCCAGTGGCAAGAAGAGAAGTCCCCACAACTTCTGACTGTGAAAACCAGCAGAGATTGTGGTGGAGTGAGACTAGGGCAGCTGCACACCCAGTGGCCAGCATAGGACCGAGCTAGAGCACCACCCAGCTGCCTCTGCAAATAACACACCCAAAGGGCACAGTAGGCAGCCACCAGAACCCTGCTAAAGTGAGTCCTGCTCCGCAGGGTCAGCCCCTGCACAATAGCTCCTCTACTGTAGTCATGGCCAGTCCTCACAACCAATCAGACTGGGGGTCAATCCCTCCCATTGATGTACAAAATGCAACCAAAGCTCAAATGCAACTAAAGGGCACACACAAGGGATACACCTGGAGCACTTGGCTCAGGTGACCTGGAAAACTGCACCCCAGGGCCGCACAGGACACCTACTGCATAAGGCCACTCTACTAAGAAAGGGAGACATAGCAGCGCTACTTACTGTATAGAAATAAACACAGAGAGGCAGCCAAAATGGGGAGACAAAGAAACATGTCCCAAATGAAAGAACAAAACAAACTCCAGAAAAATAACTAAACAAGATGGAGAGACACAATCTACCAGATGGAGAGTTCAAAACACTAGTTATAAGGCTGCTCAGTGATCTCAATGAGAATGTCAACAAAAAGATAGGAAACAAAAATGGAGATAGCAAACAGAAAAGAACCAGTCAGAAATGAAGAATATGATAACTGACACAAAGAATACATTAGAGGGAATGAACAGTAGATTAGGTGAAGCAGAGGACTGAATAGGCGATTTGGAAGATAAGGCAGCAGAAAACTCCCAATCAGAACAGCAAACAGAAAAAAAAAAGGAATAAAAAAACTGAGGATAGTTTAAGTGGCCTCTGGGACAACATCAAACCTACCAATATTCTTATCATAGGGGGACCACAAGGAAGAGAGAGAGCAAGGAATTGAACACCTACAAGGTTAGACAATTAAATTTGCGAACTCATCCTAGAAAAAGTGCTACACACCTCATTGTTGAATATCACTATGGTCACCTTCGAAGTACTCCCCTTGGGAAGCTCTGTACCCTTCAAAATCCACCCTTCAGAGCAATTTTGGAACTCCTTTTCTGGAATGGCCATCAGAGCTGTCATCGTATTACCCTTGATGTCTTGAATGGCATCAAAATGTCTTCCTTTCAATATTTCCTTTATCTTCAGGTAAAGAAAGAAGTCATTGGGGGCCAGATCAGGTGAGTAGGGAGGGTGTTCCAATACAGTTATTTGTTTACTGGCTAAAAACTCCCGCACAGCTAGTGCCCTGTGAGCTGGTGGATTGTCGTGATGCAGGAGCCATGAATTGTTGGCGAAAATTTCAGGTCGTTTAACTTTTTCATGCAGCCTTTCCAGCACTTCCAAATAGTAAACTTGGTGAACTGTTTGTCCAGTTGGTATAAATTCATACTGAATAATCCCACTGGTATCAAAATAGGTTAGCAACAACATCGCAACACGTTCACAAACTTAATTGTCAGACCTCTTATGTGGAATCTAAAGAACAAAATAAACAAACACAACAGAAACAAACTCATAGATACAGAGAACATTTTGAGGGTTGCCAGATTGGAGGGGTGTTAGTGGGATGGGTGAAAAAGGGGAAGGGATTAAGAAGTACACATTTGTAGCTATGAAATAGTTATGGAAAGTAAAATACAGCGTAAGGAATAGTCAATATAATATTGTAATAACTATGTATGGTGTCAGATGGGTACTAGATTTATTGGGGTGATCACCTCGTGAGTTACATAAATGTCTAATCACTACGTTGTACACCTGAAACTAATATAATATCATCTGCCAACTGTAATTGAAAAGTAAAAAAACATTTTTAAATGTTTTGATTTATTACCACTATGCATTTGAATAAAGATATCCAATTAAAATAAATAAACAGTTGAAAAATAAAGTGCTACAACCAAAAAGAGGGAGCCTGAATGGGTGATAAGAAAGTCAAAGTTCTCATATCAAACTCAGTTCATCTGTGAACCTTTATGTGGTGCCCATGAGGTAGACTAAGGAAGAACGTATTAGGTATTCAGCCAGGATAAGGAGGCCCTAAGGGAACCCTTGCTCTTTCGTCAGAACAGGCACTCGTGAATTCCGCCTGAGCCCTCAGAGGCCTGGAGGCTCTAACAGGTGGCATACCAGCAATATCTTATGTTTGCAGAGTGCGTTTCCCAAGCTCTCATTCATTCCCCTCACGCTTACCTCAGAGAAATGCTATTGTCCATGGTTTGCTGATAAGTAACTGATGCTGTCTGAGAGCAATTAACTTGCTCACATTCATAATGAGAAGGAAAGCTGAAACAAGAACTTCTGGCAGCTCCTACAACACCTTGTCACCTATCGTATTTTCATTTTATTTTGTGTTATTTTATTCTATTCTTTATTATTTTAAATCCATGACTGATACCTCCAATATATGGGTCACCCATGGGTCTGATTCTATTGTCAGTTTTTTCTCTTATTTATATTTTCTGAGATGCTTGCTAGTTTTTAAATTGGTCCCAGCCATGTGTATGAAAATTTCAGAGGTTTTGTGTAATGTTATCTTCCCCCAGAAAACTTTCACTTTCCCCCCTCACAATGTGAGTAGAGGTGGAACGCTTCAATTCAATCAGGCTGTGGGCTGATTTAAAGCTGAGGTTCAAATTTTTTACGGGCTTGTTGTGTCTCCAACATTAAGCTGTTGCCCATCAAGGTTCAGCTGATAGCCTGACGTGCCCATCAGGCATGTCCTAAAAGCTCCACTCTGATTGCCAACACCATGTGACTGCCAAGACCACCACTCAGGTCTCCAGTGTGTCTTCTTCTCACTCCCTTAATATTGGGCAAATGCCTGGGGGAAAACGGTACAGAGCGTTAGGTTTACTTCTTTCTCTATCTTTTCTCTCTGGGACCTCGGCCCCTCATATCTATCTACCTTTGTGTCATTCCAATGCCTTCAACCATTTTTTTTTTTAAGTTTTCATCAATATTTTCAGGTTTTCTCATTGGGAGGGATGGTCTATTACTGCAATTTTGTCATAGCTGGAAGTGGAATTCATCCTTCTCGGGGTTTCAGTAACACTAAAGTTAGAAATATGAATGGGATCGATTCAGGAAACATTGTAGAGTAGGTGTTCAATAGCATAACCAAAATGGGATTAAAATAATGAAAAGTTGTTACTGTGATGATTACTTCTATCAATTTTAATGACAACATTTCAAAATCAAAACTTGAAATTAAATGTTATTACCCTAATGGAGTTTTATATAGACAGCAGATACTGATTTTTCCAGCTCACGTGACAGTTGTATTTCTCATTGTGATTTAATGCTGACATTTTAATCTATGCATAGTTATTTGTAAATTTGGTATGCATCATAGTAATATTAATAATGGTAATTATAACAACAACAATGACAAACACTTATTAACAAATGAACAGATGTCAGGTTTGGCTCTGAATGCTTTATATCAATTCATTTTCTCCTCACAGCAAACCTATGGTGTTGATACTATTATTATCCCCATTTCACATGTGAAAAATGAGGCACAGGGAGATTAAGAACTATCCTGATGGTCACTGAGTTAGTAATGAGCAGAGCAAGGATTTGGACCAAGAGAAGAGTATCTGTCTGCAATTCCATGTTCCTAGCCGCTGACTCTGCTGCCTCCCATGAGTCATAAAATGACCTAAAAGATGGAAAATGCATAATGCAGAGAAAAGATTGAGATTTGAAATATGATCTTGGGGGCCCTGGTATGCCCAGATTTTCTGGGCTAGGTGATATCTCTATATCGTCTTGCATCAAGTCCACAAATATGAAAGAAAAGTATTTACTAAGCACATGTACATACAATCATGGCTTACGGTCATGAGTTCAATGATAACCAACTTTATATAGATGGCCCCTGTCCTTACTGAGTTTACCATCCATGGAAAGGGAAGTCTGCCATCAGAACGTATGCCTGTCGCTTTATAATTGCCGTTATCTTAAGTAGAGGAGGCCATGAAGAGCAAGGCCAAGGGTCCCCCGTGCTCCGCAGGGTCCAAGATACGTTTCTGACAGAGTCAGCTGAGTCCTGTTACACAGGTGCAGAGAAGAAGGGCTGAGGGGCATTGTAAGAAGGTGGCCTGGCATGCACTGGGACCTGAGGCTGGAAGGAGCCCGGTTCCTTCAGGGAAATGCGATAAGGTCAGCCTATGGCTGGTACCTAGTCAGGAGGAAAACCAGGAGCAGAATGGAGGGGATTCAGCGGGGGCCAATCATGCTGCCATGTTTGCAACTTAACTGAGGAGTACCGGAGGCCCTTGCAGGTTACAGCGTGATCATAATTACGGAATTCCATTTTTCAAAGGATCGTTCTGGCTGCAATGCAGAAAATGCACTGGAGGGGAGCGAGAGTGGAAGCAGTAGGCAGCCCGGTGAGAAGAAGTCTGGTGGCCTCGACCAAGGTGTTGGCAGTGGTGACGAGAAGAGGACGGATGGCACAGAAAGAGTTAAGAAGTAAGAACTGGCAGGACTTAGTGGTTGCTCTAGGGTTTAAGGAAAGTTTGATGTGAAAAACACTCAAGTTTCTGGCATAAGTGACAGGGAACATAGGGGGCCCTCCCCAAGGAAGGGGAGCACAGCTTAGAAAGGGATGTTCCTGAGATAAGTTTTGACAGACCGAGTCAGTGCTGCTGGGAGATGTCCAGGTGGAATTCTCAAGCAGGCAGCTACAAACACCTGCTTGGAGCTCCTGGGAGAGATCTGAGCCAAACATAGAACTTCAGAAGTCCACGGGATGCGGCTTATAACAGAAGCCGTGGGAGAACTTGGATTCGTTCAGAGAGAAAACAGAAGTGGATGCGGGGAGGGCCAAGAATCAAACAGTCGTTGGTCTTGGCCTGAAGTTTTACTTCTAATCAGCGGCACCGCCAATAGCCTTTTTTAATTGTGTTCCCTTGTGACCTCTTGGGGAGAGGGTGATAGGACTAGAACTCATACCGTGAGCGGCTCTCCTTCAGTTCCCCGGCATGCCTCTGCCTGCAGGCTCCAGCGCCCAGTCTGTCTCCCAAGTTGGAGGTGTTGCTGGGCTACCCACTCGTCTCCATGCCTCTGTCTTGATACCCCGAATCCAGACCCGCTGCCTCCTTACAAGAACTTCCGGGAAAGGCTCCTAAAACCCTCAGAGTTTCCGACCCTGCCCCTCCCTATGCTGCCAGGATAAGCGTTTCCTAAACCAGAAGGAGCCCTTCTGCCTCCACTTCCACGCAACTGTGCCAACTCTTGCCTGAAGCAAACGTCTGAGGCCGCGCTGCCTGTCTCCTGCACACCTGTGCCTGCTCCTCCTCCCTCGGCCCCATGCTCTGCTCTCCTGCAGCAGTCACCCCGCTGCCACAGCCACAGCCACAACACTGTGCCAGGTCTACACTGGCTCATTTGTATCTGAGTCGGAGAATTTGTGCCCTGTGCCTGAAATGGCCTCCCTTCGTTTTTCGAAGACAACGCTGTGTGTTTGCCACATGTTCCAATCCCCCCATCTCTGGGCATACAGGAAGACCACATCTCATGCCCCATTGCAGGAGGGCAGAGCTGTGTGGGTACCACCAACCAACCTGACAAATACTGTGCCACTTCCACGGGCTGCCCTCCTCTCTCGGCCTCTTCCACGGCAACCTTGGAGTCCACGCACTGAGAACGGCCCCCAGCCCGGGATGATCCTTGACAGCTGCAGAGAAGGCACCCTGGACCCTGCCCACCACTGCCTGGGGTGTGAGGGGAGCGGCGACACTTTCTGTGTTGTGTGCCTAGATTCCCCGGTACTTGTCACCACAGCGCAGCCCGCCCACCGTGACAGATAGCCCTGTTTCTCTCACCTTGCAAACCCCCACCCAGCTCACCAGTCCTGAGTAATCACGGCAGCCGTCAGCAGACCTCCCCGTTCACCCAGGTCTCTCACGGCCCCTCCACGCTCCTGTTTGCCCCCGGGGTATTTAAAAACAGCATCAACACACTGTCTGGCAACGTTTATGTCTGTCTCCTCCTTCGGAATGCAAAACGCCAAATGGTAGAGATGCGTCACATTCAGTTCTGGGCCTCCACATCTATGGCTTTGAGCCTGCAGCTGACACAGGGCACGTGGACGGCTGAGCAAGTGACAGGGAAAGGGGTTTATGGGTCCCACGTGCCGCTGCCCTTCTTCGCACAAGAAGAGCCTCTCATTGTGTCATGTACTTCCCTGTTCTCGACCATTCTGCCAGGACTGTGAATTCGCATGTCGCATGCAGACCAGTCCTCAGGCCATATTCCTCCCAGATACCCAACCCAAGGCCAACACATGGAAGCCTGCTCTAGTCTCCACATATCTGACCCACGGAAGGCACAGGCAGGCCTCCCTTTCCGTTTATACATGGACACGACCCTGGTACCCCTGGGCCTGTGTCCCAGCAGGCAGGGCATCCGCAGAACTCGATTCGAGCCCAGAGAGAAACAGGGATGATGGTGAGGAGAGAGAGTATACTGCACTGTTTAATCCCGGGTCACCTCTTATCCTCTGCAGGCACCTAAGGAAATAAGTCCCTCCCCTCACCTGAGACCGCAGAGTCGGCGGGGCTATTCACATGGAAACAGAAGGGCTCTGATGAAAACAGATACGATAATATCAGAAACGCCATCCGACTCCTTCCCTGCTCATGTTACCACACAGCCAAACCCTTCAGCTCTCAGATACGCAGGTGGTACCTTCATCTGTTCTCAGTGATTGATACGAGTACCAACCCCCACTGAGTGCTACATGTACAGGCCTCAGCTTGTGTGTCTCCTGGCGTTCACCTTTAGAAACGTGTACAGGTAGGCAGACAGACAGATGATGGCTACATGGCTCGATAGGTAGGTAGGTAGATAGATAGATAGATAGATAGATAGATAGATAGATAGATAGATAGATAGACAGACAGATGATGGCTACATGGCTAGGTAGATAGGTAGGTAGATAGATAGATAGATAGATAGATAGATAGATAGATAGATAGATAGATAGATAGATAGATAGATGATAATCCATTAGGTCTCTCTCTGGAGAACCCTGGGCAACGCAGACATTGGTAGCTCAGGGCACAGACAGTGGAGGCTAATAAGTGCCCGACAACCCAGGTGACACACAGCAATGGCCCCAGCCCTAAGGTCAGGCACAGAAAGGGCTCTGGAGGAGAGGTCCCTCTAAGGGCTGCCGAGAGCCTCCTCATGAGAGGCAGAGCAGTGAGCAGCAGGGCGTTGGCAGGAAGCGCCAGCAGCCAGGCCTTCCCTGGACCAGCACAGCACCCACAAAGGCAGGGGACCGAGGGGCAAGGCTGCAGCAGGCCTGCAGGACGGGTTATGAAGACCCAGATTCGCAGGACAAGGGCTCAGGGTGTTCAGGCCTGGGCCCTAACCCTGAACTGTCGTCTGACTGTGGAGAAGCCACTGGGCCTCTGCAGGCGGTTTCCACGCACGGCAAAGCGGTGGTGAAGCCCTCGACCCTCAGAGTGGGCACTAAGGTATGACTTCCCACCATGTATACAGCTGGGCCAAGGAACAAAAAGGGGAAAGGCTGGGTGGAGGTCAGGTGCTGGGAGCCCCTGGTGCCGCCTTCAGTTCTCAGCCAGCGTTCTGGGCACAGAGAGCAAGCTGGGACCTGGAAGGCTTGCACCCCATCCTTCCCATCTCAAAGTGGGGTCCCCACCTGGCCTGAAACCTCCCAGGGCAGGGCTCCAGCGAGTGTGCGTGTATGTGGGTGTGTGTATATATGTGGGTGGTGTGGTGTGTGTACGAGAGGGTGTGTCCTGAGTGAAAGTTGCTCCCCATGATTTATAGCTTCCAAACATAAATGCTGCTGCAGAAGACTTTTAAGTTCACATAAATCACAATTAATGGGAATGGAGAAAGGCAAATAAAATGTATTTTGGTTAAAAAAAGAAGTTGCAATAAGTAAACCACCAGGCTATTAAACACGGAAGGAAGGAAGGAAGGAAGGAAGGGAGGGAGGGAAGGAAAGGAGAAGGCAGGGGGAAGAGACACCCTGCATTTGGGTATTGATTGAATCGTAGTCGGCAGAGCAGGAAATGAAGAAAGACACTTGTCAGTATTCCTGGGAGATCGTCTTACTTCTCCTGCCCAGGTGCTGGCAGGGGAGAGCTCTCATGTGTGTGTAGGCTCACATAGGCGTACACACACATCTACATGTGCACACACACATGCACATGCATGCACGCATGCACAACGGCTCCATTCCAGTGAGAAACAGGGGCTGTCCTTCCCTGACACTGGAGGGGGGAGGGGTGGCGGTGAGAGAGGCTGCACTTGCAGAAGTGCCCCCAGCCCAGCCCTGTTTCCCACAGAGGACATTCCTGGTCACCCTCCCAGGCCGCCCTCCACAGGGCTGACTGCAGAGTGCACAGTGACCCTCCTGGGGACCTGGCCAGGCCACAGCCAGGCCCCGGGCTGGGCCAGAGGTGAAGGACCCTGGGCCAGCATGCAGTGGAGACGGTGGGCTGGGCGACGCAGGGGTTCCGACTCCTGAGTGGAGTGGCCCACTCCATTCAGTGGGCCAGCTCACATGCGGCCCCATGAATACTTGTTCCTGAGACACTTGTGGGATGAGAAGCTGTCCCAGTGAGGAGTGATGGGGAGCGGGGCACACAGCCAGGACAGGGTGAAGGGAGAAGCCACACAGGCTGGGCCACTTGGGGGACCGTCAGGCCAGCAGTTGGCTCTGGACGGGGCAGCGCTGAGGGGTTGGAGGATGGCAGGAGGGGTGCTGTGTGAGACCAAGCCAGCCATGGGCCCCCGGAACGCCCAGCCAGGTGGTTCAGCTGTTACCTCCTTACCAGGAAGCCACTGCCAGGTGGAGCAGCCAGGGTGGAGCAGGACAGCGACAGAAAGACTCAGGAGCCGAGAGCAGGGAACCAGCCAAGAGCAGCTGGGACCAGGAGAGAAGGACCTTCCTGAAGCAGAGCCTCAGACTCCCGCCCCAGCCCCTTTGGGGCACATGGAAGGACTCAGGGGGACGGTGTGGCCTCGCCTGGGAGCAGGTTAGCTGTGCAGAACCTCAAGTTCAGCCTGACCTGAGACGGGAGTGTGCGTTTTAGAAAACTGCACCAACACCCCCACCCCGGCTCCCACGGAGTCCTGAGCAGCAGAAGCTGATGGACTCGGGATCCCAACACAGCTGGGAGAGGGGAACCGAGGGGCGTCCAGCCTGCCCCCCACCCCCCGCCACAGCCCAGCTTTAGCTTCCTTGGACCTGCTCTCCAGGGTGTCCCCATGGGTGATGGAACTCAGACCCTCTACATGCCTGGAGCCTGAGATGATGGAGGAATGAGACACAGCTGGGGCAGGTCCACCCTGGGGCCACACTACAGAGATCCATCCCCCAGTGGCCTCGGTGGCGGGGGTTCTGTGAGTGCTGTGACGTGATGTCACAGTGCCCTCTGTGGTGGCCTCCACACAGCATGGCCTGGTCGAGCAGCTGCCACATCGGTTGGACGTGGGTGAGAAAGACAGTCAGACAGCTCGGCCGAAGCGCAGAGAGACTGCCTTTCAGCACGGCGCCTGAGGGAGTTGCTGTCACTGGAGTCTCAGAAGACGCCCTGTCACAGTAGTTTTCACCGCAGGACGCTCACAGAGCTCTCCCCGCCCTGCGAGAATCTCCCCAGCCCCTGCCAGGTGGGTGCGGCCCCTCCCACGTCACCACCGGCCACCAGCAAGTGGCTCACCTCCCCAGCCCTGTGGCTCCAGCTCCACTGGACGGGTTTTAATGCCCCAGGGGGATGAAGACGTTAGATGTCCTGAACGCTGCTGGGCACACAGACAGACTCACTGAGACTGAGATATTAGCAAGTCTTACTTTCCAATCATCACTCCTTTATAGATAAGGCAACTGGGATGCAAAGAGTTTCCATTTCTAAGCCACAGTTGACCGTGTAGGTGGTGGGGCCAGGACTTGAACCTGGGTCTGTCAAAGCCCAACCCCTCGGAGGTTTCTGCTGGACTCTGCTGTTTCCCCCAGCACCCAGCTCCCCAGGGAGCACCCCAGCTCAGAGCTCCTGTCCTTCTGCCGCCCCTGCCCCAACTCAAACAGGCCAGAGCTCGGGGCACGAAACATAAGCCAGGTGCAAAGGCTCCTGCCATCGCTCAGGGCCGTGTCCACTGGGGCCAGCTCCAGGCCTGGGAGAACTGTCGGTTACAGGAGCACCACAAGGCTACGGCGTCAGGAAATGAAAGGATTCCATGGAGATGGAGGGGTGATTTGCCCCCACCACGTCCACCAATAAAAATGACCTGGTCTCCTGCCCTGTGACCACAAGTGTCCACCCCAGCCTAGAAAGCTAAGGGTAAGAGGCAAAAAATGGTCAGCAATCACAAGTTTCCCCTACGTGATGGGTCACTCTGGCTCTGGTCAAGGGGTCAGTCACCTACAGGGGCTTCTCTCAGCCATCGAATTTTCACAGCAGAGAGGGGGTTCCCTGTAAAAACAGCCACAACCGTGAAAGTCTCTGGCTCCTCTGAAAGTGATGAATCCACGGTGAAGTGATAAGGAGGGTCCAATTTAATCCCACCTGGGGGGCTAACCACCCACACTGCATCTTTGTCAGGCCTGCAGGTGACAAGATAGCATCGAAATCTCATGGAACAATATCAGCGATGGTGAGACTGTCGCCTGGGGCTTTACATGACGGTGAATCCTTTGATTTACGGGGAAAGATCAGGGAAATAACTCACCATGTTTGAGACAGTCTTTCAAGGGGAAAAATAGACTATTTCTGAATGAAAATTGTGGTCCTCACCCAGTACATTCAAAATACTTTTCACGCTGATGTGGAATAATACCCCTGTGATCTCAGTTGGTGGGAGCTCAGAGGACAGGATGATGGGCCTGCTGTCACCACCCCCATCCATCCAGCTCAGAGTGACCCAGGACTGAAAGGTGTAGGTCTACACATCATCCTCTCTCCACGGCCCGCTAGTTAGCACCAGTGGGGACGCACAAAATAAAGACCGATGTGAATTAATGCTTCCAGTGACAATCTTTGTGCAAATGTGCGTGTAACCAGTGCGCAAATGCAGCGTTTTCTCCCCCAGAATCACAGACCTCAGCTTGCATGGCCTCTGCCTGGCCTGAGACATGGTCCACACACATCACAACCTACTACCCTTCTCCAGGCTACACAGCTAAGGACAGCAGTCCATTTACAAGCTCAAGTGTGGAGATTCCTGTAGAAAAGACAGTGGGGAGCGTGTGTTTCTGCCACGCTGATGGCTGGGAGGAGAGGATGAGAGACGTGCATCTTCTGCCAGTCTAAGCCAGGGCTCCCGAGGACAGGTCAGGCGGACATGGTCCTGTCCCAGGTCCTGAGCTGTCACAACACAAGTCATTCTGATGGCCACACGGAGAAAGACTTTAGTGAGCGGTCCAGTCCACATGCTTGGGTAGTATAGAGAGAGAGGGGGAGAGAGACAGAGGGAAGGAGGGAAAAGAAGAGGGAGAGGGAGAGGGAGAGGGAGAGGGAGAGGGAGAGGGAGAGGGAGAGGGAGAGGGAGAGGGGGAGGGGGAGGGGGAGGGGGAGGGAGAGGGAGAGGAGAGGGGGAGGGAGAGGGAGGGGGGAGGGAGAATGAATGAATGAGAGATGCCCCAGGCGGGATGTACTACCAGCTGTGTCTTTGGGGACAGGCGCACCTGGATAATCTTGCCTCCTTCACCTAAGACCTCCACGGCCACAGGTAAGTTACTTCCTCTCCTCCCCTCAGTTTCCTCATCCTCAGATAGAGGTCAGGGCCGTCAGCACGGAAGTGCTGTAGGAAAGAACTGTCAGTGACGGGAGCACCTCGCAAAGGGCCCAGCACCTCACAGACGACCCACAGACTTGTCTGCTGACCTGGAGGCCGTGAGGCTGGCTCTGCAGCCTGCCTCTGGGGCTGGCCTGCACACACTGCCTGCCCTTGCCTTACGCCCTCGCTCCCGGCCTGCGCTGGCTCCCAGCCTCCCTACCAGGCCCAGGCCACCTGCTCTGCCCTCACAGAACCCACTTCCCTGGCGGCTTTGCTCTGCATTTAACTGAGTGGTCCAGCAAGCTAATGTGATTTTCCCCAGCCAGGTATCCCCTCCTAGATGCAGCCCCGGTGTGACTTATGCCAGCAATAAATTGTGCTCACATTACACGGGAATCCGCCCCTCTGCTTCTCCAGCTCACCCAGAACTAAATGTTGACCCTAAGAGCCCGTCCTAATGCCAGCAGAGAAGACGACGCCACGGCGTTTCCCAGGCCGGGATGGACCCATGAGAGGGAGGCAAGCTTAGAGCCTCCCTGCAGGAGCGCTGGCCTGGCGGGCGGGATAAACCAAACCAAGTTCTGTGAAATTGCCCTTTTTCTAGGAGGAGACGGGGTCCTATTTAAAGCAGTTGTGTCTGTGATGGGGACGCCAGGAAGCCAGCGGCCCTTAATCTTGTCCAGAGATCACGTGTGCCAGCCTCCCTGCTCAGGAGAAAGCAGGCCAGCAGCCTGCTCCCTGCTCTGAGCGGAGCGCCTCATGCACGGGCAGCATGACAACGGTCCTAGTCTGAAGGGTCCTCTGAGAGCAAATGGAATATTCCATTTTCTTTGGCTCCTTCACCCACAGCACCCCTCCCGCCGGCCTGTGTACCAGGCCCCAGGTCACTGGAGTGGCAGTGGGGTTGACGGGCCCAGTTTGGTTCTGACAGAGCGACTGAGAACCAGAGATCGTGACGGAGGGTCTGCGCCTGGGCTGTCCCCGGATTGTCCCCTTCTGGGACCACACGCACACTTCCATTCAGTGTTCAGCCACATCCAGCTCAGTCCTCAAGTGTCCCTGGGAAGCCTCTTTGCCCCTGGTCTTCTGAGGGGCTGCCCTCCTCTCTCCAGGCTGAGCCGGCCTCCGCCCCCCTCTCCCCACACCTGGTGCATGAGAGCTGAGCCCCGACGTAGGCCTGGGCTCCTGCTTCCTCGCTTCCACGGCTGGCACCTAGCACGCCCTGGGACAAAAACAGGTCGAATCCAGAGAAGGCTGATTCATTCCCATCACAGGTGAGTTATTATTTTTTTTCTTTCTATTTTTAGCTCCGAATCTACATGTCTGACTTCCTGAGAGGAAGGAAGGGATTTAAGTGGCATTTCACTAACTTGCCAAGAGTGCAGAGCTGGTAAGTGGAGGAGCCAGATTTCAAGGCCAGATCCGTCTGCTTCCAAATCGGCGGCCCCTGTGCCTGGGGTCCATTGCCTGGGGTCCAGGGGCCTCAATCCCTCAGCGGTCATCTGCGCTGACTGGGCAGTGAGCGCTGCGATTTTAGAATGTGACGTCTGTCTTCCTGGCGGGACTGTAAGTTCCACAAGAACAGGGGTTGTGTCACTCTGTCCTTTGAATTAGCACTGGTCACACCTACTAGATCTCAGTAAATACCCGGGGAAGAAACAAAGGCGGAAATGACTGACTGAGGGAATTCCTGGCGTGGACAGAAATCCGTCTGGCTTCCCATTAACAGGCCCATGACTTCCAGTTCCCTGTGTCTATTCTTGTTCTTCTGTCCTCGCCAGCAAATCCCACTGCTCTATTCAAGGCCTCCCTGTCCCTCAGCCTCCTTTGGTCCCCAGCCAGAAACTGACCCTCCGCTCCCTGCTCTCACCCCACTCTGTGCCTCCTAGTTTCTTCCCGGTGCTATGACGACATGCTTTTACGTTTTCCCCTAACGACTGGTGAGGGGCAGTGCAACTGCAGGAAGTGGTGACAGTTACGATTGGATGGGACAAATGTGGAGGAACGCTGAGGTTGTGTCCAGAGGCTCGCACACCCTGCGGCCGGTATTTGAAGTGACTGGGAACGTCTACATGAGGGTTTAACGTGATGCAGATTATACTCCAAGAGAAAGAAAATCCTCTGTAACAGAGCAGCTCTCCACCAAGAACTTGCCTGTGAACTTGGGAAAGTATCCCACTTAGTCCTTTTGTGGCTTCTGAGGAGTCGCTTCTAGACCAGGTTCATGCTGGTTTTACCAACAGGCAACAGACTCCCTGAGTGCCTGGTCACGACACCCTGAAGGAGCCACAGCAGGTAGGTGCCTTCCACTCACCTGCAGACACATTACAGTCACCCGGCTGATTGGCTGTGGACAGCAGTGATCTCTTGTCAGGGAGAAAAGGATACGAGGGTACATTGGCTGTAAGTGCTCGGGCAGGTCTGCAGGGTACGAGCAGCACGCAGGTGTCCCAGACCCACCCTATCGTCTCCTTGCCCAAAGTCATGGTCAGGGTCTCCCAGCGTTTCAAACCAATCCCCGGGGGGACGAGCCTGCCTCCTCGTGACAGGTTGGTTCCATTGGACCTCTCCCATCATGGAGAAAGTAGACATTCATCCTCACGAGTAGGATCACATATTCTGGATACGGATTTGCTTTTCCTGTGCGTGATGCTTCTGCGATCATTACCATCCATGGGCTCACAGAAGGCGTGATCACCAACATGTCATCCCTCCGGCAGCGCATCTGGTTTAGAAATTCATTTAACGGCAAAGAGAGTGCAGCCAAGGGCTCCTATCCATGGAATCAACTGATCTTGCCTCCACCCCATCGTACATCCAGAAGCAGCTGGCCTAATGAAAGGGTAAAATGGCGTCCTGAAGACTCGCTCCCGGTGCAGTGGGGACACCCTGAAAGGATGGGTGGTGTCTTACAGGACTCAGGGAACGCTTTGAGGCAGACTGGAGCGTGGAATTTCCCCCCCCTGAGCCACATACACGGATGTGGCTTCTCTCCCTATGACACCTGGGAAGCTAGCAGTCACATTCGAGCAAAGTCATCCACCGGCAGGATTACTAATACCTGATACTGTCCATTTAAAAATTGCAGATTTGCTTAGCAAACGAGATTCGTCAGTATTTTCATTCCCCTGACGACTCATGATATTGATCACCTTAATTTTCTTCTTTGTTATTTTTGTATTTTTGCCGATGAAAATTCCTCAGCCGCATGCATTGCCCATCTCTACACGGAGTGGCCTTCTCCGTGTTCGTCATTATTGTTTACATCCAGGTAAAAATCATTGTCTCTCCATTTAAAACATTTCTTTTGACTTTATTTGCGTTGTCTTTAATTAGTCTGAGATTTTATTTTTCTTTTAATTAGGTCAAATCTTCCTGTATTTCTCATATCTCATTTTCTCATGGATTCTGTAATTGTTCTGGGAGTCTTTGTATGCCAAATGACTATAATAAATTCTTACATTTTCTTCTAATGTTTCAGGATTTGTTGTAGTATTTAGCATTTAATGTTATCTGTTATTTATGATATCGTCTTTCCTTATATGATTAGATATTTTTTCCAATGTCATTTAACAGTCTGTTCTTTCTTCATGAATTTGAAATGCCTTCTTCATAACTTAACGGTAAACTGAAATTTGATATTCACATGAGTATGTTTCTTGCCTCTTATTCTGTTCAATTTAGTTATTATATCATCAATGGCTTGCTGGTTTAATTATTTCAGCATTGTCCTACACTTGTTTCTAAACATAAGAAAAAAAATAATTTTGGCTCTATTTTTATAAATGTTCTCCCACACACTTTAAAATTAATATGTCAAGTGGCACACACATTTCATTGGATTATCATTATTATTTTTTTTAGAAGGAAGATTTCACTGATTCTGTAGGTTAATTTACAGAGATTTTACACGTTTGAAAATGGTGATAAAGGAAGTCTTCCCTTAGGAGGTGAAATTTGAACAGAAACTGGACTTAAGTGAGCAGATAAATCAGAGAAAGAACCTTCCATGCAGAGGAAACCGGATGGTTTTAAATAGCGAATGTGTCCTGGTGTTCGACAGATACCAAAGCAGCCAGTGAGTGAGGAAGGGAGTGAGCTGGGCAAGAACGGGGAGACATGAGATAAGAAAGGCAGTCGTGGTGAGATCCTATAGCTCCTTAAGTCTTTGTTGAGGACTCTTTTTTTCCTAAATGTGACGGGAGCCCCTTGGAGAGTTCTGAGCAATGGGTAACACATGGGTTGTTTTTTGTATTTTAAAGAAACACTCTGAATGCACCATGAAATATAGATTGTAGAAGGGCGAGAATTAAAGCAAGGGGCAATTTAGAGGCTCCTGCACTAGAATCAGAGAAAGACAATTGTATCTTAAGCCATGGTGGACATCTCGAGAACAGAAGATTTGTTATGTACTAAAGGTAAGGGCAATAGGATTTGATGACAAATTGGATGTGAACCTGCAGAAGAAAAGAGGAGCAAAGGAGACTCTGACAATCGTGTCCTGGATGACGGGGAAGGGAGAACCCACTTACTATGTGGGCACAGTAGGACAGGAGCCAATTTGGGGGTGTAGAGGGAGGGCTATCGGGAGTTCTTGAGTGTGACGTAGAAATCATGTCACGCTTCCACTTCCAGTCTTCCAATTGCATCCCTTTGGTCTCACAATAAAGGTGGCATTTTGACGGGGACCTGGAGCTCCCAAAAGACCCTCTCTCCTGCTGCTGTCCTCTTCTCTCGTGATATTCCAGACATGCTGACCCTCCATGCTGCTGGGATATGCAAAGCAGGCTACTAGTTCACAGAGCCTTGCCTTTCTGTCCCTTCCGTCTATAACGTTCTCCTGCCACGTTTTTGCATTTCCAGCTCTGCCCCAGACCTCTGTGCCCTCTCAGTGAGGTCTTCCCAGGAACCCCACCTAAAAAAATCTAACGCCCTGCCCAGAAATGTTCACTTTTTTTTTTTTTTGCTTTATTTTCTCATTAGCAGTTATCACTATTTAAAACACATGTAATGGTTATTTTCAATTGTCTGGTTACCCTATAGTGGAAGGTGCACGAGGGCAGGATATTTTTTTATCTTTTGTCGTATTCTTTCCCCAATGACTCAAAGCGGGTCTAACACATAATTGGGGCTGGGTGAATATCTGTGGGAGAAAAGAAGAAAGAAGGAAGGAAGGAAGAAATTTAAGTAGTAGTATTGAGCAGGCTTTGTAGATATGTCTACATTTCAAGGAAGAAGTTAGGGATTTGCTTATGAGAAAACCTTTTTTTGTATGTTGATCTTTTATCCTGCCCCCTGACTGAACTCTTTCATTACTAAAATGCATTTCAGATGTGCTGTTGTTTTCTTTTGTTTGGTACCTTTAACTAGACAACATCTTACCTGCTGAAAATGACCATTTATTTCTTCTTTTTACGTATTACTTCTTTCCTTGTCTTACTGCATTGTGCAAGATAATCATAAAAATGGTAACTAACAGCATATCTGTGTATATATGTCACTTCCCATTAAAGATTCTAAATTTTCACTGTTTGAAGGGTTGTATAGCATGATTTCTTATAGAAGACCAAGGTGAACCATTGTATTTCTTACATCAAACAATGAAATTAGTTAGAAAGTCTGTTATTGCTTTTACAGCTGCTGTTGTTTCCTAACTCAAGGCAACCTGGCCAAAGCATATTCCAATAGTACCACTCACTGACTCATTACATTAATTTGCAAAACATCTAAGTCTTCTTGGCGGTTGTGAACTCACATTTCCAGCAGAGAAAGGGTTTTCCTGCTTGGAGACTATTGAGTTCATATTTTCCTCCCAGAATTCATTTGCAATTAAACATGTTTTCTATTTTAGAAATCCTAATCAATTCTAAATGTGACAACTTCTGCTACTGAGAAACTGACTGCTTTCTAAGGCAGCTATTTTGTTGATGTATGACTCTTGCTTTTGATACACTTTTCCTTATCAAATGTGCCAAAATATTCTTCCGTATGACTTCCATTCCTCTGGAGGTTTTGTGCACTCTGACAAATTCCCACGCTTCTGAACTCTACCAAGATGTTTCTCACCTCTTGGTTAACTGTCCACAGTTTTTCATGTCTTCATGGTTACTAGACTCCTAATTAAAAACATGTTTATTGATTCTGGCTAGAAGAGGTAAAATTGTCAATTCTACTCTGTAATCAGATAGGCCGTTTCATCCCATAGACAGTTGGATTTCTGATGTCTCTGGAAAGCAAATTCCACAGACAGCCAAGTGAGGGTAAACACAACAAAACCAGAAGACAATAGAAGATCTAAAGGAAGAAAAGCCAGAAGAGGAGGAATATGACACAGATGGAGAAGAGAGAACAGAAGGACAAAGATAAGGAGGGGTGTGTTATGTCGTATCTGCTGAGAACAAGACCTCAAGACTGAAATTGGCCCTCAAGAGATGTGTTGAGCAAATGCCTGTGAAGGGTAGAGGGAGGGAGCGGAAGGCAGGAGAGCCTTTGGACAATGATGCAGGTCAAATGCCGTGGAGAAGAGAAAGAAGGAGGGAGGACTGGGCAGAAAGAGCTTCAGACTGAAGCAGTTCTAAGAAAGTTTTGGCCAAGGTGATGGCAAGTTCTCAAGCCAAAGCTGCCCAGCAGAGGACTCCCCTGTCCAACATGCATGGTCCTGAGTTCGTGCCTCTGCAGTGCTCGGCCACTGGCTGAGAGCAGACTGCAGGAAAGCACCGGGTCCCAAATGATGGTGCATCCAGAAGAGCAGCACCTGGGTCCCCGAGTCCATTGCAACCCCCATCAGGAGGTAGAGTAGCCCATTTTCCTGGCTGCCACAATGGAGAAAAAGAGGAAGAAGAAGAAAAAAATGGTAAAGTGGAAAGAATTTGTAAAGAAGGAATCATGAATGTGTGTTCTTTTCATTCAATGTCAATGCACGTCCCTTTGAAATGACTTAATGTTTATACTTTTATGTACATGTGCACCCCTCCCAAAAGGAGCACTGTTGGCTGATTTTCATTTCCCAATTCTCCTGTCAGATAACTCAGCTGACTTACATGGAGTCTTCCACATTGCTGCTCTCTGGGAGGACAAGAGCTGACCATATGACCAGCTCCGATAGAGATGGAAGAATGAGTCATGGACCCGCCCTTCTCAGTGGCGGAAAAATATGCCATTCGCATGTTAAAGAAATTTATCCAAATAATATTCGTATCACTTCCAAGTGAAAATCTGTGGATTCTTCCTCAAGCATTGGAAAAAAAACAAGATATTTATTATTGGATTTCTTCTACTGGTTCCAGGAGCAGTAAGGAGCTTGAGTTGAAACGAAGTGGGTGCCACTGTGGTTTGGGGTTCCTACTTGGGAATGAAGGGGCCTAGAAGAGCAGCCCTTCCTGCCGCAGTGGTCATCAGAGGGACATATGGGAGGACTGAAGACGTCATCGGAAGAAAAGGGCCACGTTCCTGTGTTTTATTTTACAACGCTCAAAATATCAAGATTTTTACTGGGGTGAGGATGGGCCAGTGGTTTATGACTGTGCATAGTTTCAAAGAGAAAATTATAATGAAAACCAAAAAAAACAGTCTCACTGTAAGTTATATCAGATTATCCACATTACTTTCTTTCAAAATATTAAAGTAAAATTTACATGAAATGCACAGATTGTGGCAGTACAGTTGGGTCCATTTTGACATACACACACCTATCGAGACTTAGAACATTTTTATCACCTCAGACCGTTCCTCGTACACCTTTCCGTCACTGCCCAGCCCACAGGCACTCGTTCTAATTTCCATCACCACCACCAGTTCTGCTGAGCCTTGAACTTTGTACAAATGAAACCCCAGAGTATATCCACTTTTGTGTCTGTATGGCTTCTTTCACCGACCACATGTTTTTGAGATGCATCCATGTTGTTTCACGCAGAAGCAGTTTATTACTTATATTTCTGAGTAGTATATATACCATTGTATTAATGTTCCATAAATTGTATTCTCCAATTGATGGCTATTTAGATTATTTGCAATGTGGGGCTACTATGAATAAAACTAGTATAGCACCCATCTACAAGTTTTCTGAGGAAGTATGTTTATATTCCTCTTGGAGCAGGAATTGCCAAAGGATTGGGTGCGTATACATTAAAAATTGTATGAAAGTGACCAATAGCTATCCAAAATAACCGTAGCATTTTTACTTCCACCAGCAACAGATGGAGATTCTTATAAATCTATATTCTTGCCAACATTTGATGTTGTCAATCTTTAGGGTGGTAATCCTACTGGATGTAAGGTGGAATTTCACTGTGGTTTTATTTTGTATTTCTTTGTTATTGAGGTTTTTCACCCCTTTTCTTGTGCTTATTGGCAAATACTGGTATATTTTCTTTTGTGAAATAGCTATGCAAGTCATTTATCATTATTTCCCCTTTTACCTGACCTTTTATAACTGACTTATAGGATATCCCTCCATATTCTGAAAAATAAACTATTTGTCTTGGAACAAAAGTTTGTGTTGTATTGCCATATTGTATTGCCAATATTTTCTCCCAGTCTGTGGCTTGCTTTTTCATTTTCTTAATGGTATCTTTTGATGAGAAAAGGCTTTTAAATTTGAGGAAGCTCAAATTGTCAATTTATTTTCTTTTATGGTTATTGCTTTTTATATCCTGCTAAGAAACCTTTGCCTACTCCAAAATTGCAATTAGATTCTTTGGGTTTCTTCTAAAAGCTTTAGTGTTATAGATTTTACATGTAGGACTATAATCTCAATTAATTATTGTGAGGGATGTGAAATAGCGGTTGAGTTTCATTTTTTTTCTGTATGGATATCCAATTGTTAGAGGACTATTTGTTAAAAAGACTTTCTTCATTGAATTGTCTTGACATCTTTGTCAAAAATCAATGGACTGTATGTACGAATTGATCTGGACTCTATTATTTTCCATCGATCTATGTGCCTAAATGTATGCCAACAACATTGCTGTATTTACTGTAACTTTATAGTAAGAACTGATATCACTTATGAGTGTTTCAACTTTTAAAAATATTTTATCTATTTTAGATCTTGTGCGTGCTAATATAATGTTTAGAGTCACTTATTATTATTTACCAAAAAAAAAAAAAGAGGGATATTTGGATTTTGAATGGAATTGAACTAATCAACTTGGGGAGAACTGACATATTAATAATATTGATTTGCTCACTCTATGAACATGGTATATCTCCCCATTTATTTATCACTTCATTACTTTTATAAGCCATATTTGTATTTTTCACATAAAAAGGTCACATATGTCTTTTGTCAAAATTATCCTGTTTTTATTTCTTTTCATAAATTGAATTATTTTAAAAATGATTTCCACTTGATAGCTGCTATTTTATATTTTTTAAAAAGGACTTTGTATTGATTTGGTTCTTATGACCAGACTAAATTTATTTAATAATCTGTTAGAATTTTGTTAAGGTTGTTTAAGAAACGTCTACATACATGATGATGCTGAGTGGGCAAAGATAGTTTTACTTTTTCTTTTCAAATATTGATGCCATTCGTCTTTTTCTTGCTTCCTAACCCTAGCTAAGATTCCCAGTATAATGTTAGATAGAAGTAATAAAAGCATTTTTGATTCGTTCCTGATATTAGGGTAAAACCATTCAATGTTTCACTGTTGTATGACGCCAGCTGCAAGTTTTTCATTTATGCCCTTGATTCGTTCATGTGATGAATTACACCGATTGGTGTTTGAATGTTAAACACTGCACTCCTCGGTTAAACCCACTTAGTCATAGCACATCATACTTTATACATTACATTTTACTTGCTAATGTCTTGTTTAGGATTTTTGTGTCTTTGTTGATTAGAGCTATTGGTTTATAACTTCATATTAATGTCATTTGTTAAATTTTAGTGTCGGGGTTGCACTGGCATCACGAAATTTGGAACATATTGGTGATATTTCTTACCTTAATGTTAAATTCATCATTTAGTCTACCCAACCTAGAGTTCTCATTGTAAAAAGGTGTTTATTATAATTATGAATTTGTTGTTATAGATATAAGGATGTTCAGACTTTCTATTTCTTCTTGTTTTGATAAGTTAGTTTTTTTCAAGAAATTTGTCCATTATATCTAAATTGTAAAAATTACTGGCATGAAGATGTTAATAATAGTCCCTTTATTATCCATTGAATGTCTATAGACCCTTTAGTGATATCTTCACTTTCATTCTAATATTATTTGCAGATTTTCCCTGTTCCCTTCCCCGTGTGTGTGTGTGTGTGTGTGTGTTCTTTATTATCTGCCTTACTAAGGTTTCACCAATTTTGTTAACCTTTCAAAGATTTTTTTTCACTTTGTTAAATTTTTAATTGCAGGTTTTCTATTCCATTTAATTCTGCTCTAAACTTTATTGTTTTTATCAGACTACTTTCTTTGGGATTAATTTGCTCTTATTTTTCTAACTTAAAGTATATCATGAACTTTAAATTTTTCTTTCCCCTTAATTATGCATTAAATTTTATCAATTTTTTTAAGCATTGTTTTAATCTCAGCTCATAAATTTTGATATGTTGTGCTTTCATTTGCATTTATTTCAAAATATTTTCTAATTTTCATTATAATCTTCTTTGACTTGTGGGTTATTTTAAAGTGTGCACTTAATTGCCAACTATTTGGGTATTTTATCATTATTTGTTTTTAATTTAATTGTAATATCTTTGTTGGGTTTTGGTGTCCTGATTATGCTGGCATCATAAAACAACTTGCAAAGTGTTCTGTCCTCTATTTTGTGGCTTTGTGACTATATTATTTATTATTTCAATCCTACAAAACTTGCTGAGACTTATTTTATGCCAGAGCATATGGTCATTTCTTTGGGGTGAACTGCCCATATGCAGAAGGAAACAACATGCATTGTACAGCAGAGGGAATATAGTCAGTAATATTGTAGCAACTTTGTTTGGTGACAGATAATTACTGTACTATGTGATGATTGTTTCATAAGGGTATAAATGTCAAATCATTATGCTTTACATCTGAAACTAATATTATATGTCAACTATACTTCACTAAAAAGTATATTCTGCACTTGTGGAATATAGTATTTGAAAAGTGTTTGTCAGATTAGGTTTGTTGATACCTTTTTTTTTTTTTCTAGATCTTCCAAATCCTTAGGATTTTGTGTCTATTTATTCTACCATGCGGAAATATAGGTGTTAAAATCTCCACATATGACTGTGGATATATCTATTTTTCCCTTTCGTTTTGCCATTGTCTGCTTCATACACATGAATTCATGGACAATATGGTCTTAGTACAGAAAATACTAAGGAGTCATCACAACCCAACAGAACAAATAAATAAATTTAGTGAGAACACAAAATACCATTTCCATGTATAGCAATTAATTCTATTTCTACATACCAACAACGAGCTACTGAAAATGAAATTAAGGAAAGAATTCCACTCAAAATCACATCAAAAAGAACACAATACTTATAAATAAATTTAACAGAAAGTGCTAGACTTGTACACTGAAAGCTATCAAGCTGCAGAGGTAAACAAACAAACAAATAAATAAATAAATAAATAAATAAATAAATAAATAAATAAATAAGACATCCCATGTTCATGGATCAGAAGATTCAATATCATGAAAAGGGGGTGATTCTTCCTCAAATTGATGTACAGATCCCATGCAATCCCAAATAAAATACTAGCAGGCTTTTCTTTATATTATGATATGTTGATTCTAAAACAGATATGCAAATGTAAAGGTCCTAGAATATCAGAAGCAATTTTGAAAAAGACGAATAAAGATGGAGGACTTACACTTCCAATTTCAAAACTCACTCTAAAGCTACAATAACCGAAAACACCTGGTTTTGGCATAGGATAGACATATAGTTAATGCAACAAACTTGAGGGTCCAGAAAGAAATCCTAACATTTATGGCCGGTTGGTTTTCAACGTAACAGCCAAGATATTTCAATAAGAAAAGCATAGCTTTTTCAAAAAACAAAACAAAAAAGAAACAACACGTACTGAAACAATTAGCTATCCAGAAGAAGAGAGAGGAGAAAGAAGGGGAGAGAAAAGGGGAGGAAAACTTAGCTTTTTACCTCACACTGTGTGCAAAAATTAACTAAAAATGTATCATAGACCTGTATACATTCATTATAACTTTAAAACTCCAAGAAGAAAACAGGAGAAAATCTTCGTGATCTTTGGGGAGGCAAATATTTCTTAAAGATGACACCAAATGCATAATCCACAAAAAAATAATTTGATAAATTGGACTCCATCAAAAGTTAAAACTTTTGCCCTCAAAAGAAACCATTAAGAAAATGAAGAGACAAACCAAAAACTGGGGGATATACAAATTGTGTATCTGGTAAAGAACTTGTATCCAGAATAAATAAGAAGACATATAACCCATTTTTTTAATGGACAAAAATTTGAATGGACACCACCAACGAAGCACGCTCAGGGTTTTAAATACATGGAAAGATGTTCTTCATAACCAGGCAATTAAAATGCAAATGAAAACCCCAAACAGATACTACTTCACACCCAGTAGAATGGATAACTGGTGGGAGTGGATTTTGGATAGAGTCATTTTGGAAATAATTCTGGCAGTTTCTTAAAAAGTTAAACATAAACTTACCATAAGCCCAGCAACTCCACACTTCAATATTTACCCAAGAAAAATGGAAGCCAGAAAGACTTGTGCTCAAATTTTCAGGGCAGCTTTATTTGGAACAGCCCAAACTGGACACAACCCAAATGTCCCCCACCTGTTGGATGGATAATCAAAATGGCATATATCTAAACAGGAGATGACTACTCAGTAATAAAAAATGTCCCCACATTTACTTTTCTCTCTGAGTGCTTCCTTTTGCATCATTTCTACAGAAACGCCCTCAAGCCAACGTCTTCTGGAATGCCCAACCTGCTTTCCACCACACTCAGAGTACTTTTCATCCCACACCGGGTAGTTCCATCTAAGAGTTTAAGAAGTTTAATTTGGGTCTTTTTTATATCTTCTGTATCTTTTTGTGTAGATGCCTTCACCGAACTTTTTCAACAAATGTCTTATAGTTATCATAACCATTTTAATGCCACACCTGTCACCTGCTAAGGGACATCACATTAATGTTTCCCATTAGTGGACAAATGAACACAGAAGACACAGCATAAACCTCTGGCACAGAGGCAAACTGTGCCACGTGTCTGTGAGTCATCTCGTAGACTCTACCAGAGCCACGTCCTTCCCTGGGTGGGTCACAACAGGAAACAAGTGCTGAAACTGGAGTGGTAGAAGTCGCCTGGAGGCCGTGGTCCACACTTGGAGGAACGCTGCGTAAAGCACCAGCTAGCTGACTGGTTCTGCGTCCAGGCACACACCCACCCATGCACTTAAGAAGCATGCTGAACTCTGACTCCACCCCAGGCGGGCTGAGGGCTTGGGCAGCACCAGCAGTCCTCGACGAGCGCAGAGGATGAGAAGTGCACGTGGACAGGGACTCCACTGGGAGGGAATGGGCCTCCCAGACTGGGAAGGGAATGGGGTGAAAGTCAGGTTGTCCACGTGGGGAGGGTCTCAGCAAACGCTGCAGCCTGAGTACGAGGTCCTCTGGGAGGCCAGCAGTGCTTCTCCAGTGTGGTCTGCCCGGCGGTGCCAGTCCCCAAACTGGTTGTTACAGCCCGCGATGAGAGGGGAACCAAAATTGGAGCAAGCATTTAGAAATGTTTATAGAAAATTGACAGAGTAATTTTATGTCTGTTGAAATTAATCATAGAAATGTGGAGTCTGTTTTGTATGCTTTTCATTTCATTTTTTGAGTAATTTCTTTTGCTGTAATTTTCAAAATATTGTTTGTGTTGGACAGAGACAAGAAACGGTTTCTCCACCACCAATGATTAGAAAGGCACCAAATGGTTCCTTCTGTCAGGAGGTGGCATGCCAGGGGGGGGGGATGAGACTGGCAGGGGCAGGGCCAGGGTACGTGGGGGGGCACTGTGCTTGGAGGTGAGGAGCCGGCCTCCCCTGTGCTTTCTTGCCCCCTCGGTTCCACCAGCCCTGCCCTTCCCAGGAGCCCAGGGTGGTGGGGGACACTCCCTCAAGTCCTGCCCCAGCTCAGAAAAGGAGCTCTGAAGTCTCTCTACTGCCTGAGGGGTGGGGCGTTGCAAGGAGGCCTCCTGCAGACAGCACACATTGCCCCCTGGGCAGGTAGTGAGCAAAGAAGTTCCCTTTTATCTTGCCATTTGGGGGAACTTTTGTGTTTTCCTTTTCTAATCTCACAAAATCAATGATTTCGTGTGGTGTCCAGCACAGCCAGACCATCAGTCAGTCACTGACGGAGAAAAACATGGCTGTTTGCACTGAAGGCTACAGACAAACGCAAACCAGGGAGTCTGGGGGCCCTTAAGTGAGTCACAGCAATACTGCCTACTACAATTTAAATTTTAAAATAAACACCTTCATTTGCAGCCGCTGAGATTTAAGGGGAATAAATAAATGTATACACCCTGTGTTCCTGTTCACTTTAAACCTCTGCAAAGAGCAAAACTGGGGCGTTTGTTGGAGAAAAACAAATGTCAGGTGTTGTGAAAGAGTGACGGGTCCTTCCTCCAAGCCCCCAGCACCAACCGACCTCCCTCATGGCTCAGGGCTCAGTCTGGACCCCCTGCCCCAGGCACCACGCTGGGGCACACGGAGGCCAGTGGAGAGGCACCCATCACCAGCCCGGAGTGGAGACCAACTACAAGCTGAAGCAGCAGAGAGGGCGACAGAAGCTTTCTGCAGGGGAGCGGCTGTGAACGCTGCCTCTGGGTGCACGCTCTCTGCTGAGGAAGTCGTGTGGGAGCTGGGTTTTGTGATATAAACAGGAGTTTGTAGGGAACAACATGGATGAACACACAGACGGTGGAAAGCACTGGCATTCAGGGACAAGTGTATGGCTTGGAGCACAAAGGGCCTGCAGGAGGCTGGGCTTCAGAGGTCAGCAGAGGGCAGAGGGCAGTGTCCTTTGTAAGGGCCCAGGTGAGGGGCTCCTGCTTCCAGAAATGGGGGGCCACCACACAGTGGTTTGTCTCCGTGTGGCCCAGCGGCTGGACCCGGCGCACACCGCCGCCACTGCCCCTCCTGGATGCCTGGCAGGAAAGCCAGGAGTGCGCGGCGGTGTGTGGTCAGTTCCCAGGCCTGGCCGGCCCTGCACAGCCCCGGGATCTGCTCCCTGACACCTCTTCTCTAGGACGGCCGTCCGCTATTGTGGACACTAACGGAGGTAATTGCACATTTCACGATCAGCTTCCACCCAGTCTGTCGGTGAGGTTCTGGCCTCCGCTGAGAGCGCCACAGCTGTGGCTGAATCCACTTCCTGTGTCATGACCTCAGGACATAAATTCCCTTGACTTTATAAAAGCTTAAAAAAGGAGGGTTAGATGTGCATGTGTCTGTGTGTGTCTGTGTGTGCGTGTGCATGTGTGGGTGTGTATTGTGTATGTGTCTGCGTGTATATGTGTGCATGTAGCTATGTACACACATGCGTGCACACACACGGAGAAGGCAAAATGGGGGCCTGGGGGCTTGTTTGGAGGCTAGTTCAGCAATGCAGAGGAGTGTCAGGCGCTGGTGTAGCAGAGGCCTCTGCAGGCAGGACCAGCGCCTGGTCTTCCACGACCCAGTGCATGTGTGCAGCGGCGGGTGCAGCCTGGGGACCCCATCAGTGCCTGCTGCACTGGCAGACACGGCCTGGTGGAGCCCTGAGCCCGGGCAGGTGGCACACACTCCAATGGCTTCATTTCTGAGACCCAGGAGGTGCAGAGAGGAAGCCCTTCGCAGGACAGCTGGTCCTCCCTCCCGGTTCTGCAGACAGGAAAACCGAGGCCATTGGAGAAAGGCCATCCAAGATGACTGAGTGTGAGCATGAAGCGAGAGCCGGAAGCAAGGTCTCAGGTCCCCATCAGTGTTCCGTTGGGTCCCCAGTCATTTCCACATCCGTCGGGAGTTTCACCTTTCCAGTTGCCTTTGGGTTTCTGTCTCTCAGACGGGAACATGGGGCCGCAGGGGACAGACACACAGCTCATGGGGCACATACATTTACAGAAGCAGGACCCAAGATTCAGGCTGCGAGCTTTGGGGCTGGGTTGTTGGTGCGACACAGAGCTGATGGCAGTGGCTTTTTGTGCTAGAACCGCTTTCCCCAAACTGGGATGGCACAGCGCAAATTCTTCACCATGGCCAGCAAAGGCTGCCTCCTGCCAGTGGCACGAGGAAGGGGTGGGACAAAGGGATAGAACATGAGGCAGGGATGTCAGTGTCACAAAGGTCAAGCCAGTCGTTACCCCGAGTGAGGGGCTCATGGGGCTCCAGGCTGCTGGTCACATTTTGTGTCCTGATCAGGGTGCTGGCACAAGGGAGCCTCTTTTTACCTATTTACCAACCTGTACGTGTGCTTTGTGCCCTTTGCTATGTATGCCTGTTACAGCTTGTGGGGGAGGTGGGGGAGGAGTCAAAGAGGAAAGAGAAAGAAGAGGGGAGGAGAGGAGGGAGGGACAGAAGGAGGGAGGGAGGCGGGAGGGAGGGAGGGGAAAAAGGAAGGAGGGAGGGAGGGAATTGAAACAGAAGTTCATACCTCATAGCACCTGGCAGAAAGACCGGGCTCATTTCCTGGGGTGGTCAGAGCTGCAGCACATGGTTCCAGCCCTCAGTCTCCAAAAGCTAATTCCTGACACACCAAGAGCGGACTCTCTGTTCCAAGAGTAAGTTCAGCATGCTGACTTATTGATGTAGAATGGGAAATAAAAGCGGATATGGAAATCCGCCTAAGTTAATGAATGAATTCATTAAAAGGCAGGTGTATGAGGAGTTTGCAAAGGTTGTTTCAATAAGAAATTTGTAAAAATACAAGCAACACTTTTCATTATTAGACTAAATAGATTTTAAGGCAAGGAAGCATCACGATGACAAAGACCGATGTTACATACTGACAAAACAGAATAATAGATCAAGAAGATATAGTAGCTGTGAATATATATGCCCTTTAAAATATCACATCACAATGCATAAAATATCAACGGACAGAATTACGAGGGAAAATAGACACAACAAAATTTACTGTCCAGGATCTTAACAAAGCCTTCTTAGAAACTGGTAGATCCCAGGGACAAAAAAAAAAAAAAAGTCAAAACTGAAAAAGCATAAATACATATAAAATTTGAATGACAAGATTAATAAAAAACACAAAGCAAAATATATGTGTGTGTAAAAAGGGCAGCTTTTACGAGGGTGCGTGACGGGAGAGAGCACCCCACCCCGGCAGCACACAGTCTGGGCATAACCCACTCAAACTAGAAACCAGTACCAAAAGGTGGTTAAAAATAAATAAAACACCACATGTCCAAACACTAAAAACAGCATTTTGCTAAACAGACTTTAAGATAGAGAGTAAAGCATAATACAGTTATAAAATAACCAGGCCACACTAGAATGTGTTTAAATATATTTACCAGAAAGTAAGGGGAAAAACAAAAGAAATGAGCTAAGCATTCAATTCAATTGAAGGAGAAGCAGACGCAAAAGCAAACCAAATAAGGAAGAAGAAAGGAAATGCAGCCGATAAGACAGCTAAGGACAAAAATCAATGAAACAGACGATTAACAAAACCAGAAGCTGATTCTTCAGAAGATTAGTAAAATATATAAACATCTGGCAGATTTGATCAATAAAATGAGTGGAATGTGCAAATTCACAAAATAGTGACTCCAACGGAGAAAATAACTATGGAAACAACAGAAAGGCATAAATCTGAAAACAGGCAACAGGGATGAATTTCTAAAAAAAAAAAAAAAAAAAAAAAAAAAAAAAAAAAAAAAAACATACACTAGGCCCAATTGCAGCGAGAAGAAATAGAAAGTTTCAATTTGAAATTTGCAATGGTAATTAAAGCTCCCCCAAGGGGAAACAAAATAAAAACAACAAAATTAGGCCTAGAAATCTCCACCTGAAATTTACAGCCCAGGTTTCAAGAAGAGGGAACATTCTCTACACAGCCCGGAACTTGTTCCACATAATGAGAGAGAGAGGATGGTTCCATGAATTTTAAATGTCTGGTGTTAGATTGATTCTAAAGCTGGCAAAAAACACATTGCACAAAAGCAAGTACAAGCTCATTTCATTTATGACTAGTCTTATTTACATACTTGCAAATTGACTTTAACACTATGTTAAAAATAACATCATTAGCAACAGAATTTATCAAAGAAATGAAAAAAAGTCTCACCTCAAAAAATAGAATTTCTATCTATGAATATAGTTTACTACCTCAAGGTGATACGGGAGAGCCCCTCACTGTAGAAAGTTTAAGTCTCCTTTTCCCTAGTTTCTTAGCTCCTTAGCCCGTGGCTTTGATTACTCTCCTAATCAGTTTCTGAATCCTAACTAAAGATTGCTCCTGGCCTGAATCACAGGATGTCTCTCAGATAACTACTTAAAAGCCCGTGACTCCTCAACATCCCCCAAGCTATTCTGGACCTAACTCTTGGATAATTCCATGCCAGAGACCAAATAGGCTTGAACATTCCCCCAGGCCAATATACTTGTTGATTGTAATCCTTGAAGCCTACTGTTCTTTCCAACCCATTCTGTGTCCAACTCCTGGACAACTAGAGCCACTTGAGAGACTGGTTGAATGGCCACAGGCTTTGTAGAGCTAACAGATTTATTTAAATCTATTTTCCTCATTTAGAGGCCTAGAGATACAGGTAATACCCCAGCAAGATTGTCAGTCCCAACCAAAGAAGCCAGCACGCTCTTCCAGGAGGATCTCGAGACCCATTCCTCTCATCTAAGATCAGATAGAACGAGAGTTCCATGAATCCCCCGATAAGAAGCAGATACAGAAGAACAGGCTTCTGTCCCTCAATTTCCCAGAGATTTTATGGGGATCATGTCTCTCAAGGGGAAAACAAGGCAGGCAGTTAGAGATAGGCATCGGGTCTCTGCATTCCTGCATAATCCACAGAATGGGACCCCCCCAAAAGACCTCCCCTCTCCGCCTAAAACTTGCCCTTTTCATTGTAATGATCTACCTCTATGAGGAACAAATGGGCACAAAATACCCAACTAGATTAAACCAGCCTCTCACACCTGTGCAGTAAAGGACTTTCATTTCACCTGGGCCTCATTATACCATCATTACAATATCATCCGTAGGCCCAGAAGTTCATTAATTTCATTATAACAGACTGAATTCTGGGAAGGAACATGCGCAGTCTAACAAGATGAGGTAATAGCCTCTTGTCAATCACAGGTGTCAATCAGGTGGTCCCACACCCGGAAAGGAGCAGCCCATTCTAGAGAAAAAAGGATAGAAACTCCAAGTCCTCGCCAGTCAGAGCCTTTTGAGCCTCTTCTTTTGCTCGACCTGCTCCAGCTCCAAACTCTTTGGAGTGTACTTTTTCTCCTAATAATGTCATCTTGGGCCCTTGAGCCATTCTCTACTGCTCGGGTCCGCTTCTATATATTTGGAGTGTACTATCTCTTCTAACAGACTCCTCTTTCACCACTTTATTTCTGTGTCTTGTTCAATTCTTTGCTCGAGATGTCAAGAACCTGGACACCACGCTGAGAAGGACTCACTCTCTGTTAACAAAGGTACTAAGCTAAATAAAGAAAAAATATTAACTAAGTCAGTAGAAGCAAAGAAAAAATGTACGTGGACACATACAACATAGTTTTAAGTAAAATCTCAGACAACTGGAAATAAAGAGGAACTTTCTCACCTAACAAATAAGTATGTACTTATGTTGTACAGCAAACACTATATTCAGTGGGTTAATCTGAGACCTGGTTCCTTTCAGACCGGAGCAAGAAAAACTCAACCATTATCTCTCCTGGCAAGAATACCAGGTCCCAGGAATAATTAAGAGAAAGGTTAACAAGAGGTGGAAGAATGTGTCCAGAAGAGTGAAAGTCACACTTACCTGCGAAAACTCATCAGAATCAATACACAAGATAGTAGAATTAACCAGAGTTCTACAAAATTGACATGTTCTTCCCACGGTTGATCTCTAACCAGTCTATACCAAAATAAAACCATACATTTACGATAACTAGAAAAACTACAATGTGTCTAAGAATAAACCTAATAAAGATTTCATGAGATCTTTATGGAGAACGTTTTACAAATCATTCAAGGAGATTAAGAAAGATCAGAATAAAGGGAAATGACACCACATTCCATGATGGGAGCTTAACATTTAAAGAGATGGCAGCTCTAATTGTCTGTGAAAGCCATACTTGTATGACATCCCAAGAAAGTTTTCCACGAGAAATTTTTGTAAGTTTCAACAATCGCATTTTAACATTTCTATGGAAGCATAAAGATTTGTAAAACAATAAAACAATTTTAGAAAGAAGGAGAAAAAATGAAAGGGAACCTGGCCAACATGACATGAGGAAATGCTACAAAATGCCCGTTTTTAAAATGCGGTTTGCGTGTAGAAACATTAAGTCAATAAGTGGCAGAAGACAAAGGTCAACAGCAGACCCATGTGTGTTCGGACTCGTTTTGGGGGAGAGGTGACATCACACTTCAATAAGAAAGGAACAGATTTCTATAAGAGACGGTATGAGCTAATGAAATTATTGGAGAACATGTTATCCTGAACTGAACATGTACTTCCTATGTAATACCCAAAGAAGATGACGTCTAAGGGGAAAATAAATGTGTCCCACCACAACATTAAAAATTTGCATTTGAGGTAGAAAGGTATTATTAGAGCAAACAGGTGACAGAGAAAACAAGTTACTTCTCAAAAAAGCAACAAGAAATGGACATCTAGAGTATTTATGGGGTTATTGAAAGCCAACAAGATAGAGCCACTCGATTTTGTAAATGAGTGCGGTCCATTGACAGGCACTTCCTACAAAGGGAAAGTTGAATGACCACTACTTGAGGAAGACATGTTCACCCCACCAGGAACCACCAAGGTGCAGACTGAAACAGTGATGGTTACATTTCTCATACCTCCCTCTGACCGGCAAAACTTTCAAAGACTATAGGAAAATGGGTGACGATGTGGGGAAATGACACCCTGGGGCATGCTGGCAGGCATAGCCTGCCCCCCAGTCTGGAGAGCAAATTGGCTCTACCTCAGGAAATTAATGGTGGTGCCCCTGTGACCCAGCAATGCCACTCCTGGGTGAAACCCCAGAGCAATTCATCAGGGCTCAAGCGTGAGGGTGCTGCAGTGCTGGGAAAGGGGGCTGAGGGGGGTGGGGGGAACAGAGACTAGTCAGGCCTCCCCACAAGAGGAACGGAATGTGTTGGTTATGCCCCATGCATGCTATGGGCAAAGGCTAGGGACCCATGCTAGATGTAGGCAGGTCTTTGAAACACTGTTCAGAGACAACATTCAGAAATAAATCTACAGCACAATAACATGGATAGAAATTTAAAGTGGATGCATAACTCTTAAAAACTCGATTTTTGAAGTTTCATGACTATTCGAGGACAGGTGAAAAAAAAAAAAACAACATTAGAAAGAGGGGCTCTGCCAGGTGGGAAGGGAGTAAATGGGAGTCAGGGTCTGGGATGAAGGGTCTTGTAGGGAGTGATGGAGACGATGGACCAGGAAGTGGGGAGCATGGTAAACAGCTCCTCACGAACGTGCAAAGCGGAAGTACTACTGAAGACATGTATTTATAAAAGCACATACTTTGGATCGCCCAGAGGTAAGACTTTAACATGCCACTTAGTCAGTGCATAACCCTAGGTATACAGCCACTAGCCTGCCTAAGCCTCAGTTTTCTCAAACATGTGACAAAAATGAGGACAAAAGTCCTCCAGATTCGAGAAGAGAG
This sequence comes from Rhinolophus hipposideros, assembly GCF_964194185.1. NCBI lineage: Eukaryota > Metazoa > Chordata > Mammalia > Chiroptera > Rhinolophidae > Rhinolophus > Rhinolophus hipposideros. The sequence continues at coordinate 2,019,860 of NC_138055.1, forward strand.
GACTGCTTGCTCTTTTGCCATGGCAGTAAATAACTGCCCAGTGATTTTAAGCCAATCCTGATGGACTGACAATTTCCCGTCAGTAGCCACACTTCTGAGCGACAGCCACCAGCAGCAGCCTCATTCCATGAACCAGGCACCCACAGACAAGGTGGCCCCGAGCTGGAAGCCCACCAGTGCCTGAGCTCCTCGCTTCCCAGCCCACCTATGACGGGCCGCCCCCTGCTCAGGGGACAGCTCTCCCTTACTTAGCAAGAACTCACTCCGCTCTTGGTTTCAGAGTGTTGTTTGCCTGGTGCTCTTGCTGTGACAAGATAGTTAAGCCCAGCTTCTGGCGATCACGTGAGGATCAAACGATCCCACACATTAAGGACAAGGGGGCCTGGTCACAAAAGGAAGGTGTGAAGCAGAAGCCTCAGGTGTAAGCTGCAGAAAGGGAAGGGAGGCATGAGGAGAGGCGGGGACGAGGTGACCTGTGCACACACGTGTACGCACTGGGCTGGCCGGGCTAAGGCATATCACGTCTTCACATGGTCATGAAAATGGCAAAGTACTAATTTCAGATTGTCCCTCTAATGTACTAATCCGCCATGGAACCAACGAAAGAATCGTAAGGAAGCTGCAATGAAAACCAAGTACAGATAGGAACGTGAACCGTGAAAATGACCTCATGATCACATGTCAGAAAGAATGAAAAGTAAAAATAAGATACAAGGAACAAATGGAACAAATAGAAAAGAAATAGTAACAGAAATTCAAATTTAAAAATATATCAGAAATTATGTTAAATGTAATGGGGCGGTGTCCTCTAAATAAGTACAAAATAATCAGACAATGATAAAATCAAACTCAAATACTCGCTGCTTAGGAAAGACGTGTGAAAGAGAAAGACAGCTGCAAGTGGAATTAAAAATGTTGCGGGAAGATATACCACACACACACTAATCCATAGAAAGCTGATATAGTTCTCGTACGACAAAGTAGAATTTGAGATAAGAAGCATTACTGGAGAACAGAGGGGCATTTCATAATGATACGAAGTTAAATCAATAGAAATACAAAACAATATGCGCAGAAGGCAGTGTGTTCGTAGATTCCAATGCTGAAGAGAAGAACTATCTACAAAGAATCCTGTATCTGGCAAAACCGTCCTTCCAAAGTGAGAGAGAAATAAGGCATTCCCAGAGAAACAAAAGATGAGGGACTTGGTGATCACTGGACCTGCCCTGTCAGAAATGTTCTAGGAGCCCTGCAGGTGACATAAAAGGACACGAGACAGTAATCCCAAGCTGCATGGAGAAACAAAGATCTTGGGAAAGGTAACTACACGGGCAATCGTGAAACCTAGTTCTCTTTTAACTTTGGTTTATAACATTTTGTGTGTGTGTGTGTTGTTTTCTTTTCCACATGATTTAAAATAATGCATCAAAAAACAATTATTGGTCTATGTTTTTGAACATACAATATATAAAGATATAATTTTGTGACATTAATAACTAGAAAGGGGATGGAGCTGGTTAGGAGCAGAGATTTTGTTATTGATGATAAGCTTTTATAAATTATAATTACAATATTATTATAAATAGGGCACAAAAATACTAACTATAAAGGTCAATAAACTGGATTTTATTAAGTTTAAGGATTTCTAAGCATCAAATTAAGAGCTTCTTTCACCAAAGGATAACTTTAACAGAGTAAGATGACAATCCGCAGACCAGGGAACATTTTCAGTATGTTTGCAATATACGTGGCTAATATATAAAAATAACTCTTACCATTTTATTTATAGAAGACATCCAATAAAAAAATTGGTGAGTTTCATGTATTTAAATTATATCCAAATAGAAAAAAATAAAAATGCTAATACTGTTAAAAAAAAAAAGTGGGCAAAAGCTCTGAACAGATACTTCATAAAATATTTAAATGGCCAGCAAATAGATGACAAGGTGTCCAGTTTTGTCATCAGTTACATGTATTTTAAAGTCACAGAGAACTACAGGTGCGTTCTCACATAAATGTTTACATTTTGGAACTCACCATATCATCTACCCAAATGCACTTATACACCCCTACTCCTGGGTGTACACCCAACAGAAACAGTACATGTGAACCAGAGATGTGTGCCTCATACGGCAGCACTGTCATCGCCAAAAGCTAGAAACAACCCAAGTGTCCCCCGGCGGTAGAATAGACACACAAGAAGAGTCTGACTTCTTAATTGCTGGCTCCTCCTTGGGTCTTTGGGGTGGGGTGGGGGCCTGAACTGTGACCCCACCCCCACCCCAAAGATGTGCATGTCCTAATGCTTGGAACCTGTGTGTGCGACCTTACGTGGCAAAGGGATGTGAGTAAGGGTGTGAGATGGGAGGTGATCCAGGATTATCCAGGTGATTCCAGTGTCATCCAGGGTCCTTATGGGAAGAAGACGGAGGGTCAGAGAAGCTGGGATGATAGAAGCACACATTAGAGACACAGAGAGAACAGAAGATGCGTGCTGCTGGCCGTGAAGATAGAAGGTGCGTCCAGGAGCCAAGGAGTGCCAGCGGCCTGCAGAAGCTGGAAAAGGCAGGAAAGGAATTCCCCCACAGCCCCCGAAGGAACACAGCTCTGCTCACTCATGATCTGGGGAACTTTCGCCTCCAAAACAGTTAAGAATCTGGGGTGTTTCGAACCACAGCATTTGTGGTGATTTCTGGAAGCAACAGTAGAAAATGAACAGTGTTCAGACACACTCCGTTCCCTCCTCAGCTGGCCCTCGCATCTCAGCCCTCACACACTCCACCTTCCTTCCCACTGCCCACCCCTCGGACTCATTGTTCACTTCAGCACCCCGCCTGGGAAATCACCTGGGTTAGGCTCCAGCCCTCACAGTTCAGGACCATCTCCCAGCCACCAAAAGGGTTTTCCCTTCTGAAAACCCTCTCCCAACTGATGGCTCCCACAGGGGGGCCGGAATGGACTGGTAATTAAGCTCCTGTGTGAAGGCTTTACGGAAACTTCCAGCTCCAACTGCAAGGCATTATGGAATGTTCCAATTAGAGGTATTTTAATTACTCCCAGCCCCACGGGCTTGGTCTTCCAGCCTCCTGATAAGACAGAGCCAATGGGATTCTTCGGGACAGACCACGTCTGGCCCACCTGAGCCCTGGCTGTCCCTCTGGAATGCACTTTAATTAGCTCTGTTCTCACAACACCTGGGAGGGAGGAGGACATGGCACAGTCCCTTTAGTGACAATTAAAAGGAGGGATTTGCCTGCAGGCCATCGGGAGCATCTGCAAACATTGCCTGCCGGCTCTTGTCCTTCCTGCTTTAATCCGGTTATCTTGTTTCCTCGGGCACTTTCTTTATTACTTTCCAAACCTTATCAGGGCAGAGGAACAGTCACAGCACCTGAGGAAGAGGCTGCCATCTCCAAGGTCCTGTGTGGGGAGGGACCCCGAGGACACTGACCACTCCTAGGAGCCAGGTGCTCGATGGATGGCTGACGTCCAGGGGGGCAGAGACCCTCATTTCTCACAGGGGATCTGAGGCCCAGAGGAGAGCAGGACGCCCCACTTCTGAGTTCAGGGCGAGGTTCTATCTGTTCACTGGTGGGCAGCCTCTGCTTGGCTATGTCGGATCCAATAAAAAATTCAGAAGGAGTTCGGTCACAGAGAAAGGACATCTTTTTCGTCGTAAGAAGACACGATAACTACAGAAGACTCAACTCGAAGGGGCATGAGAAAAAGTGGGAAGAGGCCTTGCCCACGGGCTCCTCTGTTGTGCCACCCACCCAAGCGTCTCCACATGGGTGTCCGGCAAATGTGGGTGGCTACATCCACGATCCCAGTGAGCCCCCAGAGGACCCAGGCAGGGCCACTCACGTGTTTGCAGAGAGAAGGTGGGCTTCAGGGAGACCAGGCTGTTTGCAGGATCACACTTCCTTCCACAGCTGGAGTATCGGCCTTCTAACCCTTCCTGGGGACGAGGAGGGAGTGAACTCACTCCGGCAGGAGGGCACTGGGCCTGCTCAGCCCGCAGCCACCAGCCCTTCCTGCAGCCATGCATTCATTCGTCTGTAAATAAGGCCAAGTTGGGGCTTCCTGTCTCCCCCACACCCAGTCACTCAGGATGCAGTGTCATTTGTCAGCACTGTCCAACTCCAATGTGGGGCTCTACAAAGGCCTGCACACAGGGGGCCGCATGCGCAATGCCAGGGCTGTCTAGTTGGTGGAAGTTTAGAGCTGGACGCACCGAATTCTCGTCACCCAGTCGTCTGATTCACAGAAGAGAAAACAGGACCCAGAGGCACCAAGGGAGCCCCGGAGGCCGTGGTCACACAAGGCAGCTTCCAGCCTGTGCTGAACTCCTCCCCACTGACCTCACCCAGCAGCACGCTAAGCTGCACAGGACCCCACGGGGGCTCCGAGAGGCCCTCTGTGCGCTTCCTCCTCTGGAAACCCAGCTCCTCAATGGCTGCACCACTCACATCAGGTTCCAGGCATGAAATGAGCAAATGAGCGGACAGGTCATTTCAGACCCCGAAACACTCGGAGAAACACCAAAGGGGCAACCTCACCATGAGAAAAGCCTGTGGTTCTAGCCTCCTGGCCAGGGGCCCCCAAATCTCCTTGCAGGGAGCCCCGCCGTGTTTGGGGAGAGAAAAGTCCCAGAGCGCGTCCTGCCAGGGTGGGAGGACACATACGCGAGATGCTGGCAACCTCACCTGTCACCGAAGCCTGAACAAAGCCACCCGTAGACCCTGCAGGCCCAGGCAGCGAGCCCAGTTCAAGCTCCATGCACTGGCAGGGGGGGGGCTGTCCAGGGAAGACGGACAGTGAAGGTGGACAGGAGCGACACATTCGCTCTGTGGTGCAGTGTGTGTCCTAAGCTCAGAGGGCAGAGGACGAGGGCGGGAGGGGACGTGGCTGGCACAGGGCTCCTGACGACTGGGCTGCCAGCCAGGACGGGGGGCAGGGGTGAGAGTGGGATCCCAAAGCGAAGGGATGACCTTGACCCCACGCTGGGGTGTTGCCCATCAGCCCGCACATGCCGAATCAAGTCTTCAAGGAGGCACTTGGTTGGCGTGTCCTCACTACTGAATGGGGCCCAGGCTCTGACACTACTTGTTAACAGCACCTTCGCCCGGCAGAGATGGAACGTCTTCCACCTGCTGGAGAAGACAACCCCCGGGTCAGGATTTCGTTGTTCTTCAGGACTTCACCATGTGGTCTTCGAGTCTGCGGCCCGTTTCAGCATCTTTTCCCTGTTGCCCCTCTAGCTTCTTGCCCAAAGGGGTGAGTTCATCTTTGAGAGGTTTGCACGTTCTGCATCAGGCTTTGCCCTCAGCCGCTGCTGTCTGTCCTTCCTCCCTCTTGGCGCCAGCCCTATGGACACCCTGCTCCCCCGCCCACTGAGGTCTAGCTCAATGCTGCCTCCGTCCACTTTACGCCTTCTCAGTCCGGCCTCCATCCTCTGACCATCGCTCGCAGATGGCACTTATCTCAGCTGCTTCCCATCTTCACAAGATGTGAGCCGACACCACAGGGATGGGCAACCCTGCTTGTCACACTCCTTCCTCAAGCCAGTAATGGTGTCCAAGGTTGTCACCTTCACTCACCCTCCCTTCTGACATCCTTGCAACCTGGATGGAAAGAATATGGCTTCATGCTTTCCGTTTGGGGCCATGTTCAGTCACAGGGGCAGCAGACCTTTGCCAGGCTGTTTGTTGAATGAATGAATGAATGAATGAATGAATGAATGAATGAATGAATGATGGAATCATGATAGATCAGAATGCCTTGCTTGGCCCTTGTTTGTGTAATACTCAAAAGCTGCAACCAAGCCTCTAGATTATCAAGAGACCTTGGACAGACCATGTCCTCACTCAGGGCCTCAGTTTCCCCATCGATTAGCTGCAGGGTGGACTGGGTGATTCCACATGTCTCTCCCAGCTTTCAGAGTCTCTGATGGTATTTTTTTAAGCTAGAAATGGATTCACAGACATGTCTTTGAACATCCAGACACTCAATGACACTAAGTTTAGACAGAAGAAAAGTAATTAATGATGTGAAATTCCAAAACAAAGCAAAAATTCTCCCGTTGGAATCAGAGTTACATTTGTCAGGAAGTCGCAGAAGCCAAAGCTGATGGGATGAAATCATCCCTCGGCTCATGTTTATTCATGGGGCAGCCCTGGTGACAAAGGAAGGCCCCCCTCCATCAGTGCTGACTGCAGAGGCCGGGCAGCGCAGGGAGCCTTCATGGCCCTGGGCAGACGCTTCCCTCCACCGACCTCCTCCTTCCCGGAAGTGAGCTCAGCCCTCCTGGGCATCCATCCTGGCAGGCTCAGCCCTGCAAGCAGTGGACAGGTGGGCAGGGAACAGAGCGACTGGCCGCCTGCCCCAGCAGACAATTGAAGAGAGAGGAGCTGGGGGTCTGGCATCACCCCTTGGCTGAGCAATCTGACAGTTTGACAGAGAAGGGTGTTCTCCCTGCTCCTCAATCTGGGAACAGGGCTACCTGAGGCCCAGGATGGCATCTCTCCCCACTCCAATGCAGACTGATTTCCAGCTGCCAGGACACCTGTGGTTCTATTCTACGGAATTTGCATCACAATGATTGGTGACTGCAGGGGACAGGGAGCCAATTTTCAGCTGTGAGCTTGTCATTGCAGGAGTCTGCCCAAAGTTAAGTTCACCTGGTCCCAGGAAAAGCATCCCCTCCTCTGCCCCCCTTGCCAATCTGATGCCTACTTCAAAATGGAAAGAAGCAAAGTCAATGAAACTCAGAGGGATCACCGGGCTGGATACTTAACATCACCGTGCTGATCAAAAATTTGTCAGAGCATCTCAGGGAAGATTGGAGCACACAGGCTCCGATTAAGGACGTCTCTCCTGGAGAGACAGGCGGCTTTCTTCTTCAAAGTGCCGGTGCTTCAAAGTCCCCTCGGGACCCGGGTGGTGGGTGGGAGATGAAAATTGGGTTTTGAAGATGCGCTGGTCTCTTCTGGGAAGACAGAAAATGCCCTCCGACATGATAAGACAGCTTTTCTGTTATCGGCAGCAGCAGAAGGTCAGAACAGGAGATTGCTGGGCGCAGGCCATCACCAGGTCTCGGGTGAGGAAACCAAGGCATGGCAGAGGAGGGGCTCCACGCGCAAGTGAGGCCTGGCCGGGGCTCCGCAGCTGAAAACCTGCCGAGGCGTTAATTTGCTGGTGGGACAATTCAGCTGGGCGTGTACACCCTGCATGTCAACTGAGCATCAAAGCAGGAGAGAAATGAGTGCATTCAATTTGTGAAGAGCAGTCAGTTGCCGGGAGCTCTGCCAACCTGGACCCCGCAGGTAATCATGGCAGTGATATCCAGGGTTTCTACAGCATCGGGTTAACTCCTGATGGCCCAGTTCTCAGTGGCAGCCAATGTCTGGCTTGTCACTTAGTAAGATATGTTTGCAGAGAAAGACAGGCTAGAGATATGTCCTGGTGACCTTGCCACCAGCCAGGTGACCTCCGGACTTAAAAGACCTTCTCCTCCCATCTTTCCCCATTGGTTGCCATGGGTTACCATCTCCCTGCTGGGATTAACTTCTAAGAAACTCACAAAGCATTGAGGAGGCCCCCACCACTTTCTTGAGAAATAAGAAGATGAGCTTAGGTCCTCTGCTCACTCATGCTTCAAAGCCAGGGGTAAGAGCTGGCTGTAGGGGGAAGGAGCCCCCAGGAGAGCGTCTGCCCCCAGGTCTTAGAGGCTGAGCTTGCACTTACTCACACTGACACTGAGGGACCTGATATGAGCAGGGCCCTGGCTCTTCCCAGAAGTGAGAAGAAGGGGACACACTCTGCCCAAGGGACCTCCTGGCGGCTGAGACCAGCACAAAAGACAAATTCTTCACAGAAGCTTCCTGAACCAGCCTCTCCTAAATTCTCCCCAAATTCATTTATGCGTTTGATGTAATTCCAATCAAAATCCCATTAGAACATTTCTACAACTTAACAAAAAGATTCTCAAATTTACCCAGAAAAATAAACAGCTAAGGATAGCCAATAAATACTGCCAAAAAAAGGAGAGTGAGGGAAAAGAGATTTTCATGTCAAGTATAAGGTTTATCATTATTCAAAACATTTAAAGGAATATGGCAGTAGGGTAAGTATAGACATAAAAAGGGATAAACCTTCTAGAAACAGATCTAAGGAAATGCATAATTTTAATACCACGAGATAGCTGGCTTGATAGATAGCCAAGAAAATGTGATATGTAAGCATTCAGATTATCAACCAAATACAACACCACCTCACAGCAGATTCCAGAGTAAATTCAGATGGCTTAAAGAGTTTAGCAGGACAAAATAAAACAACATCACGAAATTTAGAACAATATTTAGGAGCTGGTTAACTCATCTCAAAGTAAGTCAAATCTTTAAGAGCAAAAGAAAGCAAATAAATTTATGGAAAAAGATTACATAGTAGACTGCATGCAGGTTTAAAAACAAATTTTGCTACAAAGACAGAATTTGTAGCAAAACAAATAGACAGAATTCAAAAAAATATAACAAAAATGAAAATGTCATAACAATATATAGCAGCTAATGTCCTCAATACGTAAAGTGCTGTGAAAAACCCACAAGATAATAAATAATAATGCCAACTGGAAAATGAACAAAGAGGATGGTCTGGTCATTCAGAAAAGGAAACTTCAGAATTAGCAAAGAAACATAAAAATATCCTCAGTAGTGAAATGCATGCTACTTGCCACAAGGAGCTGATTTTTACATTTACATTTTCTTTAGAAGATCACTTGCCTCAAATGGAGCTTCTAGTACTGTCATAACAGCAGCCTTGTGGAAGAAGAAGCAAAGGAAAGCATAGTGGGTGTGCTGCCACCGCTGGGCTGTTATCCCTGACCTACCCCACCATGACCGTCTAATTATGCGACACCCTTACATTACGTATTTGTTGCTTGTGGGAAATTCAGTTTAACTGGGTGGCCTTTGTTTAAACTGGTAACTCTACATGTAAGGCAGCTGCTCAGTTGAGGTCCCAATGGGAAACACAAAGTGGGGTGACCCACTTCTACAAACTCAGGGTTCAGGGGGTTGAGATGCTTAATCGCATCGGGTAGGACACCCTGTCGGAGCCCCTGCCTTCCCTCTCCAGGTCCAACTGCAGCAAAGATGCTAACTGATCCGATGGATCCTTTCAGCCTGCTTCGGATCCCTGTCCGCACTTGTCAAGGACAAACGACTGCCACCTCCCAGGCCGTGGGTCATTGTTGCCCCTAGCTGGAGATTGGTGCCAGGACCCGAATCCCCTCCTCAAACTCTGCTGCCTGGGAGGCTACTCCTGTAAACTGAGGGCAACTAGCCAGCAGAGGGGAGCAGCTGTGGGCTGCTTGCACCATGATGACCGCAGTGGGGACAGGTGGAGGTGGGGTCTGGACGGCCAGTCAAAAAGATCTGTGTGACATCACAGCATCATTCACAACCAGTGGCCTTTCGAGATGCAAGATAATGCACCCAAATGACACAGAGCAGTTGCCACACAGGAGGTGGGGTGGCAACAATGATGAAGACCATGAAGTGGCGGGGATGGCGGGTCCGCCAGCATCGGTCATGCAGTCATGGTCACGGACGCCATGTTCTACCGCGTTTCCCCGAAAATAAGACCCAGCAGGACCATCAGCTCTGATGCATCTTTGGGAGCAAAACTTAGTATAAGACCCGGTCTTATTTTACTATATTGTAAGACTGGGTCTAATATAATAATATAAAATCATATAATAAATAATAGAATATAATATATAATATAATAATATAATACCAGGTCTTATATTAATTTTTGCTCCAAGACACATTAGAGCTGATGGTCCGGCTAGGTCTTATTTTCGGGGAAACACGGTATTTTTCTCAAGTGGGACAGGGTGTAGTGCTGATTAACTGAAGAACGTTATGCTTTTGTAGGTTCACCTTGTATGTGTCCACGTATCTGGCTTTAATCCTCAGGACATCTTAGAAACTAAGCAAGGACTTCCCGGGACCAAATTCTTCCTCACCACATGCAGAAAGTGAAGGGACTCTCTACCGTGCCCATGTTTTCTGTAGACACACCCTTCCCACTGTGCCAAGGTCCCTCCTGTGGGCTGGACCCTGGAAGCCACACGGCCCAGACTGCCTTGTCCACAGGCTTCCAGGAATCTGCCAATGAGAAATACTCAGGTGAGATGTGGAGAGCAGACAGAGATGCCATTACCTTCCTCTGGTAGACACAGGGGTGTGGATGGCTGCACGCGCTGAAACCTGCAGCAGACTCAGTGCATGCTGCTGTGAATTTCACCGAGGCTACAGACAGCTGAGGTCACAGTGGTGGCTTGTGGCAATGGGACACCCCTGGAGCTGCTGTTAGCCAGCATTTTCTTTTCCTGAACTTCAGACCCCCAGCCCTTCCAGCGGCCTGAAAAGCATATGATTTCCTGATTTCAACACCTGCTTGAAACCCCTCCAACTACTTCTGTTTTTCTTACTGAACCCCAACAGATACGACTCGCACCAGTCCCCCCAATTCCCAGAAAGCAACACAATTTGATGTTTAAAATGGGGAATATACTAAGAATCTTTAGCCAAACACATCTTGGGGGGCCAGCAACATTTACATAAAGTGGGCACACACCAGGGTGACTGGCACTGAATCATCAACCCCCAAAATGGCCGCTTTGTGTGTGTAACCATGTGCCACCCCAACAACAGCAACAGCCAAAGGTGGGTCCACAGCAAGAAAGTGGCATCTCCATTAGTGTCATCTCAGTTCTAGGCACGGATCCAGGCAGCCGGGCGTCCCTCCCACAGGGCACCAAACCTCACATGGCCAGGACCCAAACCCCACGAGAGCAGCAAAGACAGATCCAGACTGTTTCTGATGGTCTGGGCTGTGCTAGTTCATGAGACATGATGAGACTCTCAAAAATTCTAAATCAAGCTAGTTGTACGATATCTGATAGAAACGTGTGGCCAAACCCCCACCCATTAAGGCAGGACACTGCCTTTGGGTCAGAGCAGACACTTGGTGGCCTGAAGGTGGGAAGGAGCAAAGGATTCAAGACAGTGCAGGGTGAGCGGGGCCCCAGGCGGTCTCTCTGGTTCTCTGTGGACAACCTGCCTGCATTTTGGTGACACAGGAATCAGCGTTTAGGGCTATTTCAGGTGGAGGGTTCCAGATCGAAGGTCTTCAGAAAACCATGTTGTATGGCTGGCGCTTTTCCTCAAGGCCATGACCTCCACAGTTGAACACAAAAGAAAAACAAACTAATTAACCTTTCGCAAACATTCCTCTAATCAATCACGTATTTTATAGTTTCATTAGCTGTGGGGCCAAGCTGAGGCTGGCAATCACACTTAAATCCATGCCTGTTGATTTATAAAGGACAGCTTATGGCTGCCTGCTCATTAGCAGTGCAGGATAGGCTTCCCGCCCCAGGTTAACCCCTTTGTATAACTAAGCCACATTAGGACATCCCAAGATAACAGGAGCCCTCGGAGTCCTCTGAAGAATCTGAGGACCGCTTACGGCTGTGACCTTGGCAGAGGTCGGCCTTTCCTTCACCTGTGCCTGGCCAGTCACTGGACTTCATTGCAGGTGCTTTTCTTCAGCCATTTGATTTTGTCAGGCTGCAGAAGAAGACTTTTATCACACAATTCTTGGCAGTCTCCAAGATGCTGCACATTCTTGCAATTTCCACTGAGGAAAACGCACAGCTCAAGGGTATAGATTATGACTTGAGCCCTGTCACCTTCAATACCCTGAATGTCAGGCTCACCTTCATCTACAAGACCAATGTGTCCGCCATAACCTGTCCTCGCAGTGTGGCCACCAGCAGCGTCATGGCCACCACCCTCTCATCCAGACCATCTCTGCTTCCCTGACCCCTTTCTTTCATATAAAAAAGCAGAATCGTAAAGTCATCCCCACTGTGGTTTTAAAATACAGGACAAGAAGGCAATTTAGGGCCTCGAATGCGGAGGTATTGACCCAGACTTCCTTGACTGGCCTTTTCCTGCATTCCATCTGATGCATAGCTCCCTGGGGAGAAGGAGGGATTTTTATGGCTTACATTAAAAAAAAAATTTTTTAACCATAGTAAATATCAAACTCTTAAGAAAATGTCTTCTGGAGTTGTAAGAACTGACATCTTTTCAGTACAAAACAAATCATACAGAGGCTGTTAACTTAGGAAGGGAGATGGATGTTATAGAAACAGGTGGATAGAAATTGAGGCTTAGGAACCTAGGGAGCCCTAAGGAAGGGCCCCAAGTGTTCCCTGCCCTCTAAATCACACCCAACCAGACAGCCTCACTCACAGAGTGCTTTACTGGGGGCCAGGGAGGGTCCCGTGTGGCCCAGAACACAGCCCCGGACATCCCTACAGCCCCGGACATCCCTGCACACTCTCCTGCCAAGAACCATTTACTCCACATCAGGCTGACCAAACTTCCCTATTTGCCCAGGACTGAGGGGCAGTCCCGAAACGTGGGGTTTCTGTGCAGATATCAGGAAAGACCCAGAGAAATCAGAATGAGTGGGTCACCTGATCCCAGTGCTGACCCCGTGTAGATGGGATGAGTTGTCACACGGGGATGTGAGTGGATCTGAGCACAGGAGAAGGGCACAGAGAGCTAAAGGCGGATGGAGGTGATCAGAAAGGTGTTGTCATCTGGGACGCGAACATCAGAACCAGGGAACGAATGCACTAAAACACAGAGACTCAGTCAGAGCCCCCCAGACCCACAGGGGGCAGTGGGGGTGGTGACGGTGCCCAGCTGGGGACGCAGAAAGGCGGTGGAAGGGAAAAATAGCATCCCTCCCTGAAATTATCATCCCTCTGAAAGTGGTTCTTCCACAAAGCAAACAGGCCAGGAAACAGGCGGACAGCACACGCTGCTGGAAAAACAAAATGAAATAAAACTGAACTGTGCAAAAATATTAAAGTTTTTAGAGGGGAAATAATAGGCAAAAATCAAAAGGGTCACACGGGAGCATAATCAGGGTCCCTCAGCCACAGAACCAAAGCAAAGAGAAAAAAGGACACAGACATGATTCCAGGAAATGTTTACAAAACAAAATAAAACTTGATTCTAAAGAGCAAAGCCTCTCCATATTCCAGGGGGGAAAGGAAGGTGTGGAACGATCGACAAACAAAAGATAGCTTAGTGAAATTACCAGAGTTGAATAATCACACAGGAATCCTCGTGTCACGCAGGGGACCCTGCTCGCTGCGCCATTTGTCGTGCTGGGCGTCCAGCAGGGTCTCCGCTCCCGCTCCCCACATAAGAACGCAGGACACGGTGAGGCCAAAAAGGAACACCCACGGAGCCATAAGTAGGGGAGTCAAACCAATATATTCTCGCTGGCGGCTGGGCTGGAGACACGGGAAGCAGGATCTACATAATCTGCCTAACAGCAGTCCGCGCTTGCCAGCCACCATCTTCTCGCTAGCCCTCATTTTCTGCTAGCGTAGCCACAGCCGTTATATTAGTGGCCAATGGCTTACGGGTTACAGCTGACGGCCATCCAATCACAGTTGATGGCCATTTACTACCCGAGCCAGCACCTTTCTATGTGAGGCCGAGAGCCTGGAAACTGTTTTTGGGGGCTTTGTTCCCACACCTCGGATGCAGAAAAACGTACCAAGATTCTTGTAAGGGACAGGAATTCTAACTAGCATGAGCCTCCTAGAATTACTCAACTCAGGGAGATAAAGAACCAGACCTATAAAATCTTCAAAGACGTTTTGTTTCCTCAACTAGACTGGCATTCAAATTTCACAGCAAGAGATGAATATTTTTGAATATTCAAAGATTCAAGGAACATAATCCTGGTGAGAAAGGAGAGAAACCACAGCAAAAGGGTCGATGTGGCAATTGACACTGTTCACTAGTCTTAAGAGCAAAATAAGTGTGGCAATTGTGACCGTGTAATAGCAGGCGGACGTGATCAGTCACAACAACGGACAACTAACACACGTATAACCAGTTAGGTGGGAGGACAGAGGGAGGAGCTCAGAAGCAGGAAAAGCAAATCCCAACAGTTCTGTCTCATATTGTTGGAATCAAAAGGTAACATTTAAAACTAATAATAGAAGTGAAAATATGCCATTAGAGACATAAAGTAAAAGAACGACACACACACAAAAAGGCACCAGGTCCACACAGTTTCCAGACTCTCCACTCTTTAAGGAACACAATCACGACACAACTTAAAGGGTAACGGAGGGCAGAGAGAAAAAGGAAGCTTCCAGGTTATTTTTATGAAGATGGAATTAGAGTGAAACCAAAACATTACAAGGAAAACACAAAGAAAGAAGATTCTAATCTCACTTATGAATGTAACATCCATGTAAAATACATCATAAAACTCCAAAGGATCAGGAAACGAAATCCAGTAACAAAATCAACAGCCTCACAGCCAGAGCCTCTGGGGTTTGTTCCAGGAAGTCACTGATGACCCAGTATTTAGAGAATGAAATAACGTAACTCTTCGTATTAATTGATCAAAAGAGACAAATCATACGATTGATTCCAAAGATGCTGAAAACACTCTTCAGTATATTCAGTTCCATTTCGGTAGGTAAACTCTTCATTACACAGATGTTAATGAATGCTTCTCTGCCATCATTTTGTTCCTCTCTACATGTGCTGATATGGAAGAATGTCCAGGACAAATCATTAAATGAAAAAGATACAGAAAAGCCTGTTGTATAAGAGAGAGGAAAATGCAGTGACTGTGTGTGTGTGTGTGTGTGTGTGTGTGTGTGTGAGGCTGCAGGGCTCCCCTGGACCCCGATGTGGACCTCATCTGCCAGCGTCTCATCACACCTAAGACTGTCAGCTGAGAGCAGCCCCCGCAAGTACCTGGATGTGTGACATAAAGACATTAACGTTACCATCCGTTCCACAAAGGCAGTCGAGAATATGGAGCTCAAGTAGACGTCATCTTCATCAGACAGTGAAATTAAATCAGATTTCCTGATAACTAGCATTAGGAAGCCCGTGTGTGTTGCGCTGTGAGATGAGAAGGGGCTTATTTGGTGACGAAGCAGCAGCAGAGTCTCTGAGTGTGTGTTTGGGTTCCGTCAGTCTTCTATTTCCATTTTAGCTTTAACTGTGGGGACAGAGCCCCAGACAGCAGTTTCCAGGCTCTCGGCCTCACGTGGAAAGGTGCTGGCTCAGGTAGTAAACGGCCTTCAACTGTGATTGGCTGGCCAGCAGCTGTGGTTAGTTGGCCGTCAGCTGTAACCATTGAGCCATTGGCCACTAATATAACTGCCACGGCTACGTTGGGGAGTCGAGTCGAGGAGAGTTGAGGAGATTGGAGAAGAGTCGAGGCAAGTCAGAGAGTCGGTCGGTTGGCAGAAAAGCGGACAGCAGGTCGCACGTCGTGTGAATCCAGCCGCCAGCAAGACCATAGTGGTATGACTCCCCTACCTATGGCTCTGTGGGTGCTCCTTTTTGGCCTCACCATATCCTGTGTTCTTGTGTGGGGAGTGGGAGCTGAGACCCCGCAGACCGCCCCGCATGACACATGCACCTGGAGGTCATGTGGTCTCCACCCTGGTTTAAGGCTAAACCACCCAACATCTCCACCTCAGCTATCCAGCCCCCAGCCCTGTCCCGGGGTTGAGGAGCCCACAAAATCCCAAAGCACCCCATTCCTGGCAGAGTCTCTGTGACCAAACTATAGCCGGGTGCCTCTGAACCATCTTCTCAAGGAGGCCCTGACTGGTGGGCCTCTGTGTCCATCTCTGCGGTGTCCGGTGTTAGAAGGGATCCTGCGAAGTCGGGTTAGACAGAACCCTCCGCCCTCAGTATCTGCTTGTCCTCAATATCTGATCCAATTCTCCAGGCAGCACCGCCCCCCCCCCCCCGGGCGGTGTCTGACCTTGGTGGCCTGCCGTCAACAGAGGCCCGTTATCCTGGTTTAGCCAGAATCCCCCCTCACCCCTGAGGTGCTCTCTGCAATTCTCCACCCTCTGACCCCCC